>NW_022436944.1:57098683-57219628 GCF_009761245.1 Sapajus apella | reverse complement strand
AGAGAGAGAGAGAGAGAGACAGGTTCACACTGCTGTGCAGGCTGGAGTGCAGTGTGTGTGTGTGTGTGTGTGTGAGAGAGAGAGAGAGAGAGAGAGAGACAGGGTCACACTGCTGCGCAGGCTGGGGTGCAGTGGTACAATCACAGCTCTGCTGCCTTGATCTCCTGGGCTCAAGTGATCCTTCCACCTCAGCCTCCCAAGTAGCTGGGAGTGTAGGCATGTGCCATCACACTTGGCTAATTTTTTTTTTTTTTTTTTTCTGAGATGGAGTTTCCCTCTTGTTGCCCAGGCTGGAGTACAATGGCGCGATCTTGACTCACTGCTAACTCTGCCTCTGAGGTTCAAGCAATTCTCCTGCCTCAGCCTCCTGAGTACCTGGGATTACAGGCCCCTGCCACCATGCCTGGCAAATTTTTGTATTTTAGTAGAGATGGGGCTTCACCATGTTGGCCAGGCTGGTCTCAAACTCCTGACCTCAGGTGATCCATCCACCTCAGCCTCCCAAAGTGCTTAGATTATAGGTGTTAGCCATCACACCTGGCCAATTTTTTTTTTTTTTTTTTTTTTTTTTAGTAGTGACGGGGCCTCGCTTTGTTGTCCAGGCTGGTTTCAAACTCCTGAGCTCAAGCAATCCTTCCTCCTCAGCCTCCCAAAGTGCTGGGATTGCAGGCAGCCAGGTAAGCCACCAAGCCTGGCATTCAAGCGATTTGAAAACACGGTGTTATGACGGTACACCTGCTGTACAAATTCCTAAACTGCATACAGTTGTCTTATTAGTTATAATTTAGTACTGCTACTGAAATTACTAAACATATATCATAGAATAAATCAAATATATAATTAAGTTAGTATCTTTAAAAATCAAGAGTTTTGGCATAAGAGAAAGAGACACAAATATAAAACGAAGAAGCAGGCTGGGCGCGGTGGCTCACACACTTTGGGAGGCCAAGGTGGGCGGATCATGAGGTCAGGCGATCCAGGCCATCTTGGCTAAGAGTATGAAACCCCATCTCTACTAAAAATACGAAAAATTAGCCGGGCATGGTGGCGTGCGCCTATAGTCCCAGCTACTTGGGAGGCTGAAGCAGGAGAATCACTTGAACCCAGGGAGCAGAGGTTGCAGTGAGTCAAGGTCGGGCCACGGTACTCCAGCCTAGGCAAGAGAGCGAGACTCCGTCTCAAAACAACAACAAGAAAGAAGCTACATAAAAACTTAATGTTGAACTGGAAAAACCAGTAGGAGCTTAGGATTTGGTTTTCTTTATAAAAATATGTCATTTTTAGCTCTGCCCTGCAGTATAGGCTAGAAGTAAAGTACATCCCAGTTGCAGTGAAAACCCACCTAAACTGTGGTCTCTAAATACCACTTCCACTAACAGGAACCAGGTACCATGCAAAAATGGCTGGTTGCAGGGCTGAGGGAGGACGTGTTCATCATGAGCCTGGAACATTCTGTTGTTCCAAAAAGCAAGGAAGCTACAGGTTGAGCATCTCTAATCTGAAAAATCTGAATTATGAAATGCCCCAAGCACTGAGCACTGAGCACTGAGATGGCACCACCAGTGGAAGATTCCACACCTGACCGCATGTGCTGGGTGGCAGAGAAAATGCAAGCACAAGACGCAGGGTTTGTTTAGTGTCCCCAGGTTATCAGAAATACTGTATAAAATTCCCTTTAGGCTATGTGCATAAGCTGTACATGAAACAGAAATGAATTTAATGTTTAGACTTGGTTCCAACCCCAAGATATCCAATTATGTTTATGCAAATATTCCAAAATCCGAAAAAATCCAAAACCCAAAACACTCTGGTGCCAAGCATTTTAGATAAAGAATGCTCAACAAATGCTCTATATCAAAGACCTGTTATTTTAAGGGGTCTCCACAGCCAAACATGAACATTTGAGCATGTGAAAGAATAATAAATGGATTGAAACTACAACAAATCCATGAGTTCATGATGATACTAAAAAAAATTTATTGGCTACTTTTGGAGGCTGCTAGAGCACCGACTCATTAGTCTGAAAATAGAAATTGCCATTTTGCAATTCCTCATGAAACAGTGGGTGCAGACAATGATCACCAACAACTGCTAAAATTATGAGGTGAGAGGTTCATGGGGAATTTTTTAATAGATGGATCAGGTTAACAACACCTGAACCCAATGATCAATTTTAAATCTTTAAAAGTGGGACAGCCTGACATTTTATGCCTCCTGGTATGAATGTCATCATACGCATATACAGGTAATACCTATGATGCCTTTTTTTTTCTTCTTCTTTTTTTTTTTTTGAGATAGGGTCTTGCTCTGTCACTCAGGCTGAAGTGCGGTGGCATGAACATGGTTCACTGAAGCTTCAACCTCCTGGGCTCAAGAGATCCTCCCACCTCAGCCTCCCAAGTAGCTAGAACACAGGTGTGTACCACCACACCGGCTAAGTTTTCTTTTTTATTGTAGAGCCTGGGTCTTGCCATGTTGCCCAGGTTGATCTCAGACTCCAGGGCCCAAGTGATCACTTGCCTTAGTCTCCCAAAGTGCTGGGATTATAGGTGTGAGCCATTGCATCTGACCTCTATGATATATTCTTGTAAAAAAAAAAAAATCTAATCTAATCAAACAGTAGAGCTTTCAGGTGGCTATAAAAACATATTAAACATCATCACAAGGCAGCAGCCAGACACATCCAGAATGTAGGAGATCTCTACAAGACAGAACACCAGGGCTTCTTCAACAAATACATGGTATAAAAGAGAAAAGGGGAGGAAAGGGAGAAATGTTAAGATTACAAAAGAATGAAGAGACACAGTAACCAAAGCAATGCATGGATCTTTTTGATCCCGATTGAAAGAATCCAAATGCATGAAAACACTTTCAGAGGACAGGGACAATGTGAACACAGTCTGGGTATTAGATAATGTAAGAAACTGTTACTTTGTCAGATCTGATCATGACTTGTGATCATATTAAAAAGGAATCCTTATTTGTTACAGACACATTACCAAATATATTCAAATATATTATGTTGAATTTGATTTACTCAGTAAAATGAACATATTTACATATAAATACATTTGGAGTGTTTATTCAAATAATGATTCCACATAGCCAAGTGAATTGAGTTTGAATTTTTTTTTGGAGAGGGGGGTGTTGCAAGTGGGACTATGGAGTTCTGGACTGAAGGAAAGGACTTCTGCAGGCTTATGTGCAATCTTAGAGCCTGTGCTTGAGAGGAAGCATCCTCTCCAGGGAAACATGCCTGGTGTGGCAGTGATAGGGGTCAGCAGTCACCAGGAACCCTGGTTGGCCTCTCTTCCCCTGAAGTGTTGGGCAGCAGAAGGGAGGGCAGTCCCTCTTGCCCTGAGAGTTGTGCTGCACCCAGTGAGTAGACACCGAGAGCCGCCATGCTTCAGGGAGCTTTATGTAGGAATGTTCCCAATGAGTGTTTTTTTGACATAATGATGAGGTGGCAAAACTTGGCACTCTTATTTGAAGACCTTATTGAAGTGTTTTATTCTTTCTTTTTTTTTTTTTAAGACAGAGTCTCCCTCTATTGCCAGGCTGAAGTGCAGTGGCACGATCTCAGCTCACTAGAACTTCCGCCTCCTTGGTTCAAGTGATTCCCGTCTCAGCCTCCCGAGAATGTGGTACTACAGGTGTGTGCCACCACGCCCAGGTAATATTTTGTATTTTAGCAGAGATGGGGTTTCATCATGTTGGCCAGGATGGTGTCGATTTCCTGACCTTGTGATCCACCCCCACCTTGGCCTCCGGAAGTGCTAGGATTACAGGTGTGAGCCACCACGCCTAGCCTATTTATTCTTAAAAAATACGTCTGTTGAAGAGATTACCCAGGCCTCCTTAGTCTACAGGGGGCATGAAGTCCTAGGCAGTAACTGGCTCCAGGAGGTTAATGCCAACAGAACTCGTGTCAATAACAATACGAAAAATGTTGCTGAGCCGATTACAGGCTTATTGTGCATTTCCCAGTCTCAAGCACTATTCTAAGTGCTTTTTATACATTGCCACACTGCAACCTCCAGTGATCCTATGAGATCAGCATTCCTATAATTCCCATTTGACAGATGAAGGCAACAGAGGCTCAGTGAGGTTAAATAACTTGGTCAATTTAGCAGTCAGTGCAACTGCTAAATGGCAAAGCTGGGATTTCATCAGGAAAAGGCCCAGAGACCTTCTCATGTAGGTGCTCAAAAGTGGTGCCTGCCTGGCAAGACAGAGGGCTCAGACGGAGCTCGACATTTTCTTTCTTTGGGGCCACTTACTGCATTCTCAGGGTGGAAGATGTATGAGGCAGGAGAATTGTCGACAATGATCACTTTGCTCAGCTCCCGCCCAAGGCGACTCAGGTCCTTCACGTAGTTCCCACGGTGAAAAACACATGATTCTCTGAAGAGCCGGGCCCGGAACACACCCCAGCGGTCTAGGAGGTCAGCCACAGGGTCTGCATACTGGAAAAGAGGTGTCACGATGAAGGCTGTGTGCTTAAAAGAGCCCCCAAACCCTGACCTACTGCAGCAAGATCCGGATTACTTTTCTTAAAAAGGGGATTTAACAAAAAGATGTGTTCAGGATCCTGGTTATTTTCCTCTGTGTACATAAGATTGGCACTGGATTCTTCCATTTCTCTCATATCCAACCCACCAGAAATTGTCAGTTTTAGCTCCAAAAATATCATGACTCCATTTGTATCTCTCTATTTATATTGTCACCGCCCTTAGCCCAGGCCTCTAATCTCTGGCCTGGAATGACTGAGCCTTGTGAAAAAGCTGTCTTTCTCACAGGGCCTCCTTTCTATCCCATTCACCTAGAAGCTGTCAGAGTGGCCAGCAGAAAACATATGTGTGATCGTGTCGCTCCTCTGCTGAAAACTCTCCACTGTCTACACGCTGCACTTGGAGTAAGGCCCACGTTCCTCACTGCCACGTCCCACACGGCCACAGCTGAACGATCTCCATCTGGAGCCACACTGGTTTTGGGCAGGGTCAGGACCTTTGTACCAGTGTTCCCTCTGCATACGTGCTCTCCCCAGCTCCTTGCAGAACCTCTCTCTCCTGGTTTTTCAGGTCCTGACGTCCTCTCCCATCCATCTAGAGCCACCTCTATCTTCCTTTCTGGATCGTTTCCCTCAGAGTGGGGATGCCACGTGAGATTGCTTGAGTTCCTCTCCACTTGTCAGGGTCCAGGCCTGAAACATCCCCACCACCACAACGCAGCACCTCCCAGAGCACCTACCACAAGGGGCTCGGTAAATACGAATTTCACCTGGCATCGATGAGCTGGCTCCAATGAATGGCATGACACTGCCCCCTAGTGGTCCTCTGGGTACTTGGGCCAGACCAGCCCTGGAGTGACAGGTTGGTGCCCAGCTGTCCACTCCCATGGATGCCCATCCACTATCTTGAAGCCCAGGAGCGGGATGGGAGTTTGAGCCCAGCTCACAGTTGGGGTTCATCCTGTCTGGCCCTCTCTTATGACCTGGGGAACTTCCCCCAAAGCAGGCTTGGATAAAGAAATAAAAGGGGTTTCTGAGAAAATCCTCATAACTAAAGATACCTAAAAGAGTGGGCCACACTGATTGGCTGGGCCTGGAAGAAAGAGGAGCAGTTTCCAAGCCTGATGTGAGGCCAGGCCTCTGCACCAAGACCAAGTGAGGGGTACAACCAGGCATCAGCGGGGGCCCAGTGACTCTGCCAGGGAGGCAGAGAGCACCTGCGGCTGGTGGTGCTGGGAATGCCAGCGTGGTGGAGAGCAGAGCAAGTGCCAGCACAGTTGTGGGACGTGGGCTGCAGGCAGCAGCTGTGATTCCATGGGGATGTCCTCTCCTCTCCAAGGACATCCTGTAGGATGCAGAGTGCAGGAGCAGCTGTGTTTCCTATTGGCCAGGGGAGGTGAGAGCTTGGGGCCCGACAGTTATCTGCTGGTGAGGCTAGCCAGGGGCCATGTGTGTGGGTTGTAGGCAACTGACTCCAGATCAGGGTGTCCAGTCTTTCAGCTTCCCCGGGCCACAATGGAAGAAGAATTGTTTTGGGCCACACAAAATATACTACCACTAACAATAGATGATGAGCTTCAAAAAAAATTGCAAAAAAATCTTCTAAATGTTTAAAGAAAGTTTACAAATTTGTGTGAGGCCACATTTAAAGCTGTCCTGGGCTGCACACGGCCTGTGAGTCACAGGCTGGACAAGCTTGCTCTAAATGGAAAAAGATGATCCCTTTCCTCAGAATCATGAACACCTGTGGTAGCACCTATCTTTCAAGAAAGTGTCTGAGGCCTCCAGGCCTTAGAGGATGAATGTGAAGAATGTAAGCTGCACAAGGGCAGGGACTTTGTCTCTTTTCTTCTCTGCTATATGCCTAGTATATAGTGCTATGCCTGATACATAACAGGTACTAAGTACATATTTGCTGGGTGAATGAAGGAACGACGAAGCAGATATTGAAAGGCTACGACAGTCAGCTTGATGTTCCTGCAGGCCCCTTGACAGCAGGCAAAGAGGTCCACGGCACCACTAGTGCTGGCTGGGAGCTGAGCCCAGAGCCAAGGACGGCGGTATGACCACCCATCAGCAGGACGGGCACATCAGGGAGGAAAGAGGGTCGAAGTTTGCACTGGGAATCTGGTTTGGCTCAGCTAGGCTGGGGTAGCAGCAAGAGAAGGGCTGAAGAGACAGATGGAGGGGCAGGTGTGAGCCGTCCAGGAAGAGAAACCGAACAAGGATGTTTTAGCAAATGCTGGGGACAGTGCCAAGGAAGAGTGTTTTCAATTTTCCCAAATAAAAAACAACTCTCACTTTGCTGCAACTGGTGCAATCTTCCTGTGGATTTCTTTGGTTATCACTTTAGGCTCTTTAGCATCTAGAACGCCGTTGGAAGAGCCACTGCCGCTACAGATAACAATTCGTCTTGCTACCACTCATCTGAAAGATTACCCACTGGGAAGATTGTATTCTTCCCCGACGCCTTGTTCTCTTCTTGACATGCAAAAATAAAGACAAGGATCTGAATCCCACTCCACTGGCTCATGCTCTCAGGCCTGGTGATGAGTCTGGCAGCATTTGTGCAAGTGGGGCTCTCCCTCCCCTCGGTCATCACAGAGATGGACCCGACCAGCAATGGCCAGGCTAGCAAAGCAGTGGAACATGCAGAGGAAGAGAAGGGAGTGTGGGGACCAGGACACCATCCAGAAGCAGGACATGGCAGAGGAACCTGCGGTGTGATGTCCTGGAGACACGCAAATGTTCAACGTGGGCCCCAGAAAACTCATCTTTGGGACCACTCAGGGTCCCGAGATGCCCATGGAGACAACTGTGGTGCTACCAACAAACGGATGGTGTCAGCCCGTCAGAGTCAGCGTGTGGGAAACGGTCAAGGCCGACCCTGCCTGCCCCACGCAGCACGGCACCCTGCCACACCTGTGAAGGGGGACACCAAGCCACACTGGGAGGCTTGGGAACCTGCTAGTTTCCTTAAACAGTGGACAGGACAGAGAAACCATTCTGTTTGGTCAGAGCCAGTTTAGATGTTAGGTCAGATTCATACCAAGCTTTAGGATCAAGACGAATCTCAATGATTTTTATCATCATCAATAACATATATATATATATATATTTTGAGACAGGCTCTCATTCTGTCACCCAGGGTGGAGCACAGTGGTGTAATCTCAGCTCACTGCAACCTCTGCCTGCTGGGTTCAAGTAATTCTCCTGCCTCAGCCTCCTGAGTAGCCGGGATTACAGGTGCCTGCCACCATGCCCAGCTAATTTTTGTATTTTGAGTAGAGACGGGGTTTCACCATGTTGGACAGGCTGGTCTTGCACTCCTGACCTCGCCCTCCTTGGTCTCCCAAAGTGCTGGGATTACAGGCGTGAGCCACCGTGCCCGGCCTATCATCATCAATAAACAATTATAACAGAAAACAATGAACATCAGGAGTGCTTGCCACGTGACAATGCCCAGCATGGTATGTGGAACAGAGCAAGTGCTCAGTGAAGACTAGCTGTATGTGAATCAGACATTGCGCTAAGTAAGTCCTTGACATCTGTGATTTCATGTGATCTAGCCTCAGGGTAGATGGAATTATCTCCAATTTATAGAAGAAACCCACATGAGAAGTAACTTGCCTCAGACCACACAGCTCACTAGGGCAGTCGGAACTCTCATTCAGCCCATCCATGTGGGTGAGTCTCCAACACTTATCTCTCACTTGCTTCTCCCTCAAATCTGTGAAAGCAAAACCCAAGGACACAGGGGCCTCTAGCTTTTGGTCGACAGTCAATGGTTGAGGAGTACACCATCTTTTGTCTGTAACACTGGACCTGTTTGTGATTCTCTGGACTGTGGACACCCAGCTTCAGGTGGCTGCACACAACAACATCATGGAGCATTTGTTCTAAGTGCTCCCTGTCACCATGGTAACCCAGAAGCCTTTCAGGCTGGCACCATGCACATGGCCTGCATCCATCCCATCTGGGGTGGGAACCTGTCACCATAGAAATAGCTTCCCCCACCAAAACAAAGGGCTGCTTGACAGATTGGGGGTAGGGGTGGAGGGGCTGGGAGTGTGGAGCTGGGAAGCAGGACTCACCTTGGCCAAGCTGGCGGTAAAAAGCACACATTCAAAAAGCTGCCCCATCCTCTGGAGGAACTCGTCCACATGTGGCCGCTTCAGCACATACACCTGCAATGGCAGGAGACAGCAGGCTGGTCAGATGTGGCAGTTGCTGGGGATGGCCCAGGGCCCAAATGCCCACTGTAGGAAGAACTGCTACAAAGGTTCCTGCCTCCCTCCCCCAGGCCTGTACACAGCAGGCAGAGGCCCAGACTATTTGAGGGGCTATGGAGTCACATGTCACTCCTCAGATGGGGCTCCAGAGCTGAGTTCACTGCAGACGCCCTTCCTAAGGGAAAATGAGAAGCTGACCACAGTGTGGAGGGTCTTCAGGGCCAGCAAGTGGAAGGATTGTACCATGTTTGTGTGTAATGACTCATTCATCTCATGTGTGTTTCCCAGCACCTGCTGAGGGTTGGGACCTATGTGGGCACAGGCCACACTCTTAGTGTTGTCCTTTAAGAGGTCCAGGCCCAGTCGACTGCCCAGCGGGTCTGGGATTACTCTGGCTGCCACCTCCTGTCCTGGATGGGCATCCCCCTCACTAGGAAGGCCTGGGGTTGACTCACAGGCCCAGCAAAGCTGCAAGAAGAGGCTTTCTTGTCAGCTTGGGAAGCTGTCTCTGTGCCACCATAAAGGTTAGGCTTGGTACGTGTCAGGGGATGTGAATCCATCCTATTCTTGGACCCCAGAAGTAATCCATCAGGAGGCGTCTCTGAGCAGTGGGGTGCAAAGAGTAACCTTTTCTAGAATGGCTGGACTCTGTGTACCCTTTTGACCAGGCCAGGCCAGTGGGGAGAAGTGAGGCCAGGCTTCAGACCATACATAGGCTCCTGATTATGGCGCCTGAATGAATCTGGGGAAACAAGGGTGATGGGAGGGAAGGCGAAGCTGGTGAGAGAACACAGAGGAAGTGGGAGGAGGGAAGAACGAATTCAAACTTGAATAAATTCGGTTTGAAATTAGCCACTTCACTAAAATAAATCAAACTCTTTAAAATTCAATTCAGCATTATTTACTGAGCCCCAGCTCTGAGCTCAGCCTGAAGCGGTTGCAAAGACGAATAAAACACCGGCCTTGTCCTTGAAGAGCTCACATTCTAGGGCGGACACATGCAAAAACATATACAAATAAACACGGTATAATGAAAATCGCAGTAGAGGGATACATTATGGACAATTAACTCCCCTCACAAGGAGAGGGGATCATGGAAGACAACATTTGGCCTGGACCTTGAAGGATAAATAGGAGTTCACCAGGCCAATAAGGATGAGAAGAAGTGAGCTTCCAGGCAGAGAAAAACAGTAGGAGCACGAGACCCAAAGCCTGAGGTTACTTGGGATGTTAGAGAGCAGCCAGGCTGCACACCCAGCCGTCAGAGGCAGTGAGAGAAGTGGGGGCAGCAGGGTTGGGAGAGGACGTGGCTGAAGATGAAGTGAGAGGCAGGTCATGGTGGGCACGTTAGGGCCTTGAATGGCAGAGGGAGCAGGTGAGAATGACGGGAGGAGCAGAGGGGAGATGGGAGCTCTGCACCACATGCTGGGTGTGCTGCTGGCTGAGGAATTCTACACAGAACAAAGTCATTTTCAAGGTGCCAGAAGCAGGAGCTCAACAGGGCCAGGAATCAGTGGGAAACTTATGGGTGACTGGAAGAAGGAGGTGGACAGGGGTCTGGAGGAACAGGATGTCACAGAGTGGGTTTCAACACAGCTCTGGGGATCTGGGAGGCTGGGGTGGCGCTGAGGGCAGGGCCTGTGGCTGCAACAGCTCCAGATTCCCACTCTGTCCACAAGACTCCTCGTTGCCAGCAAATGGGTGTGGCCTGTGGTCCTCAGTCTCTCTGGGAGTCCTGCTTGGAAAGCAAGCTTTGCTACATGCAAAGGGCAGGAGACTGATTTGGGAACTCTGGCGTTGGTGCCTCTGGCAGAGAGGGGGAGTCCTGAGCCCGGATGCCGGCGTCCAGGCCCGCGTCCCTGTGCAAGTAACCAAGAATAGGCCCATTGGGACCTGCACAGCCTATCCTGGATTACTTGAACGAGGCCACGGCCTTCGCCAGGGCTTTGGTCCTCCTGCCCTTGGCGCCTGTGGCTTCATTCCCTCGGGAGAGAATTTCTGACCTCAGCCCTGGGACCTTGTGGTATCACAGCACAGGCAAGATGGAGGAGCTACAGTGGCTCCTGCAAGAATGGGTCAGCAGTGGGCAGGCCGGTCACGCTTACAGTCATATGGTACGAAGGATTAATTTCTCTCCTAATTCTTGCCATGCCATTGGGCAGCCTCTCCTTTGTCTCATCATGAGCACTGTGTAACACAAGCCAAGATGATCCATGCAGAAGCCTTAACTGCTTCTCAGATGCTGAGTTAATTCAGTTGATGCTTTTACAAATGTTAAATGCCCAAGTGCCTGTCGTTTTGGCTCTGTGATGGCTTTTAAAAGCATGAAGTGTGGAAACACTAGGGAAAAAGCTGCCTCTCCCAGGGACTATTTCCTGGCAGGACATCCTGGAGAATAAGCAAGAAAGCAAGGACATGGGAGAAAAGAGACTTGGGCCAGGAGGCAGGAGACTGGAATTTTCATTTTAATTCTTCCCATTGTATGACCCTGAACTAATCCCTTCCCCGGTGGAGCCTTAGTTTCTCCATCTAGACAATGAGGTGGTTGGACCAGCTGATTCCCAAGCCTTCACCAGTTCTGACACCTCGCACTTAAGAACCAAAGACTACTGACATTGCTAAGAAAAGACATCCTGTTGTAACTCAAGTACGAAGGAAGTTGCCTTCCTGAGCTATCAGGCCAGATACTCTCCCTTTAAGACCTTAGACTTGACAAGGAAGATGGTTAGATCCTCCCTGTGGAAAACCTGACGAAAGCTCCCCGGCTTCAACCTCTAAGGCTACTTTTCCTACAACGTTTCCAATTTGTTCATAAATGAAGCTATTTCCGGAAGAGCTTTATGCAGATAAGGAAAAAAAAAATCAGAAGCAACGAAGACAAAGACGCATGCCAACTGACTACGACATCTTTATTCATAGCAGCCTGTGGATCCGAAAACTCACACCCTCCCCCCTTTTTCTTTTGGGCTGGGTATTTGCTAAAGATTCACTGGAGAAAACGATGCAGGAATGATAAGATCAGTCTGGCGCAGCTGGCATTGAAAATGGACACTTTTTCCCGAGAATCCACCATAAGTGGGTGACTTGTGGCATTTTCCTGCTGCCTGTTAGGAAAGTAGCTGAAAGCAATCACATGAGGAAGTGAATTAGACCATCACGCTAGGCCAGTGGGGATATGGAAACTTCTGAAAGTCTGCTTCAAATCAAAGAACTGTTTGAACTTGTAACCGCGCCTAATATTTACGGCTATCGTTTTCCTTATAATCTCAGTATAAAATACGTTCATTGGAGTGAAAAAAAGCAGAAAAACATTGTATTTATTACAGTATGCTTCCTTTTGATTCAGTAATTATTATTGAAATGAGAATTTAGAAATAAAGTTCATAGGATATGTAATTACTAAAAAATCTTAACTGAAACTCAAATTTAGTGTCAATTTCTTACCTGATGTATAGTTCCATCGATTTCAACCGGAACAATAAAATCAGCATTACTAATAGGCTAGAGAGAAAAGAGACTGTAATTAATATGTCTGAAAGAACAAAAAAACCCTGGAAATTTTAGCAAGAAAAAAGCTTGCCTGGACCAATGCTTTGGTTATTGGAAAAAACAGTTCAGGAGGAGGATGCTGATGCCTGCCTTGGTTCCTTAAAATAAGCACAAGCAGGAAAGCACATTATTTTCCATTCTGAATGTCATTACATTTTCAGCATCTTGATCCCAATATCACCTGCCTGGCCTCAACCAAAATGTGTGGCACTGCCTGGCCAGAGGATGGGGCTCCTGAAAACTCCAGCTCTTGCCCCGGGTCCTGCTGGGGTGACAGGGAACCACGCTAGCCACCAGAGGGAGAAGCTGAGCACCTGATGGGCTCAGAGGACAGTGCTGCTTGAGGGAAAACTGTTCTTGGACCCACAACTGGGGGCTGCCCTGTGATGGGCTGCTCAGCTGATGCTGGCCACATGGACTCAAAGCAGTGCCAAAGCCATGTGGGGGTAAAGTCAGAGGCCACAGGCCACACCCTGGGGTAGGCTCTTCTCCCCTGAATCTGTTTCTCCTCTCTTCCTTAGCTACTATGATGGGTCTGATGCATGCCCATGGCCCCAACCAATCCTGAGAATCAGTGATTTCAGGCCCTCCCAGGTAGCCTGGCAGCAGTTCCTGCCTTGGGTGGGGGTGGAGAGCCAGCCCACCCTATACTGCTCTGCTCCAATGAACACAACATCTAGCACACCCACAAACTTCTGGATATTTAAAATAACTCTTTCACAATATTAATGACATTTAACAAGCAAATAAGATTCTTCAGCAGTCATTGTGTTCTCAACGGTGAACTTACACACAGTTCTCAATGGAATTCCACAAATTAGGTACAAAACTACTTAAATGAACAGACCCAACTGAATCATCAGCCTGCCAACCCCTGGACAAGAGGGGAGAGACAGAAGGAAGGAGAAGGTGTGTGGGGTGGCCACTGGGCGGGGGTGGGGGAACAGCATCTCCGGTCAGACTCTGAACTGAGGTCTGCTTTTAAGCCCGTCACAGTACACGCAAACCCTCTTCACTGATACATAAACTCAAAACAAAACAAAATAAAAAACAACGTGAACAATGCTACATCACGGCACCATTACTAAGCACTTAGCTTACGCCCACTGTTTACTCCCAGAGTTGGAAGGCCAAGGATGAGTTCAATATCATGTAATTTCACAACTAAAATCAGAATCATACTAAAAAACAAGAGGAAAGACCGAAAGAAGAGACTCTCCCAAGGCATTAGATTATGGAACCACATTCCGCAGAGTATATTAAAAGAGAAAAATCATTCTCCAGCTCACAGCAAGCACCGTCCTTCCCCTCCCCTCTCCTGGTGGCGTAAAGGAGGCCCTGGTACGGCCAGGGGTCTTCTCTTGGGATCCATGAGGCTGTGCGTTGTACAAACATATGTTTTCAAGGGGGAGAGCGTTTATAGCTTTCAGATTCTCAAAGGGCTTTGAAATGCCCAGAACTTTAAAAAACACAAAGAATATTCTGGTTGCAAACGTAGGCAGGCCAGGGGAGGGAAGAAATGAGATGTCATTCACATTAGCTCATGGCATCAATGCCCTCTCAGCAGGCCCTAGAGACAGTGGGAGTGCCAAGGCCCTGCCTTTGGAGCCAGGAACCCTCAGTAGCATCGGGTCATCTGGCCAGTGTTCCCCACACTCCCACAGCTGCTTGGGAGGAGGTTCTCTATGCTGTGATGGCAACCGACCCCTGCTCTGAAGGGCTTTCTTTCACAGAGACTTGGAAAAGTCCTGAGCAACTTGCCCATGGGGGCTTCCAATGCTGTCTAGGGTTAAGCTGGGACACAAGGTCACCATATCCCCTGGATCAACACTGGAAGGGCCTGGCCCTCAAGTGCCAGGGAATAAGGTAATCCCTGCCTGCCCCAGTGGCCAGAACAAGGCCATTTCTCACTGCTAGAGGCCATTTCTCTTCTCCACTCTCCAAAGGACTCAAAGATGGGCTCTGTCCTATCAAAAAAGGTCTCCGTTTAGTGAGAACAAAGAAGGATGTTTCTGGCAGAAAGGTGTTCAGGCATATTTGACAGCTCTTCTGCTTCCTACAACCTGTAAGGAAAGACTATGGTTCATGTGAGACACACACCCCATCATGGATGGTGACCTTCATGTCTCTCAGTGAAGGGGAGTCCCAGGCTGGAGGGGAAAGAGGCGTGCGGTATAATGATAGAGCAGTCCCATCACCAGAAATAACCCAAAGAAAACAAGACCAGAATCCTAAACACCTGCTTGTTTCTCCCAACACACCAACCCACCATTTCCAAACTTTCATCATTTGCCTATTTTAAACAATTTATTTCACGTAAAAAAAAAAAAAAAAAAAAAAAGGTTAATTAACTCAATCTTTAACAGTGTTGCCACAGGTCTTCCTGCATGGAGGCCGTTTCTGCTGTTTTTCCAGCAGGAAGACGGAGATCAGGGAAGGTGACAGGAAGGAAGAGCATCTGCCCTCCACACCCTTCAGGAGGCAAGTCCCGAAGGTAGGTGCTCATTTAGCTGTGAAGCTTGTAAAAAACCCCAGCCACCTCTTGTCAGGAAGATGCTCAAAGTAAGTGGATGAATCTGTTCAGATGCCCTGAAGTCTGGAAGTCTTCTTCAGAGTTGGGCATCTTTCAAAAATCAATCTGGGAAAATCTCCAGGATACGCGGTCATCTGACAGTTTCCAACAGAGCCCTCTTGGCCTCCCAATAAAACGCAGAGCACTCCGGTCATCTTGACAAATACAAACAGTGTCCTGGGGGCATGAGTCCCTCATGCCACCCAAAAAGTATTTCTGCAGGGTTTAGAATGTATTGAAAAATGCAAACCTCCTAAGTAAGAATGATCCCAGTGATGTTGGTAGCTTAGTGTTTTCTTTCCAAACTAATTATGTTAATATTCAACTACTTTCGTTAATGTTCACCTGGGTTAATAAGCAGCTGCTGGGATTTCTACATGAAGAGTGAAGTCACACATTTTTATTTTCCATTTTCCCATACAACGGTGATCAAATCACAAAGATCCAGATTGTTTTTATGTTGATTTACCTTAAACGAACTGTGCACCAATGTTTCATCTAAATCAATGACCACACATTTCTTTCCATAGTCAAGCACTGTCACCTCTGGAAGGAGGTACTTAGCTGGCGGCTAAAAGGGAAAAATAAATCAGTATTACCTTTATGTAAAAGACAAACCAACCAGTATTGTATTATGCTATTTACGTTATTAAGGGTATAAATGAAAACAAACATTTAAATGCTTGGTCAAGCATATAATGGACTTTTATTAAGAACAATAGGAATAAACAGTTTGCAACTGAAGTTCTACCAAATACTGTGCCACTATTTGAATGACTACTATGAAGTCCTCGGCTTTGGAACCAGACAAACCTGGTTTTGATCATCAGCTCTGTCACTTTCTTGGTTGTAAATTGGGACAGTAACACCTAGCATGAAAGGCTGTTACCAGTTATGATGGCAGTAACACACCCAGCATTTTGCCTCGCACATATATTGGTGGCTACAATTAGTATTAAAATGGATTACACAAGAATGAGTATTTAATTACAATAGGTACTGTTAAATGGAGGTCTCTTTCGTGGGGTCATATTTTGCCTGAAATTCACTGTGGCACACATGTAGAGTTTAGAGCTATGTTGGAATCACATAATTTCTTTTCTTTCTTTTTTTTTTTTTGTGACAGATTTTTAAAAAACTTGAAGAGGAACTATAGGCCTACCAGCAAAATGCAGGCTAGAGTTACCCCAACACTAGGAAACAAAACTAATCCAGGTACACTCCCGCCTCGTGCTGCCACACAGGTGTAATACTGAGCAATGTGTTATTTTTACCTCTTGGATTCTCTGCCTCTGAAAGTTATACTTTAATCCACATGTTGTGTGTTGACCAAACAATCAATCTATTTATATGTCTTTGTAGCAGGTGACTCAAATCTTGTGATAAAGAAGTCATAAAGAGTTAATAAAATGCTGGCTATCTTCAGCCAACCATAAAATGCTAAGTATTTTCAACCAACCTCACTCAATTTAGAGTATTTATTTCTTTAGGCTTTGCCTCATTCTAGAAATGATCTTAAGTATTTTAGTCAGCTTTGTGGCATATTAAATATCCAATATTAACTAATTAATTTTCTGACTTACAAAGAAGGTCATACTCTCTTTAATATTTGATGCAAAACAAAACACAAGGAAATCTATTCTGAGCCCCTGAAGAATGGACAATTTAGTTCATCAAATAAAACAAGAAAAAAATAAAATATAATTGTATTTCCTTTTACATGGCTATTTCCTCTATTTTTTGGTTCAAGCTGAAAGTTAGTCAATGACCAAAAAGTTAATTTTGGACATCAGCTGGTTCAATCGTGAATGTAACATAGGCAATCAATAGGTTAGGTACATTTGCCAAGTACAATGATCATCTTGGCAGAGAGGGACTGTCCAGGGTTGCCCAGGAACTACATGTGGAGACACGAGTGTTTCTAACTTCAGAGGGTTCTCTCTAGAGAGCGTGGGTGTTTCTTCCCTGCCAACGTCATCCAGAAGTAAAAGCCTTTGCGGCCTCCCACCTCTCTCAGCTGGAAGCAATCCTCCCTAACCCTGCAGCACTGGGAAGGGATGTGGGGATGTATCTTGGAGACAGGCATGGAATTAGAGGACCTAGAAAGGACTCTATCCTTTATTACAAACCAGTGAGTCAGCAGGTTATTTAAAAAATTAAATTTGCAAAGTTCTGTATCAAAGGGTGTTTTAAAAAGGCAGAGTGTGATGGGTTAAGTAAAGACAGTAGAGAGGATGCGGGTCATTTCTGTTGTTTGGGACAGAGCAGAAAGCATGCTTGTGACCAGAATAAAAGTTGTTTTAATTTTTATGACACAATTAGTTAACATAAAAATACATTCTCATTGTAAAGATTATAGACACCTGAGAGTAAAATGCAATCATTCTCTTTTCCATGCCTCCCTTTTCACTTTACTATCTATCCAGTCCTTTCCCTATGAAACAGTTTAACTTATTAATTTAATTGTTAGCCTGGAAAATAAGGATCTAGAAATTCTATCCCTAGCATCTCTGAAAACATCAAAGATCTGCCAAAAGTGGCTCATTTTCCAAACCCAAGAATAAAGATTACTTTCTTAGCACAGTTAACCCACACTTTACAGGCATTACAGAAAGTAAAACGCTTCACGGTACTGTCTAAGAAAGAAAAGATGGAGAAGGATGAGAAGGGTGAGACTCATATTAAGCAAGCTACTGATTTTAACTTGTGCTGCAGGGAACAAGGCTAAGCTGGGGGGCAACAGGCTAGGAGGTTCCATTAATCTTCTGCTGTTTCCTAAATGCATACAGCTTCCTGGGAGCTTGGCTTTAGATTAATGCAAATTCTTCAGCCCATGGGTAAGAATTCTTTGGGACAGCTGCGTCCTTGGAAATGTAAGGATGCTATATAATGGCAATACACAGTGCTTTGTTGCTTCAGTTGATCTGTTCAGGTGATGCTTGAATCGTTACCAAAGAAATGTCCTGAACCAAGTTTTCTCTGAGGTCTTCATAAGCTGAAGAACAAGAGACATACCAGTCATATCAGGAAAGGTCTTTCTTATACAAAATGACTTGTTCAAATGTACACAAAGAGCAGTTCTGGGCGGTGGGTGGAGGAGGAAAAGACCATGGCTTGTCATCCACGATTTGGGAATGGTATTCATTCCTATTCTCTTCCTGGGAGTAAATCTGAAATTTCCTGTCCTTGGCAGACAACTGGCAGCCGTGAATAGTTAACACTAAGCTTATTTCCTCTTGGAGTGCCCACCCCACAAACTCATAAATCTTACAGATGTAGCACCTCTTCCTGTACATTGGATTATTGTTTCCTTACTTAAGATTTCTCAGGCTCAAGGTCTGCACGCTGTGCTCCCCAAGCCCTCAGAGCTCAGGGCAGATGTCAGGGCCTAACATGGCGGGGAGCAAGAGGAACTCTAGACTGGTTTTAATTAGAATAGCTATCATGCTTGTACGTGCTTCATAATGTTTTCGTGGAAAGAAGTGTACTACTGCTGTATTAAAAGCCTTAGACAAACAGCATAGAAACATAGCTGTTAGAAAACAAGTCCTCTCCCCTTTGAGTATTTTTATGGCTCAGTTACGCTGCCAGCGTCACGTTTGGGGGCATCAGTGTGGGGTGTAATTTAAGCAAAGTGTGGGATCGGTAGGACTCAGGTCACAGCCCAGTGGCGTTCCTCACTGGGGCCAAGGCATTCTAATGCTCACCTCAAGCCTTAACCATCCATACTTGGTTTCAAACTTTCCTTCCCTCTGCATCTTTTCTTTATTCTTCAATACCTTTCACCAAAGAGCCCATGAAGCTTCCTAGTAAATCCCAGCCCACAGTCGGGAGGTGAATGATACTAATGGTAAAGATAAAGATGTCATTCCCCTTAGGTGTGCAAAACATGATTACTCAACAAATGGTGCTGGGATAACTCAGTAGCCACTTGGGAAAAAAGATAGTTTCCTACTTCATGCCTTACACCAACATACATGCCAAATGGATCGAAGATTTAAAGGTGTAATGGTGAAACGATGAAAAACTGTTAAAATACTAGAAGAAAATATAAAATTAGGGAACATAAAGGATGACATTAATATTTATTTAAATAAAACTAAAGCTTCCTTGTGGCCAAAATAATTATAAATAAATAAGGCCAAAAGATTTATCATACATCTGGGGAAAAGGACTAATTGCCTTAAAATTTAAAACAATAAGCATCACAGCATAAAAAACAAGAAGAAATGAATAGAGAAGAAGAAAGATAGCCAATGAACTTGTGAAAAGCTGCTCAAACTGAGTCATAAAGAAATGCAAATCAAAGCAATAAATTGATACCAATCTTTTTTTTTGAGACAGGGCCTGGCTCTCTAGGCCAGGCTAAAGTGCAGTGGTACCATCTTGGCTCACTGCAACCTCCGCCTCCCAGGCTCAAGCAATCTTCCCAAGTAGTTGGGACTACAGGCCCGTGCCACCATGCCCGGTTAACTTTTTGTATTTTTTTATAGAGATGGGGTTTCATGATCCTCCCAAGAAGCTGGGACTACAGGCACATGCCACCATGCTCAGTTAATTTTTTGTATATTTTATAGAGATAGCGTTTCACCATGTTGCCCAGGCTGGTTGCAGACTTCTGAGTTCAAGCAATCCGCCCTCTGCGGCCTCCCCAAGTGCTGAGTTTACAGGTGTGAGTCACTGCGCCCGGCCTGATACCATTCATTACTTTCAGATTAGCAAAGATTGAAACATTTGATAATCATTTTCAGGAAGGCTAGGAGGCAATCTCATAGATACTTCATGGGAATGTAAATTAGCATAGGCTTTTGGAGGACAATTTGGCTTTAATGTACCAATACTGTAAAATATATCCTTTGACCTAGCATTTCCACAGATAGAAACTGATCACAAACAAGTCCACAAGCACACAGAAATGAGGATTTTTTTTTTTTTGGAGACAGAGTCTCACTCTGTTGCCCAGACTGGAGTGTAATGGTACTGTCTTGGCTCACTGCAACCTCCACCTCCCTAGTCAAGCGATTCTCCTGCTTCAGACTCCAGAGCAGCTGGGACTACAGGTGTGTGCCACAACATTCAGCTAATTTTTTTTTGTATTTTTAGTAGAGATGTGGTTTCACCATCTTGGCCGGGCTGGTCTGGATCTCCTGACCTCGTGATCCGCCTGCCTCGGCCTCCCAAAGTGCTGCTGGGATTACAGGCATGAGCCACCGTGCCCGGCCAAAATGAGGATATTTTTAAGAGAAATATTTATAATAGCACAAAAGTGGAAATAAAGTAAATGCCATCAATGAAATATAAAACAATGAGGTAGATATATACCTACTAATATTTGGAAAGATGTTTCAGACATCTTGTTAGAAAACAACAAGCAATTTGCAGAATGGTGGATACAACACAACTTCATTTATGAAAATATGTTTGTGTTTGTCTGGAAAACTTCTGGAAGGATACACGACATGCATTAAAAGTGGTTATTCTAGGTAGTAGGATTATGTTGAGGGATATTTCCCTTTTACTTTAATCTTTCAACTTCATTTACATATGTATTTCCACAGGTGTTAATCCCAAATCTTGCAATATTTAAAAACTAACCATGAGCTTGAATTATTGGTTAGTAAAAAATTAGAAGACCAAACCTACATATACAAACAGGGCAGCACACAAATGAAAAAAGAGGGGTGAGGTGACAGGGACAGATGGGGACCCCAGCTGGAGCTGCTCTGGGTACAGGCTTAGAGGCATTCTTTAGCTTCAGCGCCTGAAGAAAGCTTTCAGGTTGTGGTATCTGGTTTGGAGGCTCAGCACAAGCCTGGATTTCTGGTCCTGTATATGGCACCCTAAGCTCTCAGGGCTCCCAGCACTGACCAGGTCCCCCAGAGGTTCAGAAAGGCCAGGATCACTCTGCTTATGTAATCTGGGGCCTTTCCAGGTAGGTGCAGATTTTGCAGGGGCTCCCAAGACTTGATTCCAGTGTTTAGCTGGCCCGGGATGGACTTGGGATCAATCCTATATGCAAAGCAGGCAGTGGAGATCACACTGTACCCACTGCTTTTCTGGAGCTCATCATTCAAAAATGCAAGTGCCTTCAGCTCAGCTTTGTTTCTTTGGGCAAATAGTTCAGAGGTTCACATGGCCTGACCCAACAACATCTCATGTGTAGGACAGTCAGCAGTTTATTGATCTATTACTAGGATCAATTACATAAGGAATTTTCTTGTTTTTCTTATTTCAGAATTCTGTACATGGCTGAGTTTAGATCTGTGGGAAAAGGGTCTGTTTCTTCAGAGGGGTTTTAATACTGACAAGTGCTTTTGTTCTGCACTTAACTTTGCACATGGCTGCCAATTAGCTTTAGGAAAAAACAGTAATAGTGATCTTGGAGGTAGAAGGAGAGATGGTACCTGCCATCTGTTTAATGTAGGTACCTTTGAAGGAAAATAATATCAAAAACCACTTTGTATAAAGGTTAAAGAGTTTTCTGGTAGTAACTCTGCTGGGCATCTCCCACAAACTCTGGATAAAAAGTTGTGTTGCTAAGTCAGTCTTTTTGATCAAAGCCAGTTTTCCCAACAAAGCCCAACCCTTAGGCATATGGGCAAAGTCAGAATCACTCCACAAACTCTTGCAACTTGTTAGTCAATGAAGAGTTAGAGTTTTGAGAAAAATGAAATTACTGTAAACTTTTTGGGCAATTTGTAAGTGACATGTACTACCAAAGCTTTGGAGTCAACCTGCATGCATGAAATCCACTCCTTTCAATGTAAGATTGCTGTGTCTATTGGATGTTCCCAGGAAAATATGTGAAAAACTCCAAGGAAAGAGAAATGAACAGATTTGAATCCAGTAATCTGAATCTGATAATCTTTGCAGACTAAAAAATAAATTATATAGACACATTTTGAAACCTAAATCCTTCTCTAAGGACATAAGATTATTTGAAAGGTCTTGTTTGATACAGACGTCTCAACTGCAAGTTTCTTTTGGGAGTCAGTCTTCAGTTTGCTTCTTGCTGACCAGCCTCAGGCTGGGTGACTCTGCTGGCAGAGCAGGAGGAAGAGAAGGGACAGCGGGGACAGCGGATGGCTGAGGGGTGGCTGGTGCAGGACTGTGCTAGGGTGGAACAAATTTCAGAGTTGACAACAGAAGTAGGGGTGGCCTCAGGGAGTGCCCAGCTGGGGCAGAGTTTCAGCACAGCAGGCCTGTGGGGTGGGTCCCGAAAGTTCAGAGAATATAATTAGGGTGACTTTTCTCATCTCGGAGCTCCAGGCATGCTACCAACACTGATAAGTTAGAAATGGTATGGTCACCTGGGACCTGGGCTTGGTGAGCCTAGTTCCACTGGGACTGAACCTGCTGCAGAGAACTGTGTCTGGGCAAAGAATGTTCCCGCCAATCTATGGAGTTGAGGCTAAGATGGTGGGGTGTGGGTGAGGGCTTTGAGCAACCTCAGCTTGTTCAGCTTGGAGGCACTTCTCAGAGAGAAAGGAAAAATGGGAATTGGGTTAATGGATGCTGGCTGCCCTGCTGTTCCTGAGAAAGGAAACTGTGTCTGTACAGAACTTCCTGCTCTCAGTTTAAAATCTAGCTTCAGTTTTCTTTTTAACAAAACAGAGTTGTTTATACCACATGATAAACTCAACACAAGCAATAAACATTTTAAAAATCCTATATATCAGTAGGCCCAAAGCCACAAGATTTTATGACTGTTTGAATAAATAAAATTAGATAAATATACATACACTTGGTATGGGAATGACCTGCCTCTGGTCACCCTGAGGAAAAAGAAAAAAAAAATCATTGTCAGGTTTGAAGAGAAGATCATATTCTCAAAAGAAACTTCAAAGCCCTCTCGAGCACAGCAGCTGCAGGAGCTGCTCTCTATACCTTGGTGGTGTTTAATGAACAGGAGGAACCTGAAAATTTTCCTCAGTGAAGGCGAGGCTCCTTCTGTATCTCAGACACCCCCTCTCCTAACAAGCCAGGCTGGACTCCTGAGGCTCACAAACCATTTTGTGTATTTAAATAGCACCTGCCTTACTCCCAGGAATGCAATCCTTAATTTAAAAACAAAAATACAAACTCATGCTTTAATCCTTGATTCCCTCTAATAACTGTTTGTTTTTTCTTCTAAGCAAGTTTTTCCCTAAAAAGACTAAGTCAATCTCACATGCAGGGAATGGGAGACACGTTCACCAGATTACAATGACCCCCTAGTCATTCCAGGAGGTTCTCTGGGGAAGACTGGGAGAGGGACCAAGGTAAGGTACAAGAAGTTCCCTCCCAGGAAACAGACATGGGGACAGCTTTCTCCTTTAAGGGGAATAAAACCTGTATTCACAGGGAGTGTTAAGAAAACCTAGGCCCCAAGAAAAGGCCTCCATTATTCCTCAGCCCCAGATGCCAGCCATTCCAAACCTAATTGATGGAAACACTTCATTACAGCATTGTTAATAAATGCTAATAAAAAACAGTTTATTTCCATGAAGCATTTCCAGTTTCTGTTTCTTCTTTTTTAGATGGCCTAATAAGGCAATGCCCTGCTTCATGCCGTGTACACTGAAGGATTTGTGAAAAGATGTGTCCACTTTTATTAAGAGGGTTACAGTGATGAGGACTCACATGAAGGGGCCAAACCTGATGGCTGGTAACGGCAGCTGCTGGTACCTTTCTGAGCTCTGTTTTGACGCTAAGGACCACTGAGTAACTTCTTGATTATCTCCAACCCCTAGTAATCACCTCTGCAGTGTAAGAGCAAGTACCATTTCCTCTCGAGATGATCTCCGCGGTTCCTTCCTTTTTCAGATTTCGGGCTTAAGGATTTTAAGCTTTCTTTTAACATCATTCAAGGCAGAGCTATGCTGCTTTCCAACAGACAATGCAATCAAATAAATTGACGTTTTCAAGAAACTTGCACAGAGAAATTCATTTCAGAAGCTCTTAAATAATATTATTCCTAATACTGGGACTCAAGAGAGGTCACAACTCCTACAGGCATACTTTGTGGAGAACACACTTTTTAAAACACTTTTATTTTAGGTTCAAGGGTACATGTGCAGGTTTGCTATACAGTAAGCTGCATGTCATGGGGGTTTAGTGCACAGGTACTAGGTACTGGACCCAATAAGTAGTCTTTTGATCCTCACCCTCCTCCTAACCTCTACCTTCAAGTAGGCCTCAGTGTCTCTTGCTCACTTCTTTGTGTCCATGAGTATTCAGTGTTTAGCTCCCACTTATAAGTGACAACGTGTGGTATTTGGTTTTCTGTTCCTGCATTAGTCTGCTTAGATTAATGGCCTCCAGCTCCATCCACGTTGCTGCAAATGACACGACCTCTTTTTGTGCTTTACGACAGCATAGTATTTGGTGGACGAGATTTTAACCAGAGTCCTATTGGGTCTCCTTATTTTTATTTTATTTTACAGACGGGGTCTTGCTGTCACCCAGGTTGGAGTGCAGTGGTGTGATCATGGCTCACTGCAGCCTCAAACTCCTGGTTCAAGCCATCCTCCTGCCTCGGCCTCCTGAGTAGCTGGGGCTACAGGTGTGTGCTGCCACACGCAGCTGGCTCACTAGAGTAGAACTAGTGACATTCTCTTGTGAGGGACGTCTTACTTGTTGCAGCATGCTTAACAGCATCCCTGGCCTCCACTCACCAGATGTCAGCAGACGCTCCTTCCCTTTCTAGTGGCAGTCTGCCTTCAGACATTGCCACATGTTCCCTGGAGGGCAAAATCATCCCTGGTTGAGAAGCGCAGCTCTAGTAGGAGACTGCAGACAGCCCTTGCACAGAGGCACACCTCCGGAACATACTTCCGATGAGACGAGCACATTAATGTGAAAGATCACCACAATGCATCTGAAGGGCCTGACAAAACGCCCACCATGAGCAAGCAAAGGTGCTGATCTAGAAAGATATTTGGGCTTGAAAATGACCCTAGAAGCTTACATGTATGTATGTGTATATATACACCATGAGGAATGTATGTATTTGTGAGTGTCCAGCAATGCGTTTTACAACGTCCTTGCCCTTAGAGGTCCTCCGTGGTCTTTGCCATTGGGGTGCTGACTCCTCCCAGCCACTGGAGGCTTCTGGCCTGTAGGTCCAGGTTGCGGCTGTGATGGTGGCAATGGCTGCTACCATAAGCCACTGCTGCAGAAGCAGCTGGAAACCCAAAGGCTCCAAATCTCCATTTCTCCAGGGCAAAAGTGAACATGCAGGGTGGATGGAACCCTAGAGGTCATCTGTCCCATTCTGTCCATGGCCTTCCCTCTTCCTCTGGCATGCTGAATTCCGAGAGGCACAGATACCCAAGGACTCGGCAGTAGAACTGGACCTGAAATCTGCTTCCACATCTAACAGGCCTAGGCTTTGTGTTCTGTCCTGATCAAGCTGAGTGCAAGAGGCACAGGGTCCTCCTCTGGGAATTCGCCACCCCACTCTCACAGGGCTCTTTCTCTGTCGTCTGGTCTCCTGGGTTGACCAGTCAAGTGTTATGCAAATAATGTATCACTGCCACTTTGGATTAACTATATTAACTCAAAGTTATCATAATTCTTTAAAAAGCCATCTTGACAAATGTTAATAGAAGGAAGTTCATGAAAGAACACCAAGTCCAAGTGAGCTCAGCTTTGCTGGAGGAACTGCCTTCAAATGCTTCTGTTTCCTGATAGATGCAGCTGAGTATCCCAGGAAAGCTTCCAGGGGTGCCATGACATCTCTCCCTATCATTTCATCTACATAGACCCTATTTTTAAGTAACTTTTAAATAGCAGCCATTCTCCTCTTTTTTCTCCTCTACAGGCCTGGGGTACAAACTATGTTCTCTTCACTTACGGCAATTCTCTACCAGTGATTTTTATATCGGGGGAGGGACAGCATGAGGAATGCACACTGAGAGGAGAGGTCAGAATCTCTGGAATTCCAGGGCCTGGAATAGCGATTACAGGGGACCCCCGTACATATTCCACTAATATGCAGAATAAGGTTTAATATCTGTCAAGGCAAGCTGTCTTCCTTGTTTTCTTCTAAAAGTTTCTTGGCTATTCTTTGACACTGTTTGTCCCGGAGGAACTTAAGCCCTTCTATCCAGAAACAGCACACACATTTCTCATAAACATGAGACATCAAAATCTTTTAATGATTTGAATCAACTTTGGTACAGTCTTTTGGGTTTTCTTTGTAAACAATCATGTCATCTGCAAATAAGACTAATTTTGTGTCTTTTCCATGTTGATACCAATTGTCTCATTTTCTTGGCTTATTCCATTAGCCAGAACCTACCATTGATTTGCCTGTGTTGTTTGCTGTTTATTTTTAGAAGACAGCTTTTTATCATGTTTAGTTTTCTTCTTTGGCGGCATTGTTGATTTTATATATAAAGGTTTATGGGCTACTATACAGTTCATGTATTAGACAGTTTGTCATAAAGTGCCCCCATTTTTCCTGTATAATGCTTTTGAATTCTGCTTTATCTGATATTAACGTTGCCACCCTTGCTTTCTTTCTGTTTAATCTGCCTTATATATTTTGCCCAATTCTTTATTTTCTACCTTCCTTTATCTATATGTTAGATGCTGTGTCAGAAACTGTCACCTACTGTAATTGTCATTAGCCTGTCCATCAAATAATTCCAGTTTTCTTTCTAAATATGTGGGAGGATTACACTTCCATTCCCCTTGAAGTTAGATGCAGTCATGTGACTTACTTTTTTCTTAGATGGAATTTCACTCTTGTTGCCCAGGCTGGAGTGCAATGGCACGATCTTGGCTCACTGCAACCTCTGCCTCCCAGGTTCAAGTGATTCTCCCGCCTCAGCCTCCTAAGTAGCTGGGACGATAGGCACCCACAACCATGCCCAGCGAATTTTTGTATTTTTAGCAGAGACAGGATTTCACTATGTTGGCATTACTGGTCTCAAACTCCTGACCTCAGATGATCTGCCCACCTCGGCCTCCCAAAGTGTTGGGATTACAGGCGTGAGCCACTGTGCCTGGCTGTGACTTACTTTAACCAACAATATGTAAGTTGAAATGAAGCATATTTTTTTGAGTTTTCTCAGTGAAAACTTTAACAGCCAGTGTGATTGATCACATTCCTTTGTCCTGCTGTGACAGTCACGGAAGCAAAGAGATGGGTTCTTCCTCAGCGTAGGCACGTGAATGAGGATAAGAAGGTTACACTGTCTGGTACGGTAGCTCCTACTCATATGTGGCTACTGAGCACACGAAATGTGGCTGGTCAAATTAAGATGTGCTGTAAGTGTAAAGTACACATCAGATTTTGAAGTAGTAAGATAAAAAGAATATAAACTGACTAAAATGTTTTTTTTCCTATTGATTACATATTGAAATATTTGGGGTATAGTTAAATAAAATTTTATTAAAATTAATTTCAATTGTTTTAAAAATATTTTTATTAATGTGGCTACTGGAAAAAAATTGAATTATATATGTGACTCGTATGACATTTCTGCTGGATAGTGCCACAGAACAGAAGCTCAGCTCCAGCCAACCCATTATAAAGAAGTAGCATGAGTGAAAAATAGACTTTCATTGTTTAAGCCTCTGTGGCTCTGAGGTTGTTACTGAAGCCTAAACAAACCCATTCTGACTAGTATATCTACTCATTAGTCATTCCTCCCTTCTCCTGATTTTGTTGAGAGCAGGAATATGCTAGGCTCAACTTCTCCCCTGTTGCTATTGGGTAGCCATGTGACAAACTGCTTTATCCAATTGGTTTGACTAATTCAGCTGTATGGTGTTTCCAAGAATATACCTGTCATCAGATAGAAATGATTTTGGCAGTAAGTAAATCTGCCAGGGACTATGTCAGGCCAATAAGACATAAGCAGAAGTCTCCTGGGTTTTTCTGTGAAAGCATTTACTTTCCATAAAAGGGACAGGCATGGCCAGTGCCGCCCCTCCCCGTCTTTTTCCTTTAAATGTAGTCATGATATCTGAAGCTTGTGACTTTGAGATCATAAATAGCAAACAGGATGAAGGCAAACATACCAAGGATAGAGGAGCAGAAAGACAGGACAGGTTCTTGATGACATCATCAGAAATCTAAATCAACCCCAGCAACTACCTGACTCAGGCTTTTTATGTGAGAAAAATAATCCCCCATTTGTCTAAGCTATTGTTTGTCAGCTTTCTTCCCCCCCACATCCCCCCATCCCCGCCTCCTTTCTTGACAGATCTTGCTCTGGAGCCCACAGTGGGCTGGAGGGCAGTTAAGGCTCACTGCAGCCTCAATCTCCAGGCCTCAAGTAATCCTCCTTCCTTGGCCTATCAAATGTAGGGATTACAGGCATAAGCCACTGTGCCCAGCGGTTTTTATTTACTGACAAAATCATTCCTATTTGATGGCAGGTATATTCTTGGAAATATCACACAGCTGAATTTGTCAAACCAGCCTGATGTAGTCTTGGTCTTTGTTAGAAGAATCTGGCTCATGAAACTTGGTCTTATGCCTATTCTTTACATTATGTTTGCTATTTATTATCTGTTATTTGTTCCTTTTCCCTTTCCTTAATTTTCATGGCTTGTTCAATTTGTTTATTTCTCCTTTCTCCCTCTGTGAATTTTAAAGATCTACTTTTCCAATTGTGCCGTTTGTTACAGTTCTATTCCTAATAATTACATTTATTTCTACATTGTTTTTTGAGACACGGTCTTGCTCTGTTACCCAGGCTGGAGGGCAGTGGTGCGATCATGGCTCACTGCAGCCTCGACCTCCTGGGCTCAAGCAATCCTCCCACCTCAGCCTCCACAGCAGCAGAGACTGCAAGTGCACACCTCCACCCCTAGCTAATAATTTTTTTTTTTTTTTTTTTTTTTGTAGAGATGCGGTTTCCCTATGTTGCCCAGGCTAGTCTCAAACTTCTGGGCTGAAGCGATCCTCCTGCCTTAGCCTCTCAAAGTCCTGGGATTACAGGTATGAGCCACTGTACCCAGCCTATTTCTAACAGTTTTAATTATTATACCATAACTGAGTATCAATCTCAACCAGATTAATTTTTGTTCCCTCTCTGAATCATCACATATTTTAAAAACTTTTGTCTCAATAGATAAATGATATCTTGGTCACATACAGAATTTTTGGTTTATATTTTTTTCTCTCAGTAGCCTATAAACATTTTTTCATAGTCTTCTGGCTTTTAGTGTTGCTGATGAGAAGTCTGATACTAATATAATTGTTTTCCTTGAAAATAACTTATTCTAGTAGCTTGCAAGAATTTCTTTTTGTCCTTAAATTTCAGAATTTCAACAGATACATCTAGGCATGTGCTCCTTTACTAATCCTGTTGTGGACCTGGTAAGCTCCTTCAATCTGCAGAGGCAAGCTTTGTTTTCAGCTCAAGAAAATTTTCTTCTACTACTTTTTCTCTTTCTGGAACTCCTAACATTTGCATGTTCCATCTCCTAGATGCCTGCTGTCCCCTCTCACAAGTACCCTCTCTGTGTTTCTGGTCTGAATTGTAAGATATTTCTTCTTCCACTTGCTTTTCCAGAACACGAATTCAGTTCCCAGCAATGACCATTCTCTTTTTCTGTTTGTTTACTGAATTTTTATATTTAGAAATCATGAGTTTTTAAGTTCCAAATGTTGCTTTTGCACTCATAATTCATTTCCTGAGTTGTCCATTAAAGTTCTTTTCCATCTTGTCCATTATTTTTACCTCAGTGGGAGTCTCACTCCAGCTTTTTCGACTTGGACCTTCTCAGTGGAGGCTGCATTTTTCTTTGCTTGCGACAGGTTGTATGTTCCCTTAGTGTCTGTGCAGGTCAGTCTACGAGGCTCTCTGGGACATGACAAATGAGGGAGGACTGCAAGGCCCAGCAAGGAGGGCTTTTTTCACGGCCCAGCAGAGCCCAAGTTAATAAACCTCAGAGATGAAGAAAGCCCCTATACACTGGCTCCTCCAAGGCACAAGCACTGGAAGCAGTCCAACTCACCAGGGCAGCCCCTCCAAGGACCACACACATTGTGTGGGCAGTCGGGCCCTTTTCACAGTGATCTGCCAGCTCCTGCTGGCTAGTTGACCTCACAGGACTATACATTCGAGTGTTTGTCCAAGGACTCAGGGAGACACAAGCATTTTCCTCTGCTGGTGGTTCCCTGCTTCTCACTGAGTACCAGAGGGAATGAATCCTATGCCTGCTCTCTACCCTAAAGGTGTCAGAAAAACTGTGGGCCTTAATGCACTTTCCAGGCTCTCCCAGCATGCCCCCCTGGGTTTATGTTGGGAGGGAATTTTAATAGAGCCATGTGCTCAGGTATCATCTTCCCAGAATTCCCTTCTTTACATCCATATGTAGTTTTAAAATAATTTTTTAAATCATAAAAGTAATTTAAACTGATTTTATGAAAGCTGAGGGGAGAAAGCATAGAGGGAAGGAGAAAATCGTCACTATAATTCCACCAGTATGAGCAATCTGAGATAACCTCTTCATATTTTGGCATACATCCGTCTAGTCTTATAAATGCTTGTGTATGTGTGTGAAAGAGCAAGAGAGACACTATACCAAATTTTCCACCAGAAAGGTGTCACCAATTAACCCTGTTTTTTTTTTTTTTTTTTTGAGACGGAGTTTCGCTCTTGTCACCCAGGCTGGAGTGCAATGGCGCGATCTCGGCTCACCGCAACCTCCGCCTCCTGGGTTCAGGCAATTCTCCTGCCTCAGCCTCCTGAGTAGCTGGGATTACAGGCACGCGCCACCATGCCCAGCTAATTTTTTGTATTTTTAGTAGAGACGGGGTTTCACCATGTTGACCAGGATGGTCTCGATCTCTTGACCTCGTGATCCACCCGCCTCGGCCTCCCAAAGTGCTGGGATTATAGGCGTGAGCCACCGCGCCCAGCCAATTAACACTGTTAACCAGCAACTTATTTACATTCTCTACCCTCCCTCCTGCCACTCCATGCTAAAGCCAAATATTATGTTTAAAAACATCTTTGATAAGTTGAAAGCTGGAAGGCAGTATCTCATTATTTAGTTTGCATTTCTTTGATTACTAAACATGTTACATATTTTTCATATGTTTATGTGTGCAACATTTTTCTTTTTTCACATTTGACTATCTGTATTTCTTACTTTGTGAATTACCTGTTCATGTCCTTTGCTCATGTTATTTGGAACATAAAGTTTTATGACTTTTGTATCCTCGAATGGCAACTAGCTTCATGATGAAGAATAATCTTTAAGTGATTTTTACCTGAAATTCCATTTTGACTGAGATTAAATTGTAACCCTTGTTTTCTTTTAATTTATACTTGTATGAGGTCTCTTCACTCATCTTTCTTCCTTGTACTTTTAATTTTACTCTTGTCGCCCAGGCTGGAGTGCCGTGGTGCGATCTTGGCTCACTGTAACCTCTGCCTTCTGGGTTCAAGTGATTCTCTAGCCTCAGCCTCCTGAGTAGCTGGGATTACAGGTGCCTACCACCACGCCCGGATAATTTTTGTGTTTTTACTAGAGAAGGGGTTTCGCCATGCTGGCCAGGCTGGGCTCAAACTACTGACCTCAAGTGATCTGCCCGCCTCGACTTCCCAAAGTGCTGGGATTACAGGCATGAGCCACCATGCCCCTGGCCTCATCCTTATACTTATAACTGTTCTGAGTAACTTCGTTTCAGATGTGTCTGTTAGACAGCACGTGGGTAGATTTTGGTTTTTGACCTATTGTGACAATCTGACATATTTTATTTGATACATACAAAAGAACATATAACACATGTTTGTTGTTAAACAAGGTAGTTAAACGCAATTATGTTATTATCAGCTCTTCTCTATGTCTGTTTCTCTTTTTACCTATTTGTGAGTCTGCGACTAGTTGTTTAACTATTTCATGCATTCAGTTTCCCAAGAGAGAATGTTATAAAAATGTGAAGTGACTCATTTAACTGCCATCAAACATAACCCTTGGTTGCTAAATGAGATACCCTTTATCAAAAAAGGTTACTTTTCTTGGTAATTTCAACTCTTTAAGTAAATGGCTGTACACACACTATGGCATATTCTTATTAAGGATGTTCATCAAGGATGGGACAGACAGGCCGCTGCTGCAGCTTTATGACGTGCACGGCTCCGCATCAGTACTGACCTTCTGAAGCCCACCATTCTCCTCCACCAGTGGCGGAAGCACACTGGGGCTGCTGGGTGGAGGGGCCTCCACATTGTAATCACGGAAGCAGCAGAAGAAGGAGCTAAGGATGCTGCGGCTCCTCTGCTTCTTTAAGCTGACGTTGCACTGGGAAGCTGGAAACAGAAACAGAGCACGCTGTGTCCAACTGCAGTATGTACTGAGAGGTGTAATTTAATGTGAAAATTTGAGTGTGCAGTTGCCCCCCAGGCCCCTGATTCCAGCCCTGAGAGTCTGCTCAGGAGGAGAAGATGAGGGGCTCCTGAAAGTTACTCTAGAGAACTGTTAATCCCATGTTAATCCCAGGAGCCAGCTGGTCAATGGAGTCCAATCCCTCTGGCTGGACAGGATCCCTTTGACCTCAGCCCAGCAGGGGCTGCTTGCTTATTAACTGACCCACCTGCAGGGTCAGTCCCCATCTGCATTCCTCAACACAGCAGATGAGGTATTCCCACCCTGCACCAAGCACTACTTCAAAACAAATATCTTTTCAGGCACAAATCAGACTTGACACTCCCTGGGAAACATCTCTCCATTACAGATATCAAGAAAGAATCACTTTGAACCTAGGTTCTTGGACAGCCCCTGCTCACTATGGAAATGACTAACTTTGTGGGTTAAGAAATAAGACATGCAAAGGCACAAAAGAACTGCCTGCTTAAACTCGCCAAGAGTTTGTCAAGAAGTTGGTGGGGGCCTGGATCCACAGTGCTTAGGGCTGAAGGCTTCAATTACACTTAAAAAACATAAACAGCAGGAGATGTGGGATACAGAACACGTGTTCCTGCCTAAACAGGACCAGCCAGGGCAAAGCCCGTCTTCATGAGATCCAGGGCAATACTGTGCCCTGGCCTGTCCTGAACTAAGGCACTGGAGGGAGTGACACATCCTTTCAGTTTATCCAAAGCTCAGGACAAGCTGCCACAAGTCAGGAATAAAAGGTGAAAATTAGTATAGATGAAAAACACCCCCCAGGGGAGGACTAACAACTTGGAGGGGCAGGAGTATTTGCCTGGGAATGCAGCTGGGACTGTCCCACCACATACCATGCCTGGGTGGGTCAGGGGTGCTCAGAGGAGAGGCTGCAGGCAAGGGACCATGCTTAGGGTTAATGGGAAAATCGCCAGTGCAGGAAATGACTTCAGTCCACAGGATAACTGTTGGAGTTATCTCTTCTCCCAAAAAGCAATTCTGGCACAATTCCTCTTCTTGCGCACTTACGAGTGATTTGTGTAACACCTTTCCTCCCAAGAGATCACAAAACCTTTGCTGAATGTTTTCGGGGTACTCTTCTGCCAGCAGCAAAGCTAAGTGCATTCAGACGGAAATTCTGAAAAAGGACTGAAAAGCTGTGATTCCAGCAACTCCACTGAGATGAATGGTTTCTAGTCTGGGTTTGGGCAAATGGCCCAGTAAGTATGAATTTAAGATCTGTACTTACTAAAGATGAGCTTCAGAACCATAAATCTCTGGGAAAGCTGGCTGTTTTTATCTGCCTCAAGCATCCTTGGGTGCATGTCACAGAGCACCAGGCATCTCATTTTAGGCATCTCATCTCAAAGGGAGGCCAGGCCAGTCCAGGCCATTCCGCAAGGCATACGGGTCTCCTAAGTGGCAGTGTGCGAAGAGATAATAACCGCTGTTTACCAAGGGCCAGCCCTCGAGGTGCCAGTACTCACAAACCTCATCTCACATGCTCCTATGGACCTAGGTGTTACTGTTTCCATCTTCCTGCTGAGAAAATACAACTATTGAGAAAATACGGCAGGACTGTGTCGGTTCCTTTGCCGGATTCAAACCCAAGGGGGCCTGTTTCAGAAGTGTGTGATTTCCCCATGTGCCACGATGAATATAATCTTGAAACAATTTCGGTTAGATTAAGAAGGGGGGAACATGCCAACTAGGGAGAGAAGGGCATTGCAATAAACTCGTATTTAATATAAATGATTCGTTAAACCATTTCATTGTTACTCTGGGTGTTTTAATTTTTATGCCATGCTCAGATAATTTAGTCAGGGGAAGAAAAAGAATCCCTGGCTGATAGCACATTCCTCTGCAAGTAAACAAGCTATTTGTTCATGTCTCAGAGACACTGAGCAGTCTGCAGAAAGCACCTTCCCAGGTCCTATTTTCATCCTTGGATCATATGGATCTTCCCCATAACTAACCAGCTAATTAACAAATGAACTTACATACTAAAAAAAATCATAAACCTGGAGCCAGTACACTACTCATAATTTCCACCACATGATTACTTACTCTACAGAAGCTCCACACAGCTAATGGAGTCGGTCATCAGCTGAGCGCCTGGGAGGCCAACAGGGAAAGGGCAGCTTACCCAGGTCTTCCCTTCTTTGTATAAAGAGTGAAGCAGCCAAAGTGGTCTCATTTTCATTGCTGTGGGAGGTTCCAGGATTCTTTCTTTCAAATAAGGTTAGTTCTAGGGCCTGCAGGAACCTCCTGGAGGCTCAGTGGCTAATTTGCTAATCACTCTTGGATTGGTATAGAACTCTCAAAATCAGGAGAGGTGGGAATGGTAAATGGAAGGATTTCCTTAGGACCAGCACTGGCCTCACCCACCCTCAGCATTCACTTGCTCCTGAATAGGGCTCCAGACACGAGTGCTCTGGACTAATAACCCTCCCGCCTTCCAGCCCCAGCTGCTACTTCTCCCTCAGCTATCATCCAGAAGGTCCTTGGTTTGCTTATAAACTGGTAAGAGAATTTTGGTCGACACATAAAATAAAAGTTCACAGTTTAATGGACAAATGTTGACATTATAACATTAGATCAAAAAGTTAAACATATTATTATATATTTGATTTGATCATAATTAAGCAAAGCAAACTAAAACAGATTATAATTGAGAAAAGATTTGCAAGAAGTATGTCAAAAGGCTAACAGTAATTGTCAGACTATGAATGTTTACATTTCTTCCACATTTTCCAAATGTTTTCTGATAATTATGTATTGCTCTAATAACGGGGGGAAAGTAAACAATCTTTTGAACTGTCTTTCGGCAACTTTGTGCTGTTTCTAAACCATACCCCCCTTCTACCCCTCAACCTTCAAGCTGATTCCTATGCTTCTACACTCCAAGCCCATGGGGCAAACCAGGCAACAGCAGTGTTCTCAGCCTTGCAGAAGCAACGTGGCTATGCCACAGCCCACAGCCAGTCCTGGTCTGTGATATCGACCAGACTGCACATATCCACCTCAAAACCAGAGGAGGCCCATGTGAAAAGAAGGTACCAAAGAAGTGTCCTTTCCCCAGGAGAACGCTCCCACTGGCTCTCTCATCTGGCCTCCGTGCCCCACTACTCACCCTCCCCGCCGCTTACACACAAAAGGGGTCTTGTTGCCTCTGTGCTTTGACTAAGACTTTACCTCTCACCACTTTCCTCGCTTGCCCCTTTAGATGTTTCCACTGATAAGACACATGAGAGGTCTCCTAGTGGCCCAGGTCTCCAAGAACAAGGTCTCTTAGGATATTAAAGATAGTTTAATGCATACATCTCCCCATAATATTAGTTTTAAGAAATTACTTTGGAAGAGCAAAGGAGGGAGTAGCAACTATGAATATCAGTCTAAAATATTCCATAACAATTTTCATTTTTAAAAATCTGACTTAGGAGGAAGAAGTCATCAAAAGTCATTCCAGAGCCTTTCTGTCAGTTTTCCCTGATAACCTCCACTATCCAAACACAGTACCTGCCCACCTTACTCCCCTCTTCCTCCATGGCAGACTCCTCATCGCAATGACATCCTTCTCCCACTCCTCCTCGCCGCATTTCCCCACTTCTCAGAGCATCCTGCTTTTCAGGGCGTGGCTGGAAGCCAACGGCACCTGGGAAGTCTTCACTAACCACCCTGTGGAGTTTGTTTGTTCTTTGGCCACTAAGCTCCCAAATGAATGTGTGTATGACTGAGCTGTGTCTTCAGGCCAGGCCAGTTCATCCACCTGTCTGCCAGACATCTCCTCTGGGTGCCTCTGACTCAGCATGTCTAAATGGGGCTCACCACTCCCCTCTTCACTCAGGTACCAATCTCCTAAGCTAAATATCTATTGCCCTCCTTCTCTCACTAAGTTGTTGGTTGACATCCTAATCGGTTCTTAAATCTGTCCTTAGCAACTCCTTGCCCCTGCTCTATCCTGGCTCAGGTCCTCATCATTTTGTCCCTGGACCACTATGGTAGCTTCTTGACCTGTTTCCCTGATGCTGATATTGCATCCCATAATTCTTGACATGATAGGTAAAGCCCATTGAGTTAGAAGAACATATGGTGATTATGAATATGGGTGATTATGAATTATGAATCTGATGCCAACTTGCCTGGGTGCAAAATCTGGCTCAACCAGGAATAATACAGGACCTGGACAAGTTGTGTGAGTTCTTTTTGCCTCAGTTTCTTTATCTGTAAAATGGGGATAATAAATACCCATCTTACAGGTTTGTTGTGAGAATTGTTATTATGAAGTACTCAGGATAGTGCCTAGAATAGAGCAAGCACTCTGTATATTTTTTTCTTTTTGTTTTTTCAAAGACAGGGTCTCACTCTGTCGCCCAGGCTGGAGTACAGTGGTGCAATCTTGGCTCACTGCAACTTCCACCCCCAGGGCTCCAGACATGCTCCCACCTCAGTCTCCCAAGTAGCTGGGACTACAGTTATATGCCACCACGCCCACCCAATTTTTCTATTTTTAGTAGAGATGGGGTTTTGCCGTGTTGTCCAGGCAGGTCTTGAACTCCTCAGGCTCAAGCGATTTGCCTCCCGAAGTGCTGGATTACAGTTGTGAGCCACCACACCTGGCCTATACATTTTAGCTTTTAGTATTACAGTCCCAAAAAAGCTCTTGCTTCGTAAACAAGTGGGGGTTCTCTAGGAGCGCTGGATCAAAGGCTGGATTCTGCAGGCATACATTTTTTGCTCTGATATCTGACAAGTAGGAGACACAGCTCGCTATAACAGATCTTGGTTATATAAACTGTAACTCCGAAAGCAAAACTAGAAAAATCTCAGGAAGTGATTCTAATCAATTGCTCTAAAAATTAGATATAGACATGGGGAAGGAAAAGGGAGGGGTTGAGTGTCCCAGTGAGCTCTGCTGGGGGCTGTTTTCCCTTAGGAAAAGAACAATGCTTTCAAGTGGAGGGCAGGAAGCATACACTTTCCCTCCCAATCCCCTGACTTAATTCCCTCTGGGGCTGAAGCTCAGCTCTCTTCTGCGGAGCATTCTGCCTGCTGGGTCTGCATCTGGTTCCAGGGACTTCTTGCCTCAAGCTGTACATCAGAAAGGAGCATGGGGGAGGCCCATGCAAGGAGAACCACAGAGGTGGCTAGCTGACCCAGAAGTCTCCCCTGCCGGGTCCGCCAATAGGCAACTACATGCTGCCATTTTCCCAAGGCTCAACCCGGGGCCAGGCTGCTTAGAAGGGCCACCCTTCTTTTCCTCCTAATCCCTGCCAGTGAAAACATGCCGTGTAGTTGTAGCTCATTCCTGTAATCCCAGCACTTTGGGAGGCCGAGGTGGGTGGATCACCTGAGGTTAGGAGTTTGAGACCAGCCTGGGCAACATGGCGAAACCCTGTCTCTACTAAAAATACAAAAATTAGTGGGGTGTGGTGGAGGGCGTCCTTAATCTCAGACACTCAGGAGGCTGAGGTGCAAGAATCGCTTGAATCTAGGAGGCGGAAGTTGCAGTGAGCTGAGATCCCAGCACTGCACTACAGCCTGGGCAACAGAGTGAGGCTCTGTCAAGAAAAGAAAGAGAAAGAAGAAAAAAGGAAAGAAAAGAAAAGAAAAGAAACGAAAAGAAAAGAAAGAAAAGAAAGGAAAGGAAAGGACAGGACAGGACAGGACAGGACAAGAAAGAAGAAAGAAAGAAAGAGAAAGAAAGAAAAAGAAAGAAAGAAAGAGAAAGAAAGAAAGAAAGAAAAAAAGAAAGAAAGAAAGAGAAAGAAAGAAAAGCAAGCAAGCAAGCATGCCGATAGCCGGTTCTAGCACACAAAGATGCCATCGGCACAGATACCCCAAGAATGAGTAAAGGGAAATCCTTGATAGAGGTACATGAGGTGATCCTAAGACTTAACTTTCTCCATTTCTCTGAGCAAACTCGGGTGGAGCAAAAACCCTGGAGAGGGTTGTGAAGAGCTGGAGATGTGTGACACAGGCCTTACTCCTGGTCCCTGTGTATCCACAGGAGGGACAGGGTGACACGTGGCTCTGTTTTCCTGGATATGCCCTTGGAGCGAATGCTTCTGCCAAGGCTTCGGCCCTGGTGTCATTGCAGCCCAGCAAATTAAGACCCTCCCAGGGGCTGGGGACCTCCCATCTGCCAGCACTGGGCTTGAGAGGGTCTATGAATGGGGCAGCTTAAAGTGCACATATAGACAGCTACCTTCCTCTCTAACAAGATAGGAAGCCTCCGTAGGGAGCCCCCCAAATGCCTCCCTGGTCTCTCTAGGCAGAGTGCTGGCCCAGCAGCAAGAACCAGTATCTTCAAAGCACCAGTTACAGATAGGGAGTGTAGCGGACATCTGACATTTTTTGCCTGCCAGAATCCATTACCCTCCTTTCTAGTAAAAGTTCCTCTATCTTCCTCTGGGGAACCACTCTCATCCTACCAATGTTCTGTCCTTTAACAAGGCCTGGCCAATCAGAGCCACGTGACTGGCTTAGGGATGGGCACATGACCCACCCTGGGCCAAAGACTCTACAAGGATTCATGCAAGCTGTGTTGGAAGAGATGTTCTCCTGTTTCTGGGTTTCTTAACATGGCAGGACGTAAGCTTGGAGCTGCTGGTAGCCATCTTTGCACCTGGTAAGAAATACCTACCTGAGCATGAAGCCAAAACAAGAAAAAAGGAGCTGAGTTACAAAGAGGGACAGACTTCTGATGACATTGTCTGAGGACTTAGTTTTATTAAAACCAGTCCCTTCTGGAAATTTCAGTTATGTAGGAAAACAAATTCCCTTTTGCCCCTAAGCCAGTATATGGGTTTATGTGATTTGAAATAAAAAGGATTATCTCTGAAAATGTAAGCTTCAATGCTAGGTGGTATAGAAACACTGACCAACAGCACAGGCAGGTGTCTGACCTCATGAACTCCATATCTAGCAGGAGAGACGTTTGAATACGTACTTCCGGTACACAATGAGTCTTGTTAGGATGGGACAGTGCAGGGCACTCTTGGGGACCAAAGAAGAGCATATAGCCCAGACTGGAGACTACGAGTAAGGAGGGGTATAAAAATGGCTTTTGCTTTTTTGAAACAGTATGGCTCTATCGCCTAGGCTGGAGTGCAGTGGCGCGATCTTGGCTCACTGCAACCTCTGCCTCCTGGGTTCAAGCGATTCTCCTGCCTCGGCCTCCTGAGTAGCTGGGACTGCCGATGCACACCACCACGCCTGGCTAATTTTTGTATTTTTGGTAGAGATGGGGTTCTACCATATTGGCCAGGCTGGTCTCAAACTCCTGACCCTGTGATCTACCTGCCTCGGCCTCCCAAAGTGCTGGGATTATAGGCATGAGCCACCATGCCCGGCCCAGAAATGGCTTCTTGAAAGAAACTGGGCTGAAAGTTTCATGAATTTTTTTGTGGTGGGAGAAGCAGGGAAGTGGGGTAACAGCAATGCGTAAAACGCCTGGTGTGAGAGAGAGCACGAAACATTCAAGAAATCAAAGGAGTAGTAAGGAGTATGAGATGGGAATGGTGGAAGCAAGGGCCTCGCAAACCATGGAGTGAGTGTGGATATCATGCTATGGAAGAGGGGAATGACAGGAACAGATGTGTACCATGAATGTCACCGTCTCAGTTCAGTAATTAAAACTACTGGGTTTAAATTTTAAATTATGACCAATGTAGACTATTAACCTGTATCCAAGATCTACGATATTTGCAAATCACACATGTGAGGATCTCAGCTCACTGCAACCTCCGCCTCCTGGGTTCAAGTAATTCTCCTGCGTCAGCCTCCAGAGTAGCTGGGACTACAGGTGCACACCACCACACCCAGCTAATTTTTTGTATTTTTAGTAGAAACGGGTTTTCACCGTGTTAGCCAGGATGGTCTCGATCTCCTGACCTCGTGATCTGCCCGCCGCGGCCTCCCAAAGTGCTGGGATTACAGGCATGAGCTACCGTGCCTGGTTGGAATTTTTTATCTAGAAATTGAGTTTAAATGTAAGTTACACGGAAAGAAAACAGGCTTTGGAATTACATTTGGGTTCAAGTGCCAGCCCTGCCACTTGTTAGCTGGTGTCACCTCACCTGCCTCAGTAGTAACAATAACACAGGAATGATAATCCCTGCCCCACAGCACTGTTGTATGTGCATGTATGTTTGTGTAAGAGAGAAAATCTACCAGCAGCTTCAAACATAACAAAAAACTGTGACTGTGAACAACTGTGAACACCGAGAATTTAGCTTGTATCCAGACAACAGTCCTCACAAACACAGCCTGGCTTTATGGGAAAACATGTGGGCAGGCCGGGCGCGGTGGCTCACGCCTGTAATCCCAGCACTTTGGGAGGCCGAGGCGGGTGGATCACGAGGTCAAGAGATCGAGACCATCCTGGTCAACACGGTGAAACCCCGTCTCTACTAAAAATACAAAAAATTAGCTGGGCATGGTGGCGCGTGCCTGTAATCCCAGCTACTCAGGAGGCTGAGGCAGGAGAATTGCCTGAATTCAGGAGGCGGAGGTTGCGGTGAGCCGAGATCGCGCCATTGCACTCCAGCCTGGGTAACATGAGTGAAACTCCGTCTCAAAAAAAAAAAAACAAAAAACAAAAAAAACATGTGGGCAGATCCATTTTGCTTTTGGTTATGTGAAGTCTAAACTCAGAACATTAAGTAGCCCTTTAAAACTTTACCTCCTATCCAGTGAAGGTTTCTCTGCATAATAATAACAGTAATGATGATAGAAACTAAACAAACAAAAAGCAGCTCCACGTGTGGGACTTAAACCTCAGGACTCACGTGTTTTCCATGAAATCTCACATTAAATACGGTTAGAAAGAAAATGTTTTAATTAAAAACATGAAATGTTCAGGGGAAAGTCCACTGAAGTTGACAGCAGGGCTTGGTCCTTCAGTGGCCCAAGAGGACTGGTCTAAAGAGCTACCCAACAGATGTTTACGTTTACATCCACAGATGGAGGCACAGTGGGGTCCACGACCAGCTCATGTCATAGGCTGAGGGGGCATTTGTCTTGTGCTTCCTGACCTAACTGGTTCCCTTCAATGTCCAGAAGTTGAAATGTTGACCCCAAACAGCCAGCATTTCTTAATTAGTGTGCTATCTGCCCATGCCATATAACCATTGACCTTGTATTCATTCCAATCTGGTTTAGATTCAGGATATGGGGAGGCTTTGGAACTATCCTTCAGCCCTGGCTTTAGGACCCAAACCTCTGAGGTCTGCACTGATTCAGAGCATCATATACTCACAATCACGAGCACACCCACCCACCCACACGCAAACACAGCTTCCATCTCTCCTTATCTGTGATCTGACCTAAAACTCCCAGCACACCACACACCTCTACACAATCAAAAGAGTTCAGGACGAACATCAGCAGCTGGAAGGTAGGTGGAAATGTTTGCTGCTCACTAGGAATCCATCCCTAATCATTCAAATTTCTCCTCAAGTGAAGAAACTACATCTTGGTAACTACAGAAAACAACGGATTGCCTTTCATTTCTGTGGTGCCGAGCCAGCCTCTCACAACATAAATGTGCCGGTACAGGGGCCAGATCCCTGAAGACCTAGCATGACACAGTTTTCAGAAGAAAACTGACTTAATACTGACAAAGATTCTTTGCTTGACCAAACTTCAGTCAGACTCCTGAACTTCTAAGTCCACCTGCGTACTTCCTTGTAAAATCCAAATTTAGCAAGATCCCTGCTAAGACAGTTTAGCAAGAATCCCCCATCCTCCATACCTGACTGCTCAGGATATCGAATTGGCTTCCTCACCCTCCACCGTCTCCCAGGTGACGTCTGATCTACCCTGGCCTGTCTTCATCAAGAATCCTGCTAGTTCAGTGCCTCATTCCATTTAGCGTGGCTGTGACAGAACACTTGAAACTGTGTAATTTATAAAGAAACGAAGTTTATTTGGCTCATGATTCTGGAGGTTGAGAATTCCAAGACTGGGCAGCGTAGCTGGCAAGGGTCTCGCGCTGCTTCACCTCACGGTGAAAAGCACAAAGTGAAATGGGTGTGCACAAAAGGAGGGCAAACACGCTTTGTAACAACCTACTCTCAAGGTAACTAATCCAGTCCCACAAGAGCGAGCGAGAACTCACTTGGGCCAGGTGGCATTAACCTCCTCACGAGGGATCTGCCCCTGGGACCCAGGCAGCTCCAGTCAGACCCCACCTCCCAAGACCACTACGCTGGCCACTGACTCCAGTATGAGTTCTGGTGGGGACAAACCACCTCTACACCACAGCAGTCGGTTTAGCCAGAATCTCCCCATCTCTCATGTTTCTTCTTCGTAATTTTCTTTCTCTTTTCTTTTTAAATTTATTTTTAAAATTTTCTTTTCCATGAATGTATTCTTTTCTTTCTTCTTTTTATTTATTTATTTATTTTTTAATCTTCTTAGCAATTTTCTACCCAGTGACTCCCACTCTGCTCCTTGGCTTTGAGTACTCACTTGTCCATGCTGTATTCAGAACTGAGCCTGGTTTTGCACTGGGGTCTCTTTCCCTCTACTGCAACGGTTTTCAATAAAATCTGCTTTTGCTGTTTGAACTACTGGTCAGGTCTGGTTTTCTCTGACAACACACCAAGTGTACTGCTAATGAGTCAAGGCATCAAAGCCTGCCCTCAAACTAGCTTCTCTGTCGTCACAAGAGCAGAATTCAGAAGGTAATCCATCACAGATTTACATGGTTTGAGTATTTATAGCAGAACATTAAACATATGCTCTGTACCAAGCATCGGTGGGGACACCAAAGCTGTTAATGCTACAAAGCTGAACACTGAAATTGCCTAAGTAAAGGCTATTTCTTCACATGTGAGAATGTCACAGCCATTACATCGGTGAGGAGATCACAGAGTAGATCTAATTCACAACTATGTTATTATGGAAAAAGCTAAACACCTTTTTTTTTTTAAGGCAGGGAGGGAGGAATTCTTCCTGAAGGCCAGGGACATTTAAATGAATGCGCCATTTCTTCTCTTTGAGAATTGGGCTGTAATCTCTGGAATGCATCCCAGGGCCGTGGTTTGGAATGGGTGTCTAACAGGAAATTCTGGGCAGTCTATGCATACATTACATTCCTTTCCCACCCTGAAAGAGTGGTCAACAAACACAACTTCCCTCTGTTGGAATAAAAGGGGGAGTGCTGGGAGTGGTAAGAGGCCAGGACAGACTGCACAGAGTTCAAAAGCAGATGTGGCTGCTGAGAATCCAAACATCCTTTTCTTCTAGAAAAGAGACCCAGTCACTAAAAGAGTCACCTTTTGAGCTCTCCAGTCAGTCCTTATCCTATTTCTACGTGATACATTTCCCCAGGGGATTCCTACCGGACACTCAAGAAACGTACCTTTGAAAGCTCATTTTGTCACTGCAGTATTGGCAGTAGTCCTTCCAGCAGTGACAAACCATGGGAAGAGGCAAGGCCCATGGCTTAACACTGGCCAGGAGGAATCCTGTTCTTATCTCACACGATGGTAGGTGTGTTTCCCCATCCACTGTGGGTTCATAACAAGCCACATTTGTTGAATGCCTTATTTGCGTGTGCGAGAATTAACTATTCCAGAGTAGGAAAAGTTAATAAAATCAGCACACAGCAACTGGAGGGAACACTGTGCATCACAGTTTGGGGTTCAAGGCCAGGACAGCCTGACTCCAGGGCCCCCAGCTTTCCAACTGCCCCTCCCTACCTTTTCCTGGCACTCTTGTAGGTTGTGGTCTAATTTCCAAAGAGAAACTCTGAATCTGAGGCCCAGTGCTGCCTGCTGTCACTCCAAATGCCATGTCTGAAACCACCACCCCAGAACAAACCAATAATACATGATAGCCTTATTAGATGAAGCCAGACAAGGTCCCACCACACCTGAAATGTACCCAGGCCACCGACCTCTTGCTAATTCGGCTTCTGAGGAGAGACCCTCTGCTGGAAATGCCCTTCCTTGCCTCAGCACTTCCCCAAATCCCTGTGACCAAGGCAACATAGCTTCTAAGCAGCAGGGCTGGACATAAACCAGATTTGTGTGAGTCTAGAATCTGAGCCCTTAGCCATCACTGCACAGAGTCTGTCTATCACATTTAGAGCCAAAATAAGTCACAGAACAAAGGATGTGAACAGATAATGCACTTAAGAGGAAGTAAAGGTTAAAATTTAACAGTAATCAAATAAAAGAAGTTTAAATAAGGCCCCATTTTTTTTAACCTGTTAAATGAGCAGAAATGATAAAAACATATAGGCAATGGTGAGATTTTGATGGCATAGGCCCATTCACTCACACGTTACTAGTCACTCTGTAAACTGGGACAATTCATTTGAAAAGCAGATGAGTAATATGTCAAAGACTATGAAGTATTCATGCAAACTTAGTTAATAAAATCAGCACATAGCAACTGGAGAGAGCACTGCACAGCCATAAGAGACCATCATTACGAAGACATGCCGAGAAGTGTCTGTGGTCAGTATTAGACGAAGCACCTCAGGCACATGAACACATACCCTATGTCTGTACGTCAGTAATGAATGGCCGTACAAGCTCTGGAGGGTAGGCTCCAGGGGTACAGGGACCTTACCTATCTTGTTCATATCTGAGTCCCTAGGACCTAGAAACATGTTGGTATAAAATAGGCCTCTAATAATAGATGTTTACTGAGTGAATGACTATATGGACGGAAACACAGAACAATGAAAATGACTGACATATTCAAAAGGAATAGCTCGTTATCCTTCCGGAGATGGTTCAAAGAGCGCCACTTTCCCAGGAATCGCTGACCTACTGCAAGCCTACCTCCTCCAAGTAGTTTGAACCTATACCATCCACATATGGCCAACCCCCTATTTGGGGAACCCAACTCACAGCTCCCTGCTACGTTTAGCAAAGATGGTAACTCTTGCTTCCCATAAAATAATTAGTGTAAGTTTTCGGGAGGAGAGATTATGTAAAATATGTCAAGTGTGGCCATTTCTGGATCACAGGGCTAAGGTGATTATAGTTTTCTATTATTTCTAAATTTGCATAATCTATGTCATATTTATTATGGGAAAAATCTAGTAAGTATTCAAAAGTGTTTCCTTCTACCTAATAAAATATATGTAAACATTTTCACATATCATGAGATATCTTTGTACAATTCTTTTTTTTTTTCCACTTCAATATTATCTATGCAGATTTTTTTAAAAAAGAGATTACCCAGGCTGGAGTATGTGGTGCAATCATGGCTCACCGCAGTCTACTTCCTGGGCTCAAGCCATCCTCTTACCTCAGCCTCCTGAATAGCTGGGACTACAGGCGTATGCCACTGTTCCTGGCTAATATTTAAAAATTTTTTTGTAGACACAAGGCTTCCCTATGTTGCCCAGACTGTTCTGTAACTCCTGGCTTCAAGCAGTTCTCCTGCTTCAGGCTCCCAAAGTGCTGGGATTACAGGCCTCAGCCACCACACCTGGTTACAATCTCATTCTGATTTATTTCATTGCATTCCACCATATGAATGTGTACTGTGCCATAATTAAACTAACTCTGGACATTTATGCTGTTTCCTTTTAAAATATATGTCACAGCAAATACTGCATTTTGTTTGCAACAGTAATACTAGAAACGATCTAGTTGTCTATCACTGTGAGACTGGTCAGACAAAATAAAATATATAATACATCCAGTGTAGAATATTATACAGGTGTTAAAAAGAAGGATGCAGCTCCATATGTATTCATAATTGTTAATACTTATCTTCATGTAAGACGCGTCAAGTACTATTCTATATATTTGAGATACACTGACTCATTTAATACTTACAGTCATCCTATGCCTGTGGGTAGGGACTATTACATCCATTTTACAGATGAAGAACTTAACGCCCAGTGAAGTTAAAAAACTTGCCCAAGATGACTTAGCTAGTAAAGAATAAAATCTGTTCAAACCCAGTGTTCTGTGCTCTCAGCCTCTGCACTATATGGCCCGCTGAGAATGGAGCGCACTCTGAGAGACAGCAAATGAGAAAAGCAAGGTGCATACAGTAGCTTGCTAGGTCCATGTAGCATGCTACCAGTAACCTCTAAATAGAAAATTGAATAAGATTTTAAAACACACGTATATGTATAATCTTATATGGGTAAAGAGTATCTCTGGAAATATTTGTAACTAACTGGGAGAGAAATTGGGAAAACAGAAGACAGAACCGGAAGGGAGAGAAGGAGAATGATTTTTCCCTCTAATCCTTTTTACATCTTTTGAAGTCTATATCATGCATTTAAATAATAATTCTGTATCATGCATTATTTTAAACTCTAAAAATAATACTGCAGTGAGCATCAGTGAACATAATCTTTTTTTTTTTTTTTGAGATGGAGTGTCTCGCTCTGTTACCCAGGCTGGAGTGGCACAGTTTCGGGTCACTGTAACCTCCACCTCCCAGGATCAAGCGATTCTCCTGCTTCAGCCTCCTGAGTAGCTGGGATTACAGGTGCCCGCCACCACATATGGCTAATTTTTTTTGTATTTTTAGTAGAGACAGGGTTTCACCATGTTGGCCATGCTGGTCTTGAACTCCTGACCTCAACGAATCTGCATACCTCAGCCTTCCAAAGTGTTGGGATTATAGGCGTGAGCCACGGCGCCCAGCCAGTGCACATAATCTTTATGTGTGCGTCAGATTATCCCCTTAGAAGCAATTTCTAGACATGTAATGGCTGGGACCAAAGTCTGTGACAAAAATGGCAAGACTTTTGATACCTATGAACAATCTGCCAACTAGTAAGGCTGGGCCAGTGTGCACTCCCACCCAGGGGGTGTTCCACTAAAGCTGTGCCAATAGGAACACTAAAGCCAGAGACTTAAAGGCCTTCGCCAATCTGAAAGGTGAAAACAGCAACTTGGCGCTGTTTTAATTTGCGTTTCTTTGACTGACATTGTAGTTCTACATCTCTTGTATGCTTTTTGGACGTTTCTGTTTCTTCTTTTGAGAACTGTGCTTACATACTTTTTTTTGCCCATTTTTCTATTTTTTTCTTTGATTTATAAGAGTTCCTTTGTCATATATTAGAAACTTAATCCCTTGACTGTTCTGTAGGTTGGAAATATTGTCTCAGTTTGCTTTAGGCCTTCTGCTTTTCTTTATAGTTGTTACGGATGTGCAGAAGTTTTAAGTTTTTAGGATGTCGCGTCTCATAATCTTTTAAAAACTGCTTCCTCCCACTCTAATATGATATACTATTCATTTATATTTTCTTCTAGTAAATATCTTTTAATGTAAACATTTAACCCTTTGGGGTTTGTCGTCGTACACAGTAAGTCATGTGAATCTGCCCTTTTCCTTCAAAATATTAATCAAATATCCTAATATTTGCTGAACAAGTTATCCTCATTCAGTGATGTGGGCATCCTGTTCTAGTCTATCCTGTTCTCTTCCATTGCATTCTCCTGCTCGTGCCAGTAAAACACAGCTTTGCTACTATAGATTTATTGTTTTATGTTTAATAGTACTAGTCTCCCTTTTATTTTTTTTCCAAAAATTTCTTGGCTAGTCTAACACTTTATACTTACAAATGAATGTTAGAGTCACTTCATCAAGTCCTAAAAAATACCATTGGAACTTAGTTCTATTCAACTTGTAAAACATACGTCTACTAATTCTTATTATCTTTAAAGCAGTTAAATAAAAGTTAAGGCCGGGCACGGTGGCTCACGCCTGTAATCCCAGCACTGTGGGAGGCTGAGGCGGGTGGATCACAAGGTCAAGAGATCGAGACCATCCTGGTCAACATGGTGAAACCCCGTCTCTACTAAAAATACAAAAAATTAGCTGGGCATGGTGGTGCGTGCCTATAATCCCAGTGACTCAGGAGGCTGGGGCAGGAGAATTGCCTGAACCCGGGAGGCGGAGGTTGCGGTGAGCCGAGATCGCGCCATTGCACTCCAGCCTGGGTAACAAGGGTGAAACTCTGTCTCTACAAAAAAAAAAAAAAAAAAAAAAAAAGCTATAGTTTAGACCTCAAAACTGTGCCAAGATTAAGAATGGCCTTCTTTATCAGCTTAAAATTGACTATTATTACTCCAAAATGTTTCATGTAAGCACCATAGTAACCACAAAGAAAATACCTATAGGAGATAAAAGAAAATGAGAAAGGAATCAAAGCAAGTCACTACAAAAACAAACAAACAAAAAAAAATTAATGAACCACAAAGGAAGGCAGTGAGGAAAGGACAAAAGGGCTGCAAGAAAAACAGAAAACAGTTAACAAAATGGCAATAGTAGGTGCTTTCCTGTCATAATGACTTTAAGCACAAATGGATTAAACTCCCCAATCAAAAGACATAGAGGAAACTGAGTGTGATGGCCACTCACATCTATAATCCCAGTGCTTCGGAAGGCTGAGGCTGAGGCAAGAGGCTCGCGTGAGGCCAGGAGTTTGAGATCAGCCTGGGAAACACAGTGAGATCCCATCTCTTCAAAAACTAAAAGAGTTGGCTGGTTATAATGGCATATGCCTGTAGTCTCGGCTACCTGAGAGGCTGAGTTGGGAGGATTGCTTGAGCCCAGGAGTTCAAGGCTGCAGTGAGCTGTGACTGCACCACTGCACTCCAGCCTGGGTGACACAGTGAAACCTTGTCTCAAAGAAAAAAAAAAGACACAGAGGAGCTGAATAGAGGGGGAAAAAGCAAGACCCAATAATACACTGTGTAAAAGAGACTCACTTAGATTTAAAGAACACATAGGCTGAAAGTGAAAGGAGGGAAAAAGCTATTCCATGCCAACGGTGGCCACACTTATATCAGACCAAAAAGACTTTAAGCCAAAAAGCTGTCACAGGAGACAAAGAAAGACATCACATAATGATAAAAAGGAGTTATATCTCCATCAGGGAGATGTAACATCAGAGCACCCAAATATATGAAGCAAGCACTGATAAAACTGAAGAGAGACATAGCAACATAACAATAGTAGATTTCAACAATGGACAGACATGCAGAGAGATCCACAAGGAAACAGAAGAGCTGAATAACACTACAGACCAAGTGGATCTAAGAGACACAGAATATTCCATCCAATAGCAGTAGAATATACATTCTTCTCAAATACGCAAAATATTCTCCAGAGTAGATCACATGTTAAATCACAAAACAAGTCTTGAAAAACGTAAGAGACTAAGTGTCTAAGTGTGGTGGCTCATGCCTGTAATCCCAACTTTTTGGGAGGCTGAGGTGAGAGGAATGTTTGAGGCCCGGAGTTTGAGACCAAGCCTGGGAAACACAGCAAAACTTCATCTCCATAGTAACAGTAATAATAATAAAGAAAAAGAAAAAAGTTAGCCAGGTATGGTGGTGCGCTCCTGCAGTCCCAGCTCGTCGGGCAGCTGGAGGCAGGAGGACTGTCTGAGCCTCGGAGGCTGAGGATGCTGTGAACTATGATTGCACTGCTGCACTCCAGCCTGGGTGTCAGAGTGAAATCCTGTATCTAAAAATAAATTTACAATAAAAATAAAAATTTTAAAAGACTGAAATCATACAAAGTATCTTTTCTGGCCATGAAATGAAACTAGAAAGCCATAGAAGGAAAACTGAAAAATTCACAAATGTGTGGAAGTTAAACACCATACTCTTAAATAACCAATAGGCCAGAGAACAGAAACAAACACAAACTAGGAATAGAAGGAACCTACCTCAATATAATAAAATCCATAGATGGAAAGCCACAGCCAACATCACACTCAATGCAAAAAGTCAAAAGCTCACATATGGCTCTAAGATCAGAAGCAAGGATGCCCACTCTTGCCATTTCTACTGACACCATTACCGGAAATCCTAGTCAGAGCAATTAGACAGGAAAAAGAAATAAAAGGCATACAGATCAGAAAGGAAGAAGTATAATTATCACAGTGACATGACCTTATAGGGAGAAACCCTAAAGATTCCACAGAAAAGCTGTTAGAACGAATAAATGAATTCAGCCAAGTCGCAAGATAAAAATCAACATGCAAAAGACAGATCTGTTTCTATACACTGACAATGAGCAATCCAAAAAGGAAATTAAGAAAACAATCTCATTTACAATAGCACTAAAAAGAATAAAATACTTGGGAGTAAACTTAACTAAAGGGGTGAAAAATGTGTACGTTGAAAACTACAAAACATTGCTGGAAGAAATTAAAGAAGACCTAATACATGGAAAGACATCTGTGTTCGTGGAGTGGAAGACTTAATATTGTGAAAATGTCTGTATTACCCAAAGCAATCTACAGTTTCAATGCAATTCCTAACAAAATCCAAATGGCTTTTTACTCCAAATATTTTATTCTTTTTAGTGCAATTGTTGCAGAAATGGGAAAAACAATCCTAAAATTCATATGGAACCACAAAAGACCCTGAATAGCCAAAACAATCATGATAAAGAACAACAAAGCTGGAAGCCTCACACTTCCTGACTTCAAAACAAATTACAAAGCTATGGTAAATAAAATAGTATGGTACTGGCATAAAGACAGAAACATAGACCAATGGAACATAATAGAGAGCCCAGAAATAAACCTATGCATGTATGATCAAGTGATCTTTGCCCAGGGTGCCAAAGATCTTAAATAAATAAAGACTTAAGCATAAGACCTGAAACTATAAAAAGCCCAGAAGAAAACATAGGGGAAAACTTTGTAACATTGGTCTTAGCAATGATTTCTTGGATATGACACTAAAACCACAGGCAATGAAAGTAAAAATAGACAAATGGCACTACATCAGAGCAAAAAGCTTCTGTGCAGCAAAGGAAACAACACAGTGAAAAGGCAACCTAAAGCATGGGAGAAAATATATGCAAACAATATATCCCATAAGAGAATAGTATCCAAAAAATATGAAGAACCTCTACAATGCCAGCATAAAAACAAAAAACAAACCATAACCCAATAACCTGATTAAAAAATGGCCATTTGCAACCACTGAAGTACAGAAAAAATAAAAATAAAAAATGGGCAAAGGACCTACACAGATATTTCTTCAAAGACATACAAGTGGCCAACAGGTATATGAGAAGATGCTTGACATCACTAACCATCAGGGAAATGCAAATCAAAACTGCAGTGGGATATCATTTCATGCCTATTAGGATGGCCACCATCGAAGAAAGAAAAAGAAAAAGAAGTTTTGCCTAGGATGTAGAGGAACTGAAATGCTTGTGCATTGTTAGTGAAAATGTAAAAAGGTATAGCTGCTGTGGAAAACAGTATGGAGTTTCTGCAAAAAGTTAAAAGCAGAACTACCATGTAATCCAGCAATTCCACTTCTAGGTATTTATGCAAAATAACTGAAAACAGAATCCTGAAGAGCTATTCATACTCCATGTTCACTGCTACACTATTTACAATAAACAAGTGAAACGTCCACTGACGGATGAATGGATAAAGAAAAAGTGGTCTATGCCCACAATGGAATATTATTCGGCCTTAAAAAGGACAGAAGTTTTGACATGTGCCACAGCGTAAAGGACACTGTTATACAAAGAAAAATAAGACCCTCGGCTTCAGCTGCAAATTCAGAGTTCACGTAGTTATGAAAAAAAAAAAAAAAAAAAAAAGAAAGAAAGAAAAATAAGCCAGCAACAGGACAAATACTGTATGATTCCACTTACACGAGATATCTAATGCAGGCAAACTCACAGAAACATAAAGTAGAATGGTGGCTGCCAGGGGTCAGGAGGAGGGGGAAATGAGGAGTTGCTGTTCAACCAGTCTACAGTTTCAGTCAATGAAATGAGAAAGTTCTAGAGATTGCTGTACAACAATGTGCATGTAGTTAAAACTCTACTGTTCACTTAAAAACTTGTTAAAAGGGTAGATTTCATGTTATATACATATATAACATGAAAAAAATATATGTATATATAAACCACAATTAAACAAAAAAAGAGTGGCCTTGGGAGAAGCCACGATTCCTGCTGATGGAATGCCTGCCGTACCATGCCAGTGGCTCACATGCCCGACGTTACGCAATCTTCACCACACTTGGTACACTGAAGATGCCTTATTCAAAATGCTTGGGACCAGAAGTGTTTTGGTGTTGAAATTGTTTTGGATTTTGGAATATTTGCACATACATAATGAGTTATCTGGGGGATGGGACCCAAATCTAAACACAAAATTCATTTATGTTTCATATATACCTGCAACACATAGCCTGAAGGTAATTTTACACAATATTTTTAATGATTTTGTGCACAGAACAAAGTTTTGACTTTGACTCATCATCTTTGAGTATCTTTTCATATACCTGTTGGCCACTTGTATGTCTTTGGAGAAATAGCCATTCGAGTTCTTTGCTCATTTTTAATGTTTATTTTTTCTGTACTTCAGTGGTTACAGATGCCCCATCATGAGGTCAGGTGTGGAATTTTCCACTTGCGGCTTCATATCAGCATTCAAAAAGTTTTGGATTTTACAGCATTTGGACTTTGGATTAGTGATACTCAACCTGTACCATCCCCATTTTACTGGCCAAGACGTGACCAAGAAATGAAGCGCCTGGACCTTGCCCAAAGATGGACTAAGTGGTAGAACTGGAATTTGAACTCAGGTTGTTGGACTGCAAAGCTTGTAGCTTCTTCCCTCTGTCATTACGACTATCACCCTGTGGGACATCTTTCCCACCCCTCTGGCCTGTGAGTGGCCAAGTGGAGGGTGAGAGCTTGTTCACTCCTGGCTCACTGCCACCATTGCCGAACACTAAGTACAGCAAGCCTCCTCCAGATAATAAGTGCATTTGCTTCTTACACTTATCTATGGACAAAAGCCACAATTCAGTGATACGATTCCTCTAAAATATGCCATAATTGGATCAGACTTCTTCCTATGATGTTTAATTAGAATGACTTGTTCATCCAGAATACTCCACATTAGTTTTGCAATGAAAATGTAGCCATAACTACAGTCTGCTCTCAATCCATTCACACCAAAAACTGGTTCACAACTGAGTAAAGAAGAATCACCTCCAAGAATGCCTCAAGAGTCCTCAAAAATCCTTCTCAAAGGACTGACACCACCTAGGCCAAAAAGAAAAATAATTCCTTCATAAATAATTTGCTAATACTCACCTATGGCCCATGGTCGGAGCAGGAGTGAGAAAAGTAATGGTTTCCCAGGTGGGCTGGGAACATGTGATCTTACCATCCACCTCAGCTGTTGCTCTCAGCTCCCTGGCATGGCCTTGATGAAGATCTCTGCCTAGCTGCTGCTGCTCTCATTGCTTGGGCTCTGCTAGTATTTGCCCCACTTAATCGTGTGCTATCTTTTAATTTCCCTTTGTCAGCTGGCCTGCCGTCTCCTCTGTGACTTTCCCATGGCCTCACGGACCTGTCTCCAGCTATCACTGATCACCCCAAGTAGCAGGAATCCCAGCCCCCAAAGGGCAGCGCATTCATCTAACGCTTGCTTATTTGGCATTTACCACGTGTCAAGTACTGCGGAATAGATAAGTGAACAAAACTCACAAACATTCCTGCCCTTATTGAGCTTAGAATCCAGTGGGAAGAGACAGACAATAAATAAACATGTAAAATATAGAGTATGTCACATAGTGTTAAGTATTGTGGATCAAAGCAAAGCAGGGAAGAGGTTAAAGAATGGTGTGTGTGTGTGTGTGTGTGTGTGTGTGTGTCTGTGTGTTGAACTGTCACTCCTGCAAGAAAAGTGCTTCACAACTAGTGCATCTCTTTCTTTTCTCCTCTTCCCATTCCCTGTTACACACCGTCCTCCACATGTACCCCAACCAGCATGCCTTCTGCTTAGCCGCTCCATTCCCAGGATTGGGTATATACTTTGTGGGACCCTTTGTTCAAAATGCAGGGCACTTTGTCCAAAAAGTAAGAAGGTCAGGATGGTAACAGCAGAGTATGAAAACAACTTTGAGGCCTCTGCAGGGCACATGCTGCAAGCCCATGAAGACAGCCCTGCTTGTTCCTCCTATTCTACCCAAGGAGAAAGGTGAAGGCAAGGCCCTGTGAATGCGGGCCCCACACCCTCCAACAAGCCCCAGCAGGAGGTGGAGGGCAGCTGCTGCCACTGCTGTGCTCTAAAGAAAGCTCAGTGAGTCCGGGTAGAGAAAGACCAGCCCAGGAACCAATGCTTGCAGGGTATACACAAACAGCTTCCAGAAGGGGGAACCCTGATGCCAAAAGGGAGGGCTAAGCAGAAACGTCTCCTGAGTACGTCCTTTGCACCAGACATTGAGGGAAAGAGATAAGGATGGATGGTGCAGGCAAATTCAGGGGAGTCAAACCAGGCTTCCATGTGCAGGGGAGAGGGGACAGGGGAACTACAACTGAGCAGGGAAGGATGGACAGACAGGGAAGGATGTTGATGAGGGAGAAATGGAAAGTTACAGGAGGCAACAAGGAGGCCAGTCTGGCTGGTGGCAGAGGATGCACCACCAGGTGAGACCAGAGTGGGGAAAGGCCTCTAGCCTGAAAGCAGTGCGGGACGGGGTGGTCAGTGAATGCTTGAGGAGAAACAGGGACAGGATGAGGGCTGTGCTCTTGGAAGACCTGTCTGGTGGTGTATGAAGAACTGACAGCAGGCTCAGAGCGGCATCTAAGGAGAGGTCATGCTGGTGAGGGCAGGACAGCGAGAGTCTACCAAAATTAGCTGAGTAGAGCTTTCCTACCATCGGCCCTGGGTCTGCACAGACGTGCAGCCATGAAGGAAGGTTCAGATGCACAATTCCAGGCAAGCAACAACAAACACGAAACTACATATCCCTGTGACAAAGTTCTCCGGCAGGATGCCCCAAACCACGTGCATTCCACAGAATCCCTAATTTTAGAAACCAGACTGGAACTTATCTGACCAAAATAAACATGGCCCCAAATATTTACTTTTGTTGTTATTTTCCCGTTGTGGAGGAAGGAAGATCAATATGAACCTCAGGACATTTTACATGTTCCTTACCAAGATAATTTCTTAGGGTACCCTTTTGTACACCCTTGCTGGAAATGCTGGCAGTTACAAAACAGGGAAGTCTCCCAGTAAAAGCAAAAGGTTTTGGCATTTTTATCCCACATCGCTGTTTTCCAGTCTCTCATATATCAACTCTGGACTTCATAATCCTTCAATTTCCTTGCACACATGAATAAAAAAAAGTCTTCCAATTGTGGGACAGTAACCATAATGAGCAGAAGAACAAATGGCAGGCCTAGAAAAATTTACTTTCATCATATCAACAGGACACACAATACTCTTCTCTTTTTAGAATAATGGAAACAGGCTTAGTATGAATCATAATAAACTGAATTCCTACCTCAAGAGTTTTAGAATGAAGAAACTCTCACCGTGGACTGGGCTGAATGCATAAGGCAAGAGGCCTGTTGTCCTCACTCCCAGTTTTCAAACATAGAAACTCTCCTCCGTTTCATTTTGTTTTAATGAGAAGAGTAAAATAGAAGAGTTTATGCTTGCAACATTCTGCTCCAAACAGGCATCAGCTCTCACGCATACACACAGATGTTTCCAGATTAATTGTGAAAATGTCATCCAGTTGTATGTTTGTGTTGTTCCCTTCCTGCTATCATGGTTCTGATACCCTAAATGAATGACTTAATACTATGTGAATTTTGCATTGGTTTATAAGTGTGTTGTTTCATTAAAAAAACAGAGGAAAGCAAGGAATACTTAGAAAGCTTGCTTGTATCAACTGACAGTTCATAATTCAGATGGAAATATGCACGTTAAAATGTCACTGCCGATAGCCTGTAGTTTTTAACTGTACAATTTGAATTCCCACAACAGTATATGGGTTTATAAGAAATGTTTAAGAAATGCTGGCCAGGCGCGGTGGCTCACACCTGTAATCCCAGCACTTTGGGAAGTTGAGGTGGGCAGATCACAAGTTCAAGAGATCGAAACCATCCTGGCCAACATAGTGAAACCCCGCCTCTACTAAAATATACAATATTAGCTGGGTGTGGTGGCGCGTGCCTGTAGTCCCAGCTACTCGGGAGGCTGAGGCAGGGGAATTGCTTGAACCCGGGAGGCAGAGACTGTAGTGAGCCAAGGTCGCTCCACTGCACTCCAGCCTGGCGACAGAGCGAGACTCCATCTCCAAAACAAAAACAAAAATGAAAACAAAGAAATGCTGTAAAGTTATTCGTTCCTTAACCTGGAATTTTATAGGGTATTATAATACCTTTACAAATGGAAAAATATTAACAAATGACCCTAAGAAACCTCTCTTGATAAAGTTGCATAAACCACATATTTCAAAATAGACACCACACATTGGGGACTGCACATGGAATAGGAAGTACCATGTGATACTTCCTACACAGAGTTCCACTCTGCCAAGATCAGATATTTTAAGAACGCATTTGAACTATCAGTTGGGATGGCAGTTCTCTGGAAGTCTTTACAGCATTTTCAGGGTTTCCCAAACGAAGAGCTCAAGGCTCCTCTCTCCAGCTGACTACAATGTCACTCCAAGAACACCAGAAATATGGATACCACCCTCAGCTTTTCCTCCTGCGTCTCCTACAGCCAGTTAGCAGCCAGGCCCAGGCTCTTCTCCCCATCTGCTCGGCAGTCATCCTGGCCCACACCACTGTCCCTCCCCTCCAGGGAACCTTTGCAACAGTCTGATTACAGGTTCCTCCTCCCTAGCATGTTCTTTTCTGAAATGCAGGTGTGGTTAGGCCCCCTTCCTGCTGACAGCCCCTTGGAAGCTCTGCATGGCTCAGACTGGGTTCCCGTCATGTTGCACAAGATAAGGTAACACAGGGTAGTGAAGGAAGCTTGGTGAACTCACCCCTTACTGCCCCCAGTGGAAACACTGCCCTGCTTGTCAAACATCCACAGGCCTGAATGCCATGCCTGTGGGCTCTGAGCCTGTGCTGGATTGCAGCCTTGAAGGTAGCCCTCACACAGAAACACACGTAGTGCTTCAGGCCAGGAATGGCAAGGCCCTTGTTGGTGAGCCAGCTGTGTTCCCAAGCTTTCCTTGTTTGGAACCTAGAATGCTATTTCTCACAAATAGCATCATGTAATAAGGAGTGACAAGGTGCCCATGCTAGCCCATAGGGGCTGATTTAATCCATAACTCAACAGAGCCACATTTGCAAGGAAAAAGAATGGCAGTCTATTTAGTAAAGAGTTACCTGGCATCTAATGTAAGAAAGCCTGCTGGCTGCTTCAATAAAAATACACTCTGAGCAGAGAAGGGAGAATCTCCCCATGGAATAGAGCAGCAGGAGGTCCTGGCTCAATTGTTGTCCTGACATTTGTCTTCCCGTTAGGAATCTTGCCGGTTGCTCCTGTCCCTGAATTGGGGGCCTCAGAGTACTGCCTCCCAGGTCACACAGGCTCAGTCTGGGGACAGGCCCTGCCTTCATATGCCACAGCACTGCAAGCCTTCTATTCAAGGACAGCGTTCAAAAGTCCAACTCAGAGAGTAACTTATAGGGGCTGCTAGAGGTGGCTGCCTTCAGGCTTTGTGTGGGTATGCTTTTTGATTGTTTGTTTTTTTCTTGAGACGCAATCTCAGCTCACTGCAACCTCCATTTCCTAGGTTCAAGTGATTCTCCTGCCTCAGCCTCCTGAGTAGCTGGGATTACAGGCATGCACCACAATGCCTGGCTAATTTTTGTATTTTTAGTAGCGATGGGGTTTTACCATGTTGGCCAGGCTGGTCTCGAACTCCTGACCTCAAGTGATCTGCCCGCCTCGGCCTCCCAAAGTGCTGGGATTACAGACGTGAGCCACCGCACCCGGCCCTGTGTGGGTACTCTTTGGGGGCTGTCCCCAGCTATTCCTCCTTCCTGCAAGGAGCGGTCTTTACTCCCCATGACCTGGGAAAATGTCTTCAGGCGCATCTGACTCCACAGAGGTAAGGCCCAAGACAACAGGCACAGAGAGAAGAAACAGTTCTCCATGCTTGTCCCAGGATGACCAGCAGTGGGAACACCCACTTCCTTACAGGCGGTCTGGTCCCTTACCACAGGGGTGAAGCCTCATAGACCTCAAAGAGTCATAGTAGCTCAACATCAGCACAAAAGCTGCACTCTGTGTGTGTGTTGTGGGGTACATAGGGTTGTTTCTTAAGTCAGCTATCTTCCGGGAGCTGAACTAGGTACTGAGAGAAAAAACAAGTTACATAAAAAGGAACTGTTCCTGTCCTCAGGGAACGCTCAAACTAGTGGGAGGAGACAGATTCACTCCGATGACCTATGATACAGTCTCTAAAGTTGAGGATGGCTATGATGTGGGTTGAACAGCTCTGGCAGAGCAGACACTTGTTCCCTACACACTTTGGCTCCCTGTCCTGACGATGAAGAAGACAGGGGCCGCTGCTGCGAAGGTCAGCCAGGCACAGCCAAGGCCTGCTCTTTAGATGGGAGCAGCGGAAAGGTCCTGGACAGCACCCAGTCTCCAACATCCTTTTCCTTCGGCAAGCCATTTAGCCAGTCAGCAGCTAGACTCTGTTATCTGAGGGGAAAATGGCCCTGTGCTGCCCGCTATCAGAACGTGTGAGGAAAAGATAAAACAGTGCATAAGAAAGTTCTATACGGCTATAATGGGCAGCGGCAGGGGAGGAGGGTTTCTCTGTTCTTCCCCTCTGGTCTCCCTTCTGTCTCTCCCTTGTCATGAATTCACCACTTATTGAGGCTCACAGAGGCCTGTGAGGCCCTGGCTCAAATCTATCGGTGGTAGAGAGGACTTGGGATGGGCTGGACCCTGGCCCATGGGGCTGAGGAAGTGCAAAGGGATGCAGGTCTCACAGATGGTTTGAGAGCAGGGAAGACACCAGAACTGGGATGAATGATCAGATCCTCTTACACCTGAGTGAGCGAATCAGACCAAACCATTTGCCCCATGCTATACAGCCAGTGAAATGCGCCCACATTAAATGCCCAGTGTTACTGAAAGCACTGCTATGGGTGAGGAAGGAAGCGTGAGCTTAAGTCAGACACTGTTCTTCCCCAACAAAGGTCACTTTCTGAAAATCCTACTTTTTAGAAGGATGTTTGCAGACTGAAAATACCATTAGTGTCTGGCCCTTTACCATCTGTAAGCCCAAGTGAGGAAGAGCAGGAAACTCCCACACGCCTCCTTTAGGGCACCTGGCAGGGCCTGCCGCCTCCCACCCTGAGGTTAAACCATTAGGGCAGATGGTGGCCTGGGGAAACACAGCTGATCTGAGGTGCGGCAAATCTACAGAACTACCGAAGCTGCCAGTGAAAAGGAGACCTGTTTCCTCCTTATGCAGCTGCAGCAGCTCATGCTCCTGCTTCCAGCAGCAGACAAGTCAGCTCTGGAGAGGCTGCCCCCACCGTGCTGAGTCTCACCAAGACCCGGTGCACACCAGGGCACACTCCACCTGCTGAAAGGGGATCTTGCCTCTGGCAACAGTCCAGGCTGGCTCAGCCCTCAAGACAAGGTACCCAAGCATATCCTCAAAGGCCTCAAGTGGAGATCATGAATCCCTGCCTTCATCTAGCAATTGTTCCTCTGAACAATTTCAGAGCCTCCAGAAGAAACCAGCCCTGACATCTTGACTTTAACCCAGTGAGACTGATTTTTTACTTCCACCCTCTAGAGCTGGAAGAGAATAAGTCTGTATTATAATTTTTAAAGCCACTGAGTTTGCAGTGTTTTTTTTATAGCATATATAGGAAGCAAATGCAAGCCCCCATCAGAGACTAAGAGAAGGAAACATCCCCAGGGCGTCCATAATTCCCCATCCTTTAAAATTAGCTCTCTGGTCTCCTGACTGTCTAGCCAGTTCCCTTCACCAGCTATCCTGCAGACTTTCACTGGGCTTACTCATGCAAACCCAACTTCCTTCTCTGTCTCCCCCAGGGCCCAGCCAAACACAGCTCCTGGAATTCAGGAGAGGCCCCAGGAACAGATGCTGATGGAGACTCCATTATCCTGAGGAAAGGGAACCCTGGCCCCCTTCCCCATTCCATCTCTGCCGATCCTTCCTTGGCTGTAGGCTTCTTCCTGCTAACCAGATCTCCAGCTCTTGAAATTGCAGCCTTTCACCAATTCCTCAACTTCTCCAGGACCTGGTTCTGGATTAGAAAACACCAACTATTATTTAGTAATCCTTTCTGGAAACGGCCCTCAACACCTGCCTCATCTATTTCCTATTTTGGTTTATACCTTACACTTCACTTTTTAAAACAAGCTGGAGTTGAAAATATATTCAGAGAACCTGTCCTTCTGTCTTGTTGTGTTAATGATCAACTGAAGGCAAAATTCCAATACTGTTTTCCTGAAAAGGGAAAGTATAACTTTTATGCTGGAAACTGTTCTGAATATTCCAAGGAGAAGGGTCCCATCTCAGAGCAGCTTCTTGAGAATGAAAATCCTCTGCTCACCCAAAATGCAGCTGACGGTCCAGAGTCTATTGTGAAGCATCTTCTATAGCATAGTTTCCAAACTTGAAAATATTCATGGACAGCGTTTTTAAACAGTAACTCTTAAAAGGACAGTTAATATAAAACACAAGCTGAAAGAAGGTGCTCTGTCGGGGCTGGGGAGGCCCCGGTAACGAGGGGGTGGGGTCAGGAAGAACTGCATGGGGTCCATTCTGCCGAGAGATTTTCAGAGCCATTTAACACCCACGATTACACAGAACTTATTTTCTATATTACATATAATCTTTTTAATGATAAATAATCCCACTGCCACAAATTCTACTACAATGAAAGGCAAACATGACTCCCCACAATGTCCCTTAGTGTTCTGCTCTTATCATGCTGGAGGGCCTGTTTCCCTGCTAGAGTGGGAGTCCTGGGGTAGAGAACAGTGTTCTCAGCAGGTTGCCTGGGTCACATACAGTTTTCGTGTTTGTTAGGTGAGGAAATCAAATTGTTTCCAAGCTCCAGGCATTGTCCTTTATTTAAGCCTATACCAGATGCAAACAAGCAAAAAAAACTCTACCACAATTAAAGAATACAATCCCTCAGAGTTATCATAAGGAAACATCAGTTTTGCTATATCCAGATGAAGTCTGTGATCATATTAAATCAAGAGAATATGAGACAGGAGAACTGTTGCGAGAACCAATTAACATGAACATAGAATGTGACTGAAGGATAGAATGAAAGAGTTCCCTACAAATGCCAGCTCAGATGACAATCCTAGAGGCAGACCACATTTATAGGCTAGACGGCTCCAAGAAATACAGAAATGCAAAAGGCAGGGGAAATATTTCATATGAGGCCACAAGGACCCCAGCTTTCTGGAGCAGACACAGAGACTTCCAAAGCTGGCAAAGGCCTTGGCTTGATGAGACAGGCAATGGGGACAGGCTGGGTGGGTACAGACAGGGTTTCACAAATTAGACTTTGCAGAATTTCCTGATACTAGGTAGATTTTTGAGTTCTTTAATAAAGTTGCAGAGAAATGAAGTGACCTGCACAATATGAGTTGGCTGGTTAGAGGCAGAGAGAAGGGCGTACTTTAGGCCCCGGTCCTGAGGTCTGTTCTCTTACACAGTGAGCAAGCATACATGTAACTGGGTTTATTTAGGATATGCCCCTCCTGGGACACCCTTCTGTATGCTTCCTGTTTCCTCCCTGCCTCTGCTCCCCATCTCCCCTCATTTAGAATCCCCTCAGATCTTCCTTTATACCCTACTTGTTCTTAACCTTTTAAGAACTATTAAAAGTTCTATGAAACTTGGGAACTCTATGTGAAAATTCCAACCCATACTTCTCCTCCCTAATTCCTGCTATGCCCTTGGGATCTTGGGTCACGCAGCAGTTTTCTCCAATATCTGCTGTCAAACACAATCACAATACATTTTATACTTTACTTATTCATATATTATTCAACACATGAATGCTCATATCCCCAGTGCCTGGCTACACAAATTAAGGTTGAAGGAATAAAGAATGAAGGTTTCATTACTTATAGTTTGTGGCTGAGGGCAGCAGCCACCTGATGCTTCCTTTATATCCCTCTGAAAGTTCTAAATAAAAATTTGATGACTGAGTGACACTGTGTATTAATTGGAAACATTTAATAGTAAAACTCTATCAGTACATCGTGGTCTGACATTTGCTGTAACGCTACATTCCCAACTAGATGACATCAACCTAATAAGGTCTAAATTTATTCATCTATATTGGGATATAATTTAGGACAATTTATCAGTAGATAATTTTCTAAATAATTACAACAAAAGTGCCTAACACTTTAGGGCAAAAGATGTGCCATAAATATTAAACAGCACATACAAATGCTTTCTTACTTTTCATTTGTATATAAACCAGGAGGAAAGCTTACTTTACATTAGCAAGATTATTCACACCCTGCTAAATTCTACTATAAACATGTATGGGTGAACATGTATCCTCTCTACCACTGGATTGTGAGCTCCTGAGGGAGGGGACTGAGTCCTTGCTCTGTCCCTCTTGCATTTGTCCCTCCAAAGTACCACAAGCTGGGTAGCTTAAAACAACAGAAATTTGGCTGGGTGTGGCAGCTCATGCCTGTAATCCCAGCACTTTGGGACGCCAAGGTGGCCGGATCATGAGGTCAAGAGATTGAGACTATCCTGGCCAATAAGGCGAACCCCATCTCTACTAAAAGTACAACAATTAGCTGGGCGTGGTGGCGTGTGCCTGTAGTCCCAGCTACTCAGGAGGCTGAGGCAGGAGAATCGCTTGAACCTGTGAGACGGAGGTTGCAGTGAGCAGAGATTGCGCCACTGCACTCCAGCCTGGTGACAGAGCGAGACTCCATCTCAAAACAAAACAAAACAAAACAAAATAAAATAAAACAGAAATGTATTGTCTCTCAGTTCTGAAGACTGGAAGTGTGAAATCAAGCTGTCAGAAGGGCCATGCCTCTTCCTTGCCACTCCCAATTTCTGGTGTTTGCCAGCAATCCTTGGTGTTTCTTGGCTTGTAGATGCATCCCTCTAATCTTTCCCTCTATATTCTCCTCACTGTGTATGTCTGTGTCTCTTCTCTTTTTATAAGGGCAGCAGTCATATTGGATGAAGGGCCCACCCTCCTCCAGCATGACCTTACCTTAACTACCTATATTTGCAATGACCCTATTTCCAAATAAGGTCACATTTTGAAGTAACGGAGGCTAGGACTTAAATATATCTTTTTGGGGGACACGATTCAATCAACAAGTACGTGAATAAAAGCACCACATTAAAAACCCTCTGAAATAATGTTAGCTTGGACAAACTCTAGAAAAATGCTTTAAAATTCTGCTTAAAGTTATGGACAATTAGCAGTTAGTGAGGAATCATGGGGCCAAGGTTCTGGTGAAGAGAAAATCCAGACAGGTCTGTCTGGCATTTAGGGACACTCTTCCTGTTGGGATGCCTGCCACTTCTGAAAGAGTCTGAGAAGCTAAGCAGCACTTTGGACAGCTTGTGAGTGAGGTGGACTAAAAGTGGAGTTCCATTCTCCAGGGGCTACACACTGAGACTAAAGGTAAACCACAAGAAGTGGACTACTTCTCAGAAGCCCTCTCAATCTCTGAAAACTAAATCACAGTCATACCAGATTTGCAGTGCCCCAGGTGCCTGCCAGAGACAAGTATAAATTCTCCCTAAGGAAAAATAACATCATCCAAGGCCTCAGATTATTTCTAGAAGTTTTCACCTACGATGTCTGACACTTAATAAAAAATAACTAGGTATATGAGGATATAAGATAAGATGAATGTACTGTATTCAGAAACAGTTCACAAAGGCTACAAATAAAGGTGTTATTAGATGTGGGATTTTTTTTTAAAACTATGCATAAAGAGTCCAAAGAGGTAAAAGATGAAATTGAAGTTTCTCAGAGAACTAGAAACAAAACAAAACAAAACCTAGCAAGTCTATATTTTAAAAATAAAATAACTAAAATTGAGAATTCAATATGGGGGTTTAATAGCAGTTTACAGCTTGAAGAAAAATTAGTAAACTAAATGATAGGTCAAAAGCAAATACCTAGTTTGAAACTTAGAAAGACATGAGGATAGAAAATGAAGATGAGAGGGTAAAAGATAAAGGGGCAGTGAGCAGGACTAACAGATATATAACTAGAGTCACAGGAGAGAAGAAAATTGAGTAGAAGACATAGCCAAGAATAAAACTGAAGATGTCAAATACAGATTCATGATCATAAATGGATGAACTCCAAACAGATAAAAAAAAATAAAACTCTACCCATATGAGCACATCATAGCAAACTGCTCAGCACCAAAGACAAAGGGAACATCTTAAAAGCAGCCAGAGGTGGGGAAAAACAGATGATCATCAATGGAGTAACAATCAGATCAACAATTGATTTAATGAAAATACTAAAAGCCAGAAGACACTAGAATATCATCAAAATACCAAGAGAAAACATCAAAACATTTAAAAAACAAATAACAACAATGTTAAACTCTTAGGAAAGCAATAACATTGGCTGGGTCTGGTGGTTCATGACCGTAATCACAGCACTTTGGGAGGCCAAGGCAGGAGGACTGCTTGAGGGCAGAAGGTTGAGGCTGCAATAACCCTTGATCACACCACTGCACTCCAGCCTAAGCAACAGAGTGAGACCCTGTCTAAAAAAAGAAAAAAAAAAAAGAACATATCTATCTTATATAAACTCTTCCAAAGAACAACAACAACAAAACGCTTCCCAACTCATTTTGCAATTCTCACCAAACCATGACACAAAAATCTGACAAGGACATTATACAAAAGCGAAATTAATTATTATAAAGAATCCTTCTTAGGAGCAAAACCTTGAATAAAATACGAGGAAACTGAATCCAGAAAAGCATATGAAAATGATAATATGTCACTAGCAAACTAATTTTATTGCAGGAATGCAAGTCATCATATTAACAAAACAAAGGGGGAATCAAATTATCATATCCATAGATTCAGAAAAATAATTTGAAAAATTAACATCCATTTATGATAAAACTTCTTGCAGACTAAGGCTAGACAGGACCTTCCTAGACCTGATACTGTATTTGCAAATAACCATAGCACATACCACACTTGACGGTGAAATACTTAAGGCTTCCTGATGAGATCAAGGATAAGACAAGAATGCCTCTAATTAACATCAACCAGGGAAAAAATATGTAAGGGAAAGAAGAAAAAACCCTCATTCACAGATATTTTGATGGTATGTGGAGAAAATCCAAAAGAATCTACAGACAAATTTCTAGAATAAACAGTTGGGAGATATAAAGTTAGTTTGAAATATAAAAAACATTTGGAAAAGGAAAAATTTTCAGTTGCAATTTACAATAAAACAAAATATAAAATATGTAGGAGTAAATCAAAATATGTAAAAAGACCTCTACCATTTTCAAATATGGTAGAAAAATTCCATATTTTTCTACCCAGAAAATTATAAAACGTTATTTGGAGAAATGTTTAAAGCCCATAAATAAATGGAGGGATATACTATGTTCATGATTTTAAAGATTCTACACTGCGAAGATGTCAATTCTTCTAAACTCGCTTAAAGATTCCATGCAACCCAACAAAAACCAAAGCAGCTTTTGTTTATTCATTTTGTGGAAACTGGAAACAGACGATTTTAAAATCTATATGGAAATGCAAAAGACCAACAATAGACTTGTCCTGCTGGATACTGAAACTTATTATACAGCAACAGTAATTAAGAACCTGTCATTCTGGCAAAAGAACAATGTAACAGAACAGAAAGCCCAGAAACAAACTCAGGAACATACATGTTCACCAGAGGGAGACCAAGCTGGTAGATTCCTGGAGCAATCTCCCCGCTCTCGGTGTAATCCCAGGCAAGGATTTTCTCCCTTTTGGACCTCAATTTCTTCATCTATAACATGAGGCAGATAGACCAGGTCACTCAAATTTTGATTTGAATTTAGAAAAATCAGATTAGTAAATCCTTCCAGACTGCAGGACTCACCAATTCTCATTTCTACTTAAAAGCAAGACGATCTTCTAAGGAAGCCAAACAACATGCCCCTCTGTTTTCCAGGTTAAAAAGGCGGGGATTTAGGCACTGGGTCTTGCTACCTACTGGTTTTAGTCCAAAATATTCCAGCCAGCCCGAGTATAGAGGGCATGGCCAGAGTCTTGTATTATTTGCTCATTTAGAAGGCATGTAAGGTACTGGATAAATCAGGTAGAACTAGGTTTTAAAATACTGTTTTTCTTTTTCCTTCTTCTTTTCTGCAACAGAGTCTCACTCTGTCATCCAGGCTGGAGTACAGTGGCACAATCTCAGCTCACTGCAACCTCCATCTCCTGGGCTCAAGCAATCCTCCCACCTCAGCCTCCTGTGTAGCTGGGACTACAGGTACATGCCACCACACCTGGCTAATTTGTGCATGTTTTTGTAGAGATGGGGTTTTGCCATGTTACCCAGGCTGGTCTCAAACTCCTGAGCTCAAGCGATTTGCCCACCTTAGCCTCCCAAAGTGCTGGAATTGCAGGTGTGAGCTGTTGCACCTGGCCAAATACAGTTTTTCATTTATACATTTCTAATCAAACTATTTCAGATCTCCGAGCCTCAGTTTCTTTATATGTGAAAGGAAAATTGTTGTGAGGATTAAATGAAACAATGCTTGTAATACACTTAGGACAGTGTCTAGCTCATAGCAATTATTTAACAAATGGAAGCCATTGCTGGCAATAATATACTGGAGCTGGGTGTTGGGCTATGATGATGATAAGACAGGATAACAGAAACAGCAAACTAGACTTGTGAGGGTTTAACACACGGTGCCTACTGTGTGGCTGATGCTCAATAAATATTAATGGAATAGGCAAGTTACTAACTTGCCAGGCTCTCACAAAATCCAGAAGACTCAAGGCCTCCTTGTTTATAGCGCCAGGTTCCCTTCAAAATAACTGGATTCCAATGCATTTTTGCCCTTGTCATTACTGAAGACAGGGCTTACTCCCACGTCCCCAGTACCGCACACACCCCAACACACACCTGGCCTCAGTTAGGATCGTTTCCCTTCTTTCCCATCCTGACACATGGGGGTGCCTCAGCCTTGTGTGGTCAGTCATCTTGTGCCTGGGCAGCTTGCAGCCTGGGTAACACCTAGTTTGTTTACTGAGCCTCTCCCTCACCCAGAGGCTCCTTAATCAAAATGGCCTATAAAGAAAGGATTACAAAAGCAACAAGAGGCTGGATACTACAAGTCCTGTTACTTCGGACCTTACACTTCAGGCCTGCAAACATATGCCTGGAAGGCAGGAGTGGCCAGGGCTGACTTCAGGAAGGAGCTGGCCTCCTCTCTGCCAGGGGAGCCACTCCACTCTCTCTCACTCCTGGCTCGACCCTGCCTTGGGGGGCTGTGAAAGGAGGTTAGGTTCCCCCACTCCCTCCAAAGACAACATAAATCGGGATGCTTTTAGAGTCACAGATGAATATGCAGAACTGTAGTTAACTGAAGAATTTTCCTAATAACGGTTTTTGACTTCTAAGTGTATCAGGGCCCGGCTGGAGTACAGTGGCACAAACTCAGCTCACCGCAACCTCAGCCTCCCAGGTTCAAGCAATTCTCCTGCCTCAGCCTCCCCAGTAGCTGGGACTACAGGCACCCACCACCATGCCCAGCTAATTTTTTGTATTTTAGTAGAGACAGGGTTTCACCATGTTGACCAGGCTGGTCTCAAACTCCTGAACTCAAGCGATGCACCCACCTTGGCCTCGCAAAGTGCTGGGATTACAGGTGTGAACCACCACACCCGGCTGTCCTCTCTCTAGCAAGGGTTATGCCTGCCACCCACGTGTGTAGACAACTTCCTGATTCTTCTGCCGCTTGTCTTCTTGCCCTTCTCAGAAAGAGAATCTGAAATGGAAGCCCACTAAAGTGTTCAACCAGACAAACATTTTTCTCCAACAAAAATCCCTGTTATTTGCGAAAGGTTCTTACTGGGGGTTCGGTGGCATTAGAAACAGCTTCTCGGTAGCTAATCCAGATAAAGAAGCCTTCATTATTCCCTCACCCCTCAGCCTTCTCTATGCAAGCTACACAGCTTGGCTTCTCTCAAGCCTCTGCGCTCCCACATCTTGCAGACCCTGATCTTAATTCTCTCCCAGTTTTTGCGGAGTTAACAAAAGGGAAGTCACGACTCTGCAGCCTTGACTCAGCTCTGAAGTTCCAAAGGCACTGAAAATTGTTACTTAAAGGTGTGAGCCTCCCTAGTTTGTAAAACCTGAAGAGTACTACCCTCCAACTTAGAACTCAGTCACCCTGGCAAACCACACTGTGGAAAAGCTAATGCAGCAGCCACTGTAATCCCATCTGAGGCTTGCCCTCTGCTTTGATTTCCTGAGTACAGCAATAAACCAAGTCAGTCTTCCATGAGAACTGTTTTGAAGGAAGCAAGGGCATAAGTGACTTAAATAACTGCATATGCACACGCTAAGATCTGCATTTCTTTTTTTTTTTCCATAAGGTCTACCTTTCTGTTAGCACCCCTGAAATACCGAACAACAACATCTTCCAACAAATCCATTTACAGTCATAAACCAGGGGAGACGCCTGCTTTCCCACAGCAGGAGAGGGGCCTCAACCTTGGAATCACCAGAGCGTGAGAAGAGCTGTAACCCAGGGTCTTACCTCCCCCAGACAGCAGGGACCACATTCACATGTGGTGAGCTCACACCTCTCTCCAGCAGCCCCTGGCCCCCACCCTGTGGAATGGAGTAATTCAGATTCTATGTGTTTCCCTGGGACAAAGAGGCATTTATTTCAGCGGGAAGCAAACTTTTTTCATGAGAATACAGCCCTGAATTTTAGAATCAAAGCGGATAAAAAGGAAAGCTTGATTTTACACTGTTTTGTAGCTAACTTTTAAGAAACACATTTAAATATACACTTGATGCAGACTATTCATAAATACTGTCTACTTCTAATGAGCTGAGAAATTTTACCGAATTACCTTTAAAATGAACTTCAAAATCTCTGACCAAAAGAATGCAATCCAGCCTCTGAGAACCATGGATTCAACTGGAGTTTAGCAAGCAAAAAAAAAAAATTTTTTTTTGAGATGGAGTTTCGCTCTTGCTGCCCAGGCTGGAGTGCAATGGTGCATCTTGGCTCACTGCAACCTCCGCCCCCCAGGTTCAAGCGGTTCTCCTGCCTCAGCCTCCCGAGTAGCTAGTATTACAGGCACCCGCCACCACGCCCGGCTAATTTTGTGTATTTTTATTAGAGATGGTGTTTCACCATGTTGGCCAGGCTGGTCTTGAACTCCTGACCTCAGGTGATCCACTTGCCTCGGCCTCCCAAAGTGCTGGGATTACAGATGTAAGCCACCATGCCGAGCCAAAATATTCAGACTTTATACTAACTATTGTGTGGTTATCATGTGGCCTAGAACACTGCTAATACTTCACTCACATTACCTCACTGAATCCTTATAACAACCCTCTGGGGGAGGCAGTATTATTCTCACCATTTACAGATGAGAAAACTGAAGCATAGAAGTCACTTTCCTAAAGTCACATTCCCAAAAAATGGTGAAGCTGGGATTTGAATTCAGGCAGTATGCCCCAGTGATCATGTCCTAATCATTCTTCCTAGAATGTGAGAACAGGAATGTGTGATACCATTCACTTTGTGGAAAATAAACGTTTAATGTTTAATCAGCATATACTTACATCAGCATTAGTTCATGGGCACCACAATCCTGAATTATAAGCAATAGTGACTTGCTGTCCCCTCACTCCCTCCCCAAATGTGGGACTTGGCCTTATGGCCCAGCTCAAGGTCACGCAGCCTCGTGATTGCAAAGTCTGTGATGGAAAGGGCCAGGCTTTCTTCCTGCAAAAGGATTAGAGAACTGAGGTTACCCATCCGGGACTACTTCTTTCCCTCCTGCTGCTGACTAAAGGAACACCACCACACGGGGAAAAACAGGAAGTTAGTTACCAGATACGCCAGAACAGTTGCTCTACTGTTCAGAGCTACTAGAAAGAAGCAGAGTCACTGCCATGTCCCTGGGCCTCCTGCCTGGAAGGAAATGCCCAGCCCCAGGGCAGTGCTGCTGGGCAGGCCACATGCAGTCCAGGGTGAGCCCTGAAGCCCATTTCTCTGAAACAGTCACTTGGCCACCGTGAAAGACCTGCTCAGCCCTAGGATCTGGAAAACAGGGAATGGGGAAGAACACTCAGGTTTACTGGGCATCTGCTATGCCAGTGTTTGTTCATGATCCCAGTCTCACAAATGGAAGTTGGGTATCATTATTTCCATGACAGAAATGAATTCAGCAAGGCTCAGAGGGCTTCGATGATTTGCTCACCCAGGGCACCACAGGGGCAGGGACTGGAATCTGGCTTTGTCTACCTTCAAAGCCTTCAATTTGATGCATTTTTCATCATGCCATGCTGTGAAATTTCTTTCTTGAATTTAGCCAAAAGGGTATCTTCATTTTTATTTAGCCCAAAAAAATAAAAAGAAACACCAATGAATTGGTATTGGTTTATGTAAAGAAAAATATTTTATGTAACATTTCAAATTCTAAAAGGGAAAACAAAATAGTTGTAATAATTATGACAAAGACTAAATATCGATATTGAGTAAAGGCTGCATATATATGGAAAAGAATAACCCAAGACCACTCCAGCAGCAATATGAACAGAAATACCAATCTCTAACAAACTTGGACAACTTTCAACCTCACTATTAATCAAAGAAATGCAAAAATAAAAACAATGTACATTAGCTATTAAATTGGCAATTAAGAACTTATAGAACACAATGCTGGTATAAGAAACACTGCTAGTGGAAGTGTAAATTGTTACTATCCTTCTGGAAAGCAATTTAGTAACTCGCACCAAGAGTCATAGATGTGTTTGTAAACTCCTTTACCCAGTAATTCAATTTCCTGTCTATCCTCAGGGATTAATTTAAGATATGAAGAAGCTATATATGCAGCATGGATACCTTCCTCTCTGCACTGTTTATAAGTAGCATAAGCAGAAAGCGGCCTAAACGTCATACAAAGAGGGAATGGCTAATAAATATTGGAACATTTAGTCAAGAAAATATTACCCAGCCATTAAAAACGATGGTGACAGAGTCTATGTGGCGAAATGAAAAAAATACAGTTAACTGCAACATTAGGAAAGAATAATTCAGGTAAGGATTTAAAATATTATAGAGGGTATATCAATCAAAATACTGCATGCATCTCTTCTCGTAGGTTTAACATGCATTTGCCAGAGCTTCCACTTTCTATTAGGTGATTTTTTAAAAGAGAACCATATTTGGATTACTCTTGCCTGCTGTGATGGACACTCGCCCACTTGGCAGGCGCTACCAGGTGGTGAGTTTCGAGAAGTGAGTCTGAAGGTTGGCTCCCGGCATCCCTTCTTTCATGCAGTGTTTGTGCTGTTTGTGTTCTGACTTACAAAGGGTACTTTTGTTCCATTAACCACTTGTGGTTTAGCTGCGACACGGAGGGTTCTAGGGAAGACCATGCAAAGTAAACTGTAGAAGCTTTCAGATTTCTTAAAAACAAAAACAAAACCTGCAGACTTTGTTTGTTTTGCATCTCAGGAGCACAGGGTTGCATTTACCGTCTGTGATGGCACTATCTAGGCAAATGCCCTGTATGTACACATGCTTGTATTTCCCTTCTTCCTCACAGCCTACCCCTCATTCCCCTCAACCCACAGGCAAACTTTCCAACCTGCTTAAAGTATATCTTTTTGTTTACAGGAGTACTAGAAAAATGGGCATTGTACTTTTCCGAGCACTTATTTTTGGAAATACTATTCTGTGTATCTCATTCTTATTTTTTCCACTGAGCGCTATGTTCTTAACATTCCCCCACGTTGATACACATACAGTTCCTAACTGCTGTGTGACAAATACACTGTGGCACACCACCCCCAAGGCACTTTGTGGTACCCCCATCTGGGCATCGAGGAAGGAGAGCTAAGCAGATCCCAGGCACAATTAGTGCCTGAAGAATATCTTAGTTTATAGTGTCATTACTCAGTTATTTTCTTCATATAATCCTTTATATATAATCATATATTAGTTTATAGAATTAGTGCCTGAAGAATATCCTACTACTCAGTTATACACAAACACACACACACACACACACACATATACACACACATACGTATATATACACAATTATATCTTAGTTCATAGTCGGAGGAATGCCTACAGCAGATACGGTACAGACCGTGAATTAAGGGATAAACAGCTATACATATATAAGCATATCTTGCTTATAGTTGGAGGAATGTCTAGAGCAGACACGGTGCAGAGCATGATTTAAGGGAAAAACAGTTACACCAGGACAAGAACGTGGCCCAGGCGGCAGCGTTCAGTATCGTAAAGATACCCACTGTGTGGCAGGCTTGGAGCGAGAGCCTCTCCTCCTGATAAGGAGTTATAGTACCTTGTGTCCAGTTCTTGTGGAAGGCTGCCCTCAGACCAGCAATCCCATGAGCATCCAAAGGCTTAAAACCCCTCCGGTATAATCACGCTTTGGTGACTGTATAACTTGTCAGCTCTCTAGCTACTGTGCTGCTCAGAGCATCCTCCTATAGAAATCACTGGAAGCTGCCAGCAGCAGGTGGCTGTAGACCTGGTCTGCTGACTCAAGAGCATCCTCCTATAGAATTCCTTAGAAGTAGCCTGCCCCAGACAAGAGATATTGTGCACTGCACTCTTCACTGCGCACGACCCACCTCCTAGCCTTGGTGACCTAATGGGGGGGGTGGACCCCTTGCTGCGCACTGCCCACCTCTTAGCCTCGGTGACCTAATAGGGGTGGACCCCTTGCTTATTGCTCACGTGATTGTCTTGACCCTATCACTGTCCTTAAGATGACCTCACTCACTACCCTTCCCCCCGTCTTGTACCCAATAAATACAGACGCTCCTGGATGTTCGGGGCCTCACCTGTCTCTGCTCATAGGTGGCGTGGCCCCCTGAGCCCAGCTATCTTTTCCTGTCCTTCTGTGTCCTGTCTCTTTATTTCTTGGATCCAGTGCCTCAGCACAGCGATAGGGGACACCCCACGACCCTGTAGGGCTGTGACCCTACACATTTAATGCTCTGTCCTCTCCCAGCCTGTCACTCTTTCATCCTTCTTCGCCTCCTCCACTCACCCTGCACATGCGCCCTATATACATACGGGTGAACAGTATCAACAGTGCCAAGTGAACAAGACTCAAGTTCTTTAAGTCTCTTAACTGTTTCCCTAGAGAGAAAATTTCACTTGACATTTGTAGTTTTCAAGAATGTATTTTTCATGTATTTCAGGAAGTCTCTGTGATAACTTTAATAATTAAGAATGTATAGACTTTAAAATGCCCTTAATTTCTTTCATTCTCCCTTAGACCTATTTTAAAGCGGCTGCTTTTAGAAGGGCCATAAATGGCCACCTAAGACCCTCAAGGTCAGAATCTAAATTCCAGAGACGTCAGAAGGCGGCTGCTGTAGTTTGATGGCATGATTTTATAATTTGGTATCACTGAGGTCATGCTTTGATCCTAAAATTGACACTCTAGGAGCCATGTATGTCTCAGCAAGTGCACATACCAGGAAAGAACGAAAGGAAGTGGGGGGTTTTGGCAGGGACAGGAGCAGGGGTAATGTCCCACTGGCTCTGTGCCCTAGCTGTGGCCCCTACCACAATAAAAGCTGTTTATGACTGTAACTCTCTTTAGTTCTGCATTTTACATTCAACAAAGCAGGCTGACACAGATGCCTTCATTTGTACCTCATAACCACTGTGTGTGGGCCAGCGAGTGTTCTCAGCTTTGGTTTAGGAGGGAAGGGAAGGCTCAGAGGACAAAGTGACTTTCTCAGGGTCACAAAGGCAGAAAGGGGTGGCAGTGACAGTCCAGCCTCAGTTGGTAAGATTGCCCTTGCCCCTCCTCTCCACCAGGGTGGGCAGCACACCTGCACCCTTCGGGAATCAGGATCCTAGCAGTCTGTGCTAGGATCAGCCCCTGTACCAGGGCATCAGTGACCCTTTTCCTAGAGACTCTATGTCCTGGAGCTCGTACCGCCACCAGCCCCTCCTTCCCATGATCTTGGGGAACCATTCACGGAGGCACCAGTGAAAGGCAGGAGGCCCAAAGGGCTGGCTCCTCCCTGCTTGTGGTCATCTTTTTTCAGAGCTGGAAAAGATCTTAGGAACCTTATCCAGCAGGGTTCTGGCAGGAAACAGATGGCACTCTCAAAATGAGTAATTTGAGGAGACTTTAATAAGGGAACCATTTATAGAAGGGACCAAAGTGCAGCGGTCTGGGACCAGTAACGGTGGCACACTTAACATGCCTAAGCCCAAAAGGGTGAGGGAAGACAGGCTGCTGGACCCCTGAGACTGGGCGCCCTGTGGGGAGCACTGCCTGCCAGGAGCACAGACCTTTGGTGATGCCACAGGGTGGAGCCAGGAGAAATCAATACTTCCTCTGACCTCCTGTCAGTGCTCCCCACTGGGCAAAGCACACAATGGGAGCCAGGAAGCAAAGGAGCCCATTCATAGAGTCCCCACTGGTCGACTTCCAGGGCACAGGGTAGGATGGAGAGTAGATCTGGAGGGCAAACAGAAAACATCCGGCATAAGAACTAACTAACTCAACCTCCTGACTTGAAAGGTTCTGCACCACTGCAGGGGAAAGGCCTGGCCCTGAAAAATCAATGAGCGATTTGCCGAGCTGGGCTGAGAACTCAATCCCTGGGTGCCAGTCCATATTCTTCTCCTCTTCATTGGGTTTGAGAACATCTATTCCAATAAGCATAACTCAAACCTTGAAAAATATTCGGCTTTCAAATCAGCTGGAATTTGTTTATTTCTCTTTTATGAGTGTTGTATTCCAAAGCTACTCCTCCATGGTACAGTCCCCAATGCCTGTGTTGCTCAGATCTGTGTGTTACACCTTGGACATGGGAGGTAAGGTTCTCACAATCTAAAGAAACCACAACTCAGAATACACCACCTTGCAGGTATAGGTGTGCAAACACAAGTAGGTCTGGAGAACATGTCTGTGCTTCTGCAGTGCCCAGCTGTGGCACAGGAGGGAGGAAGGAAGCCTAGCTCAGCCAGTCAGACCCCTGGCCTTTGTGATCTAACAGAGTACTCTCCCACCCTACTTACATACAGAAATAGCCGTGCACTGACCCCTGAGTTGCCCAGGACTGGAAAAATACTCCAGGATATTTAAAAAATCACATGTTCTTCCAAGGCTTTTAAAACTTGACTGGAGAACTGGCTGTCTAAAAAAAGAATGAATCATTGAGACATCCTTTTTGTAGGCATTATCTGAGACAAATTCAAAACCAAAGATCAAAATGGTATTTGAGCCTTAATTTTCTTGATATGTTCTATAAATCTTGCCTCCTTCATCAAGTAAGGCAGACTTCCCAATGCTTTGGATAACAGGCTTGTCATATGAGGGAAACTGTGAAAACACTAGCAATGATTATATTCTATTATTGTTATGTAGATATTAGCATGATAGTTCTATAGCTACAAAATTAAAAACACCAGAGCACTTTTTCTTAGCTTTTTATTTTTCATATTCATTCATTCAGTCTCTAAATGTTTTCTGAGTCCCTGTGTTTGAAGCTGTGGGTGGAATAAAATGTAAGAAGACTCAGAGAGGCAGGTGGGGGCCAAATCACAAAGGAAGGTTCTCCCACCTTCTTGTTTCTTGTAGGCAGGGGGGAGGCACTGAAGGCTTCCAAACAGAGGAGTGATTAGACTGAGTCATGTTTTGGCTAGTTACGCTGGAAAGATGGACAGGGTGATGATGAGACCTAGAGGCAGGAAATCTATGAGGAGGCTGTTGTAACCCTGCAGTTAAGAGGCAAGGATGGGCAGAAAAATGACTTTCCCAGATCAGAGAAGGAAGTAGCGGAGATTTGGATCAGGTCTGTCTGATGCAACAGGGAGATATGTCCTGGCCATGTGGGAAGAAAGGGCCTCCTGGCCACAGATACGTTTTCTCCAGAGAGCCCCCGGCTGAGTGCCAAGACTCTGGTGAGCTGTGCCATTCCCAGGGCATAGTCTCTGTCTGGTACTCACAGATACTGATGTTTGGGAGCTTGGGGTGGGCTAGCTCTCTAGCCAGGGAGTTGTAAGGGGACCTTTTGCGCTTGACAGGTGCCCACATTTCTAATCCAGTGGGTCTCCACCTCCCGGTCAGCCAGTTCTCCCTCTGTACGGCTCTTCATGCTGCAAAGTTCTTTCTCATCTCAGGTGAGATCAGTACCCTAGGGTCTTCCGTCCACTGGGTGGGTCCCTTCCTCAACACCTGATGGAGTGCCCCACTCCTCCTGCTCCTGAATGCCTAAGAAGGGGCCAAGTGCAGACCCTCCCCCGAAGGGTACTAGTGCTAAAAGCCAAGAAAAGAACCCTAACCAGCTCGGCTCTTCTCAGCAATCTGGCTTTCTTCTCTGCTCAAGGTGCAAATGCCACGTAATTAAGTTCAAAGTTTCAGGGAAAGGCTGCTCTGTTCTGCTGGCAGTCTGACAGGCAGCCAGCCCACAGAGCCAACTTTATCCTATAGAATTTTTCATATTAAGGAGATTTACTATTCAGCCCTCCAGCTTGGACAGGTTGAAGAAGTCCTGAAGCCACAAGAGTATGTGGCAGGGATCTTGCGAGGAGGGCAGTGCCAATCTGGTTATTTTCTTCTTACATTGTAATAGCCCCTGCATGAACTGCTTGAATAAGCCAGTAATCTGGTGGCAGTGGCAGTAAAGTCTAGCCTGGGGACCTGGCACCAGCCAGAAGCAACTGCACACGGACTTGGCAGGAACCCTGTCCTGACAGTGGCAGCCACTTGACCCACCGTAGCTTCTCTGGGGAAGAGTAGAAACACAAGGTGAACATGAAGAAGGACTACTGGGCTTTTGTCCCCAGGGAGCTCTAAGCTTGTGCCTGGTACTGGGAAGCCACCTCACAGCTCAAATTGAGAAGAGTCTGGTGAGGGTGTGGCAGAGTGCGGTACATCCTTTGCTGTCTGCCTGGACATGCTTGTGATAACCCTTGTGATAAAAAGCACATTCTTGTCTGCTGCCTGCGTTTGACCCTAAGGTCCCAAGAATGACACGATGACCTATAGCCACGACTGAGGGACTGAAGAGCCTTATTCATCAGTCCTGCTCAGGTCCTGGTCAATGAACATAAGCTCTCATATCCTGTATTGCCAGAATCTCCTCCCCACCTCCTGCCCCGGCTTCCAAAATCAGCTTCATACCTCAGGGTTCGACGCTGTTTTGCAGCCGCAGCAGCTGTAATAACAGCAACAAGAAGGCCTCTCAAGCGGGCCGCTGTTTCAAAGTGTGTGCACACACATTCCCTCATTGTCCTGACAACCGTCCCTCACCTCTTACTAGCTTGGAATGAAAGGTGTAGCTAACAGCAGCCTGCTTTTCTAACAACAAAGCCTGCCTCAGGAATTCCGGCAATCAGACCAGCTGCCCCTCCCGAGTCCTCTCCTCCATCTTTTCACAGAACCCATACTCTCCACTGTGCCCTTGACTTAGTACACCAGTGAGCCAAGGCTTGTGCTTGGCTCTCTAGCAGCCAGATAATGAGAAGCCCACCACCATCTCAATCAGCCTCGAACAGTCTCAAACACCTGAAGCCCACCTAGGACCAGCACCACCGTGTTGCTCAACTTCGGAGGAACGGTGTTTCTTGGAGCATAGCTCACACACCTTTCACTGCAGATGTTACCACCTAGAGCTGTGCAATAGTGTACATGTGAAACTCTCTGAGTAATATGCTGGAGAGGATGTGGGATCCGGTGAGCACTTGCCACAGCCACAGGCCTGTGTTGAGGAAAGCAGGCACAACGTGTCCTGTGGTTAACGGGTGACTGGTGACCACTGGGGCAGCCTGGTAAAAGACTCTGTCTGACTGCAGTGTTGCTCAATGGGAGGCCATGACCCACCCAAGATGTTGCCTCTTTGTGGGGGGTTTGGATGTGAGACACAGCCGTAGCAGTAGAGATGGCAGTTGGGGAGAGAACACGGACAGAGAAGGAGCAGCTAGAGGAAGAAGTGGGCAAAGAGGCTGGCTTTCCACACCTGGAGCAATCCTAGGAAGGGGACCATGGATGGCCAATTCTAAAATGATGGCATAATGGCCGGTCCCTAGGAGGACTCCTGGCACATCCCGAACAATGAGGTGCCCACAGGCCCGCTGGGAAGTACAGTGACCCATGGGGAATGAACTATTTGTTGCTATGACTCAGGCCAAGTTTCCCTATGTCCTTAGAGGTCTTCACAAGGAGCTCCCATCCTCTGGGGCAAATTAGGTAACCACTTGTAGGTTGAAAGAGCCTCACTAGAACAGTGAGATATTATTACCAGAGGAAACTGAGCTTCAAAGAAATGCAATGACCTGCTGACACAGACACTGAGGGCTGCTGACCCATCAAATACTCCCTCTTCGCCCTTCCTAATAGAACTCCGGTTTCTTAGGGATGGCAATGTGCCCAGCTAAACCTTTTCCCTGGCTTCCAGATAGGTGACCATGAGACACAGTTCTGGCCAATGACATAAGCTGAGAGTTTCAAGAACAGCTTTTGCTCTTCTGAAACAGGGATTGCTCCTTCCTCCTTCTCTACTTCTTCCTCCTGCTTGGACCCTTCAGAGGAGAGGCCTGAGAATGCGGCAGCCATCTTGCAACCAAGAGGATGAAAGCCACATGCCAAGGATAGTGCAGGCAGGAAGATAAGAGACTGAGTCCCCGAGGGCACAATATAAGCCTTGGACTGACTCGATCCAGAATTCTCACCATGTCGGAAAGATGACTACTTATGTATTTAAGCCACCTGTGGTTGGGTTTTCTGATTTTTGTGCAGCTGAATACCTTCCTGGTTAGATGCACCTGCCCAAGTCACAGAGCTGCTGGTAAATGGCAGGGCTGCAGATCTAACCAAGGTCAGCTCAACTCGAGAGCCTTCCCTGCATATTTCCACTGGATAGTACTGCCTCCTGCTCTTAGAACAAAAGGTCTGCAAATTAACAAGATGCTGTGGGTAAAGCACATGACATATCATAATAAATGCACAATAAATATGAGCCATTGTTATTAGCACTATTATTAAGTCGAGCAGTGTCTAAGCCACCAATTGCTCATCTGTTTTAGTGCCTTAGACAACAGAAAAAAGGAAGCTCACAAAGAGGTGTCTCTGCTTCTCAGGCAGGGCGAATGAGGAAGGGGTAGGTTCTTTGGTTTATAGAGTGGCCAGGAACAGAGGGGTTGTGTGCTGAGATGGACTCCCATTCCCAGAGGCTGCTTGTCCCCCTGGAAAGAACAACACAGACACAGAGGCCAGAGTGACCCCTGGCATGATCAGTGGATCTGAGTTCTCCCTTCCTGTCCTTGGCCAGGACTCAGATCCCTTTGGAGCATACATAGAAAGGCAGAGGCTCTGAGATGGGGGCTGAGCAGGTCCAGTTAGGGGCATCAGGCACTCTGGCAAACACACACATTTCTCTTCTTGCCTAGGCTACTTGTGACTACTAATATTCTGTAGTCATTAAATAATATGTTCTCAGGCCGGGCACAGTGGCTCATGCCTGTAATCCCGGCACTTTGGGAGGCCGAGGCAGGCGGATCATCTGAAGTCAAGAGTCTGAGACCAGCCTGGCCAATATGGCAAAACCCTGTCTCTACTATAAACACAAAAATTAGCTGGGCATGGTGGTGGGACCCTGTAATCCCAGCTACTTGGGAGGCTGAGGAAGGAGAAGTCGCTTGAACCCGGGAGGCAGAGGTTGCAATGAGCTAAGATTGTGCCACTGCACTCCAGTCTAGGCAACAGAGCAAAACTCCATCCCCCCCAAAATAAAATAAAATAAAATAAAATAAAAATAAACATGATGTTCTCTAAGGACTTTTAATGACATGAAAATTCTCACGGTACATTAGAAAACAGTTGGCATATGAAGCTATATATGTGAGATAGGTCCCATGGTCTCCTCATGATATTTATGCACATACATATAGAAGATAAATTAAAAGGCAAGGAAACCCTTAAAAAGCTAATGATGATTAACAATATTAGGGATGACTTGTCTTTATAGGTTCCTATATTTCATAAGATTTCTACGGTTTCTTTAATAACCGTAAGTTCTTATTTTATAAATAAGTTTTCCAAACAATATCCCAACCTGTCATGAACACATTTTCTCTTTCTTCAAATCTTTTTAATCAACAGAATCCAAACATTTTCTTCACTGTCAAAATGCGACCTTTACTAAGTCCTATAAATACTATCCTAAAACTTCGAAGCTGATTTGAAGAACTGCTAGTTCTAGTTATGAGTAATGTCAGTTCAGGGGCTGTAAACATGCTTCATTATTAGATATTCCCTCAGCCTAATTTTATTGCCTTCTGTCCCGCCAAACAATTTCCACAATTTGAGTGGATACATAACCTCCTCCGCTACACAATCTCCAGCTCCATTCTCTCTTCGCTCACACTCAAGCCTTCCTCTCAAGAATGGTGATGTGATGACATAAACTTCTTTCCTTGGTTATTTTTTTTTTTTAATTTATTTTTGAGACAGTGTTTCACTCTTGTTGCCCAGGCTGGAGTACAATGGCACGGTCTTGGCCCACTGCAACTTCTGCCTCCTGGGTTCAAGCAGTTCTCCTGCCTCAGCCTCCCAAGTAGCTGGGATTACAGGCATGTGCCATCATGCCCAGCTAATTTTGTATTTTTAGTAGAAATGGGGTTTCACTGTGTTGGTCAGATTGGTCTTGAACTCCTGACCTCAGGTGATCCACCCACCTCGGCCTCCCAAAGTGCTGGGATTACAGGCGTAAGCCACTGTGCCTGGCATGAACTTCTTTCCATGGTTCTAACCCAAGGTGTAATGACAAAGCTCAAAGGCAATACAAACTCTCATTTTCATGGGAGAAATGTTTCACTGTGATTAAAGACCCCAGCCAAGTTGTTTAACCTCTCAGAGTCTCAGTCTTCTCACTGGCAAAATGGGAATGACTTGACCTACTTCACGGTCTCCCCACTGAACCAAGCTTTTTACAAGTATAAACTTGCGGATACCATTATTATCTCCATTTTACAGGTAAGGGAACTGAGACCCAGAGAAGTTAACTAATTCATCTAAGGTTAGAGATAAGCAGCAAGGCTAAGGTTTGAGTTCATGAAGTATGATTCCAGAGCCCATTGTTTTAATAACTACACCTACTTTGCAATACGCCATTGCAATTGCCTACATGGCCTGTGACAATTGAAGTCTTTGGGACTCAAGGCCCCCTGAGTCCTTGCTTTTTTTGGAGCACCTGCAACGTCCTGGCCTCCTCACTTCCTTCTCTGCTGTCTTCTCTGATCCTCGTGCCTTCAGCCTGAGCTTGTCTTCTGGCTCTCTGAGCTCAGAATTCTCACTTGCCACCACAACGTCAGTCTCTCAGTTTCTCAACGCCAAACTCCAGAGGAAGCAGCCTGATTGGCTCCTGTTTTTTGCCTCAGCCCACAGGATGGTCATAGTTCAGACTATGAGTTGGCAGCTCCTGCATGTGGGGCTTTCCTTGGACCAGACCCTTGCGGTGGGTAAGAGTGGTTATGTGCTATGGACTGCAGTACGGCCCCTTGCCCGGGCCCACAGGAACAATTTCCTAAGGGGTACGATCTCTGGCTTTAGGATGGGCTAGTTACTGAAGGCATGAAAAGTCACTTTACAGTTTAAATGATGGCATTCTTCAGGAATGTTTACTCTCTCTCCCTAGGTGAGTGAGCTCCTCCATTCCCACGAGTTTAAATATCATCTATATGCTGGTAGGTCTCAAGTGTGCATCTCTAGCCAAGACTGGTCTTCTGGGTTCCAGCCCAGGATTTCACTGCCTACTTAGCACTTCTCCTTGGAAGTGCCACAGGCATTTCAAACTCTGTTTTTCCAAAACAGGAGGGCTGGTGTGGCTCTCAGTATATGACCTGATCCTGCTTACTTTTCCAAGTTCATCTCAAGTTTCTTTCCTCCTCATTCACTCACTGGGATCCTGTTGACTCCTGGATCACGCCAAGCATCTTCCTGTTGCAGGGCTTTGGCACCTGCTGTTTTCTTTGCCTAGAATGCTCCTTAATGGTACCTCTCCCCATGAGGCACGAGGCTTGAGACCCACCAAAGAGAATGTGAGCCAAGCAAGCAACAAAACACTTTATAAATGGAATTCATGAGATCGTGTGTGTAAAGCTCTTGGCAGAGGGCTTGCAGTAGGCACTCAACAGATGGCACTAGTAATATTATTATTACTACTGCAGGGTGAAACCATGTGATATTGCTAATATCTGAACTCTCTTTACCTGCAAAACACCAACTTAACGTGGTTCACCCTAATATTGCTATTATTTGGATATGACATAAGGCTTCAAAACACGCTGTCTGCTAACAGTCAGAAAGCAAACATGCCAGTGGAGCATTTTTAAAATATAACAAAGTCTCTGACGTAGCACTCTTCATTTTCCAGCTAAGGCAAAAAAGTACCTTACTCCTCTCACTGGGGTCTGGGCCTCAGGTGCATCCTTACCTCTTTGAAGCAGCTCTGATCTGAGAACTTTCATCCTGGGGTTCCCTGAGAGAAGACCCTCTTTATAAAAGACCCTGGGGCTTCTGAAATTACTCTGGACTCATTCCATCAATAAATGTGAATACTGATCATCTCTGCCCAGTTCTCAGATAACAAATATGTGAAGCACTTAAAGAGTTGTGGATTTGTGTTCAAATGCTTTTTACATGGTCAGGGCATGGTCTCTCCCTAATAAGATGAAAAGTGAATAGAAATAAACACATTTTCTCTATGACAGAGCTCTCTACTGTGTAACCACCACTCCAAAAAGAATCATAGTTGCATTTCCGGAACTAAGACTAAGCCAGTCATCACGCACAATGGCAATGGCAAACTTACTAATGGAGTGCCCTGGGCTCCTTTTCTTTCTGTTTTTCTCACAAAAAGTTTGCATTCCCCTATCACGCAACTTTTTCAGTTTACCAGTCCTTTCTCACTTCAGATGCTTGACCCTAGTGGTCTGAAAATAACAGTATTTCCAGCATCCTGCCTTTACTCTTCACACAAGCAGATATGTACCTAGGCCTAGATGCTCAGAGATGAGAAGTTAACTTTTCACCACTCACCCAATGGTTCAATACATTGTTTGGGATTTTTATCTCTGGGACAAAGATTAACACACTTATTACATTGGCGATAATAATAGAAAGATGGCTAACAACTCTTACAGTAAGAGATTTTCAAGAAATGAAGGTGTACTGTCTCATAAAATTTTAAGATCCCACTTGCATGTGGAAATTAGCAAAATGATGTTAAGTATTCTGTGAAGAATATAATTTTAAATTTGGGAAAAAATAAATCAAGCAATAAACTGGGACTATTCAGACTCCCATAATGTGCAAAACTACTAGATCTCCATAAGAAACTTTGCAAGCTTCCCCCAAAGCCCCCATCTAGCTTAATAGCACGGTCATTTTTTTCATAACGTGAAAGTTCAATAGCTTGAAATGTTACAGCTCTGTGAAAAACATCACCACAGAGCAACAGCTCATGAGCACTGACACTCTGAATATCGAATCTCTATGACTGTGCATCTAACAGTACAATCCAGACTTTATGAAGAAGAGTTGGCTAACAGAGAAAAATAACACTGCCAGGAGAAATACCTAATCGGTGCAAGAAACAACTCTTTCAAACAGCCGTCAGATCACAGAATGCTGAACGGAAAGAACTGTGGATATTCTCTAGTCTAACTCCTTCACATTAAAGCGCCGGCCTGGGCCCTCTACCAAGAGGGTGTGTCTGAAATAAAGCCTCACAGTGAGAGGGAGAGGGGCTAAGGGGGAAGCCTCCCACCTGGAAGTCTCGTATTTCTAAGTATCACACGAATAACTGAGTGTTGGCAGGGCATGGTGACTCGCGTCTGTAATCCCAACACTTGGGGAGGCCGAGGCAGGAGGATTGCTTGAGCCCAGGAGTTCAAGACCAGTCTGGGAAACAAAGTGAGGCTCTGCCTCCACAAAAAAATTTTAATTAGCTAGGTGTGGTGGTATGTGATTGTAGTCCCAGCTACTTGGGGGATGCTGAGGTGGGAAGAACCCTTGAGCCCAGGAGGTTGAAGTTGCAGTGAGCTGTGATCTCACCATTGCACTCCAGCCTGGGCATCAACCCTGTCTCAAAAAAAAAGTTTAAAATAACAAAATAACACAATGTTAAAGCATTCACTTTCCCCCTTGCTGAAAGACATGATGTCTCCTACCTACCTACTGAATAAAACCCCAACCTGGTTTTCAAGGTCCTGGTCCTACCTTTCTAGTTCTTTTTGCATCACTGTAAACATCTACACAGACTCATTCCTGTACCTGGGATATCTTCCTATCCACTTGGTGATGCCCTCTGTCCTGCTGTTCTAAGATGCCTCTCTTTCATGCAGCCTCCATGGCTCCTCTAACCTAATATGCGCTCACTCTACTAAACAACATCCCAGCATGTCTGCACCTCTCTTACAGCATGTATCATATTCTGCATTCAACCATTTGTATGTTTATTTTATGTCCTTCATTAGACTGCAAGTTTCCAGAAGGCAGGGAAAACATCTGATTCTGACTGATTATTCCACAGCCCTTTGTTTAGGAGCTCTCGAGAAACTGAGAACGAATGTGTTCATAACACATTTTTCTGGTCTGTTTATAAAAGCAGATCCCGATGCAGCCTCACCTAACTGCATTTGAGGGATTCTGTGTACACGGAATCAGAAAGTACAATTTCACTTTGAAAATGTTCTAACATACACCTGTCATTAACTGCAGTGTAGTATTACTTTTTTTGAGGTGAAATTTACATTCAATGAAGTGCCCAAATCTTAAGTATATTCACTGAGTTTTGACAAATATATATGCCTGGGTAAAAACTCTTACTTCTCTATAGGAAACTACTGTTTTGATTATTTTTCCTCCACCATAGACTAGGTTTTCCGTCCTGGACTGGTTCTCCTGGAGAAAACTATAAACTTTTGACAAAATATAAAAAATAACTACCTGGAGGCACTGTAAAAAGACAGAAAGTATACTGATTCCAGAAGGGGGGGAAGGACAATTGGAAAATGGAAAAAGATCTAGATGTGTTTTTCGATGTCATGGCTCTTAGCCTGGTGTCAGGCTGCCGCCAGTGCCATGCCGCGTGGCTAAAACTCCAAGAGAGCACGTGGTGCTCAGGGGACAGATTTTGGGACAATCGCAGCCGCTAGAAAGTGAAAGGAGGGAATCCAGAAAGTAGAGAGCCAGAAAGGGAGAGCCAATATTCTATGCAAAAACTGCCCAAATCTTTGGCTGACCCCTGAACTATGCATGCATGGGGCAGATGCCAAGCAGCCTACCTAAGGATAAAATAACTGAGACTTAGAATTGAGGTGGTGTCTCGATTCAGAGAGTTTGTGGGTTTTTTTTTTTTTTTTTTTTTTTTTTTGGGGGCAAGGGAACAACCTAAAAATAAAATATATTTGGTTTATGTTTTTATTGGGGTTTTGGGTTTTTTTTTTTTTTTTTTTTTTTTTTTTGAGGGGAAGCTGAGTCCACTTAAAGGAAAATATCTTTCTAGTATCTTTTTTTTTTCCCCCCAATTTATTTATTTTATTGCATTTTAGGTTTTGGGGTACATGTGAAGAACATGCAAAATTGTTGCATAGGAACACACGTGGCAGTGTGATTTGCTGCCTTCCTCCCCATCACCTACATCTGGCATCTCTCCCCTTGCTATCTCTCCCCAGCTTCCCACCCCCCACCGTCCCTCCCCTATTTCCCCCCAACTGACCCCAGGGTGTAGTGCTCCCCTCCCTGTGTCCATGTGTTCTCATTGTTCAACACCCGCCTATGAGTGAGAACATGCGGTGTTTGATCTTCTGCTCTTCTGTCAGTTTGCTGAGAATGATGGTTTCCAGGTTCATCCATGTCCCTACAAAGGACCCAAACTCATCATTTTTGATGGCTGCATAATATTCCATGGTGTATATGTGCCACATTTTCCCTATCCAGTCTATCGTCGATGGGCATTTGGGTTGGTTCCAGATCTTTGCTATTGTAAACAGTGCTGCAATGAACATTAGTGTGCATGTGTCCTTATAGTAGAACGATTTGTAATCCTTTGGATATATACCCAGTAATGGGATTGCTGGGTCGAATGGAATTTCTATTTCTAGGTCCTTGAGGAATCGCCACACTCTCTTCCACAATGGTTGAACTAATTTACACTCCCACCAACAGTGTAAAAGTGTTCCTATTTCTCCACATCCTCTCCAGCATCTGTTGTCTCCAGATTTTTTAATGATCGCCATTCTAACTGGCGTGAGATGGTATCTCAATGTTGTTTTGATTTGCATTTCTCTGATGACCAGTGATGATGAGCATTTTTTCATGTTTGTTGGCCTCACGTATGTCTTCTTTTGTAAAGTGTCTGTTCATATCCTTTGCCCACTTTTGAATGGGCTTGCTAGGAATACAACTAACAAGGAATGTAAAGGACCTCTTCAAGGAGAACTACAAGCCACTGCTCAACGAAATAAGAGAGGACACAAACAGATGGAGAAACATTCCATGTTCATGGTTAGGAAGAATCAATATCATGAAAATGGCCATACTGCCCAAAGTAATTTACAGATTCAATGCTATCCCCATCAAGCTACCAATGACCTTCTTTGCAGAACTGGAAAAAACCACCTTAAACTTCATATGGAACCAAAAGAGAGCCCGCATAGCCAAGTCAATTCTAAGCAAAAAGAACAAAGTGGGGGGCATCACACTACCAGACTTCAAACTATACTACAAGGCTACAGTAATCAAAACAGCATGGTACTGGTACCAAAACAGAGATATAGACCAATGGAACAGAACAGAGGTCTCGGAGGCAACACAACATATCTACAACCATCTTATCTTTGACAAACCAGACAAAAACAAGCAATGGGGAAAGGATTCCCTGTTCAATAAATGGTGTTGGGAAAGCTGGCTAGCCATGTGCAGAAAGCAGAAACTGGACCCCTTCCTGACACCTTACACTAAAATTAACTCCAGATGGATTAAAGACTTAAACATAACACCTAACACCATAAAAACCCTATAAGAAAATCTAGGCAAAACCATTCAGGACGTAGGTGTAGGCAAGGACTTCATGACCAAAACACCAAAAGCATTGACAACAAAAGCCAAAATAGACAAATGGGACCTAATCAAACTCCACAGCTTCTGCACAGCAAAAGAAACAATCATTAGCGTGAATCGGCAACCAACAGATTGGGAAAAATTTTTGCAGTTTACCCATCTGACAAAGGGCTGATATCCAGAATTTACAAAGAACTAAAACAGATTTACAAGAGTTTGTAGTTTTAGCTCAACCAAGCTGAATGCTGGCTAAGGCAAAAAACAAAATAAACAATGATAAACAAACAACAACCCCTCACTTCCCAGAAACCTGTACAGAGGAATATCATAGAATCTAGAGTCTCTATAATATAATAATATACACAATGTCTAAAATACAATCCAAAATTATTTAACATGGAAAGAAATAGGAAAATGCAACCCATCCTTAAGAGAAAAGACAATCAATAGAGATTCCAAGATAACCCAGATGGCGCAATTGGCAAATAAGATTTTTTAAAATAGCTATTATAATTGTGCTCAATAGCATAAAGGGATATACAAAATGTACAGGAAACCTTGGCAGAGAAAGTATAAGAGAGAACCAACTGAAAGTTCTAGAATTTAAAATGTAGTACATGAAAAATTTTAAAAATCACTGGATGACCTTAACAGAATAGTGAGAACAGAAAAAGGTCAGTGAACTTGAAGATAGACTCATAGAAATTATCCAATCTGAAGAATAGAGAGGAAAAAAAGTTTGAAAATAAATGAACAGAACTTCAGACCTGTAGGACAACATCAAAAGGTCTACCATAGGTTTAACCGTAGTCCCAGAAGGCAAAGAGAGAGAGAATGGGACAGAAAAAACGTATTTTTTTAAAATGGCTGAAAAGTCTTTAAATTTACAGATTTAAGAAGTTCAATAAAATCTGAGCAAGATACATATAAAGAAAACCAAAGGTAAAGAGTAGAAAATCTTGAAAGCAGCCAAAGGAAAATTATATATTACATAAAGGTAACAATAATTCTAGTACCACTCACTTTGCATCAGAAACCAATGATTCCAGGAGATTGTTATAACAGCATCTGGAAAAAAAAATCTTGGCTGGGTGTGGTGGTTCACACCTGTAATCCTAGTGCTTTGGGAGGCTGAGGTGGGAGAACTGCTTGAGGTCAAGCGTTTGAGACCAGCCTGAGCAATATAACAAGACTCCTGTCTCTACAAATTTTTTTTTTTTTAATTAGCTGAATATGGTGGTATCTGCCTGTCCTAGCTACTCCGGAGGCTGAGGTATGTGAATCACTTGAGCCCAGGAGTTCAAGGCTGCAGTGAGCTATGATTGTGCTACTACTGTACTCCAGCCTGGGTGACACTATGAGACCTTGTCTCTTAAAACAAAACTTCAACCCGGAATTCTATATCCAGTGAAAATATCCTTCAAGTATGAAGGTGAACTTTATATTACCTTTACATTCTCTTTTAGTCAAAACTTCTTATTTTATACTAACAGTTGGTTAGCCATGTAGCAGTGTGCATATCAATTGCAAGCAGTTCTCCCACCTCAGCCTCCCAAAGCACTGGGATTACAGGTGTGAACCACCACGCCCAGCCAAGATTTTTTTTTTTCCAGATGCTGTTACAATGATCTCCTGGCATCCTTGGTTTCTGATGCAAAGTGAGTGATCACTGGAATTATTGTTACCTTTATCTAATGTATAATTTTCCTTTGGCTGCATATCAATTCATACAAACTTCAAAACATATGTCTAAAAATTAAGAGTAATTAAAAAATACCATGTGGGATGGGGGAAAAAGTCAACAAAACAATCTGTCATCCATTTTTTTCTTTCATACTGAATAGTGTGCAGGAAGTCAGTTTTACGTAACCTGCTCTAAGACTGAGGATCACTTATACCGGTCTACACCATCCTGCCTATTTCTTCTTCCTCATTTTCCACAATTACACCACTAAGCAAATGAAGGAATATTTATATTTATTCCTCTAAATATTATTGAGACCTAGAGAAAGAATGCAGAACTGACCACTAAACAACCACCGCTAACCACCTTCAAAATGAAGGGTAGGCAAATTATTAGGCATAAGGAAAGAAAACAGGCAAGGTATCCTGAAAGGACACATTGAAGTTGGAGAATTAACTGCAAAGGTTGAGACTAAGTCAATATTTGCATTAGAAATCTCAACCTGAATTAACACATTTGTTGGACTTGTTAGTCCAGAAACAGTTCCCCAGAGAGCTCTGGAAGTGTGAGCTCCAGCACATCTGCTCTGACTTTTATGAGTTCTGTTAATACTTTTCAAAGCTGCTGTGAAGTGTTAATTTTTGTTCAAAGAAGGATTACCAAAGAACCTGTTGGTAACACAAAGATTCCCTTCATACTGTTCTTCTGGCCTTCCTTAAACCTAGAAGCTGTTAACATCCCGAGTTGACTGCCAAACACAGTTATTAACTAGCCTCTGACATCCAAACAACAGCTGTGTTCTGTCCTGCTAAAGGGCAGCCTCACCCAGACAGTGACTCTCCAAAGGTCAGCTGTGTCCTGCAGCAGGAAGTCCACTCCACGGTTGGTGGCACATGCCGGCACAATGGAACAGTCTATGTTTGTCCCAATTCCCTTTCCTCCCTCTTGGCTAAACTTCACTGGTCGTAAATGTTCAGCTTGCCTTGCACAGGAAGCAGGGGCCTTAAACTTCATCCTGTATGTTTGCTGCTGCTCTCACTCTTAGACAAACTCTTTTCCTAAAGATCATCTTAGAGCTGCCACTGAAAATGGTGCTGAAGACACAGGATCAGGAGATAAATTAAAAACACTTGCCTCAGAAGCAAGCACACTTATTAAGTATTTATTGTCAGGGATGGTTCCAACTTTCTTATACTAACCCCCACTCCTGTAAGGATTGACCTTTCCATTTACAGGTAGGGAAAGTGCAGTTGTCCAGCGTTTAAATGAACTGCTTATGGTCACGTGGCTTTGGAGGGACATCATAAAAACATTCACTTCTCTCTGAGCTTAAGGGTCATTCTACTCTGGCAACTTTCAGAAGTAAAGACACCCTTTAGAATTCCAACTGGATTAAAAAAAACAAACTTGTCATATTGATGAGTGGTAGGTGGAAAGTTGATTTTAAAATTTACCTGGAGGAGTAAATGCACAGGAATAGCTAATGACATTTTAATGATGATGCCTCTATAGGTATTAAAAAATATAAGACTAAAGCGTAAAACAGGTGGTATACATACAGTACCTGGCTGATAGTAAGGACTCAATAAATGTTAGCTATCATTATTTTAATATCTTAGGTGCATTTATATATATTACATACATATTATATAATATATAAAACACAGTTATTAACTAGCCTCTGACTAAATTACCTCACTTAGCTTTTTTATATAGGAACACTATGAGAACAATTTTATTCCCATTTTACAAATCAGGAAATTGAGGCATGGAGAGTTTAAATAACTTGCTAAAGTAAGTAAGTTGAGTATCTAGAATCTGAACTCAGACTGTCTGACTTCAGAGTTAAGGGTGTTAATGCAGCACTGATACTAATATTAAAAGTCTGGAGAGCCTAAGTGCTCATCAGTAGGGAACTGGGTAGATGAATTAAGGTGCATTCATGTAAAGAATATTCCTGAAAATGTGGCAGATCTATAGGTTCTGATATTAAAAGATGTTTACAATGTATGTCAACAGAAAAAAAATGTTGTATTGATTTCATTTCTATTAAACAATTATATATGTATTCTTATAGCTGTTTGTAAAATATGTAAGCACATATATATGTTGTAAACATGTATGTACACATATATGTTGTACAAAGTTGTACAGACATACACCATCCTTATTCTCTATAGATAGAATTAGCGTGAGGGATGGCAATCCTTTTTAAAAATTGTTTTTTATTGTTTCAACCTGTTACAAGCATGTATTACTTCTATAATAAAAAAAAATTTTAAGAAAGTGACTCACCACCTAAAAAATGAAAGACATTCTTTCTTTTTTTTTTTTTCCCCCACTGGTAGTGGACAAATCTATTTTTTTTCCCCCATTTATTTTATTGTTTTTAGGTTTTGGGGTACATGTGAAGAACATGCAAGATTGTTGCATAGGTACACACGTGGCAATGTGATTTGCTGCCTCAATGCTTCCATTAACAAGTTAAATGACAACTAATTCAAAGTGCAAATGGGTCCTTCCTTACTTGGAATTCAGTACAACAGTTTCCACTATAAAATGGCACTCTAAGCCTGCAGTAGAAGAGGACAGTCTGGGTTTTAATGCACGCAGTCTCCACAAACAGCTGTGTCCTCGCCTGCAGCTGGCCTGGTGCCCCACACACCTGTGCGTAGGAGTGGAAAGGCTCTTTCCTTCACAACCACTACTTTCAGCCAGTGCTGGTCAACAGAAGTAGGATACAGCAAAGTAAATGGCTGCTTGAATGTCACTGTGGTCTGGGTGGTCCAATTATAACCAGACACACGAGTGAGCCCAGACATGGATTAATCTGGTCTGGGGTAGGTCCCAGATGTATAAGGGCTGTAGGCCAGTGGTGGTGATGGATGCAGAGAAGGTCACTCCCTGGGTTAACAGGTAGGGATGGAAAAGAATCTGGTTCAGTCTCTGTTATCTAGACTGATTACTGAGTCAAGTCAGCTAGGACCATATCCTAACCCCTACTTGGAACAGGGTAGGCATGGGAGAGCCTAGTGTGCCCACTGGTTCATTCTACCCCTGGGGCTGGCCTAGAGATATGCTCTTGTGTCATACTAGGCAAGCTTCAGACGGTGAAGTGGAATTGTCATTTGATGCCATATTCAGCTGGTAGGTACATTTCAGATAGAATTTCCTTGGAGTTGTCTCAGTAACAAAGTGTCAAATCGTTTTTTAAATCCATCTATGAAGGGAATTTTTTCCTTCCTTCCTCTTTCCTCCCTTCCTGTTATGAGGTATACACCCCCGCTCAGCCTCATAACCTCATCTGAAACTTGGTATGGCTCTGGCAGGAGACAGCCCAGTTACCTGCCAACAGACAGGGAGGACATCCTGTGATGAGGAGCCTCGGGGCACAGAGCCTGGATCTGATTGAGACTCTGTGCTCCATCCACCACCCTGGCGATGCCTGTGGTGGCAAAAGCTTCTTGGATGACGCAGGTTTGAGTTTTCTATTGACAGTTAAACTTTTAATTTTTACTTTTTTATCAAAGCAAAGAAAATCACATGGTTTAAATCAAATTGCTGAAAAAAAATTATAAAACCCACTACCTTGAGGCAAACACTTTCAAAGTTTTTAGCTTTTTTTAAAACAAACAATGTGCTAATATTGCCATTTCTTGATTTCTCTATTTTATCCTTCAACGATTACTTTCCTGTTTACATTTTAGCTCTTTTACACCACCACATTTTCCCTTCCCTTTCCCTTTTATGATAATAAAGAACTGTTCATTAAAAAGCCAAGTTTTGTTTTATTTTCCCTTGTACAACTCCCTTCCAGTTAACACTCCCTATCTCTATGCATTTATATTCAAATCTTTCCAAACATCCTGTCTTAAATCTGTGTGTGTGTGTGTATGTGCACGCGCGCGCGTGTGTGTGAGTGCACGTGTGATTTTCCAAATGGTCGGGTATATCAGAACATTTGGGAACTCCCAAGTAGCGGGGCCTACACTACCGGGCTTCTCCTGGCTGTTTTCCTGTGTTGGTTTTCTGCCTCTTGGCTTCTGTTTCTCGTGTTTTTGATTTATTTCCTCATTTTGATGAAGTACTTATTCTGGTTGTTTCTGAGAAAAAAAATCCACAGGAAGCAAAATTTTGAGTCTTTGCAGATTTTTAAATGTCTTTGTTCTATCTTTATACACTTGATTGAAAGTTCAACTGAGTATAAAATTCTAAATGGAAAATAACTTTCCCTCTGAATTTTACTGACTTTATTATGTCTTCCAGCTTTCAGTATTGACGTTAAAAAACCTGATAGCATTCAGATTTTCATCAGTTTGTTTGTGACAAGTTTTCCCCCTCCAAAAGCTTTTATGGTTAACTATTTTTGGAGTTTTGGATGTTGATTACAATGTGTCCAGGTATGGGTAATTTTTTCCATTCATTATACTGGGCTCTAGATTGAAAGCATCTTTCAAAATAAAGCGTCTTGACCTTCAGTTCTGAAAACTCTCTCACATTATTTCTTTGATAATTTCCTTTTCTCTATTTTCTGTGTTCTTTCTCCCTGGAACTTCTATTAGCCAGATACTGAACCTCCTAGATGTGCCATTTAAAATTTTTATTTGTCATTTCTCCCCTATTTTCTGTCTCTTCATCTTTTCATTCTATCTTTCGGAAACCCCCAATTTCATTTTCTAGCCCTTCTATTACATTTTATAATTGTTTATTTAGCGATATTTTTATTTTCCAAGATGTCCTTAACCTCAAACGTGCTAAGTCACTTTTAAGAACTTTATTACAAAAAACTTCAAACAGTTTGATATTCTAATTAATGCCTTATATATAAGGGCCTGAGGTCAGACTGTGTTATGTCAACGTCCTCCCTGTATGGCACAGTGTGGTCCATGTCCTGCACTGAGGAGGGAGTACATGAATAAATAAAAGTTACAGCTAGCTAAGGCCTCCTGTCTACTGCCTGCTACCCAGCCACCAAGCTAGCATTCAGATCTCCCATGCTGCTCAGACAGGCAGCAAGAAAAAAGAAAATCTTCATTCCAAATTCTGTTATCATTTGTAAATATTAAAATTTTATTTAATTTAAAAGACCCAGAGGTAAGATTAAGCACTTCAATCCAACAAGGCTTACCTGGGCTTCATCCACTCCCAGGAACTCATTCCACAACAGCTTCTTGCTAAGGCAAATGGTAGGCTAACAAGTACTGAGGCAGACCCAAAGCTTTCAGCCTGCCCCGGCTGGGGGCAGTGCCCTTTGGCACTCTCCTCACTCCTAGATCGAAAGGCCTCCAGCTACAGCGTCATATCCAAAAAGGTTGGGCAACAGCCAAGATGTTCTGGCCACATCTAGGAGATGAAGATGATGCTAGGCCTAGAGATGGTCCCCAAAACAAACTAGCTTTCTGGTCCCTAAAAGTCTGAGCATTATGTTGTGACAAATACTATGCAATCTATTTAAACCAGTCAGTCCCCTTTTAAAGAGACGTCATACAACTCAAACAAGGCAGTCTAAGTATTTTAGTGGTTAGCAAACAGGATCACTTGCTGAGTGCTCACAGACCAGCATCTCCTACCCAAAAAGAGAAGTAAGCTACTGCAACCTGCTTTCTGACACCCTTCTCGGGCTCTCCTGTACTTGGAATTTGGAGAATGGCCCCACTATGTCTGAGCATCAAGAAAAGTTAACTTAGCCGGGCGCGGTGGCTCAAGCCTGTAATCCCAGCACTTTGGGAGGCCGAGGCGGGTGGATTATGAGGTCAAGAGATCGAGACCATCCTGGTCAACATGGTGAAACCCCGTCTCTACTAAAAATACAAAAAATCAGCTGGGCATGGTGGCGTGTGCCTGTAATCCCAGCTACTCAGGAGGCTGAGGCAGGAGAATTGCCTGAACCCAGGAGGCGGAGGTTGCGGTGAGCCGAGATCGCGCCATTGCACTCCAGCCTGGGTAACAAGAGCGAAACTCCGTCTCAAAAAAAAAAAAAAAAAAAAAGAAAAGTTAACTTGGCAACATGATACAGAAAGGTGATGCTTTGGCAACACTCTGAGTCTTTTACAAAAGTTTGACAAAACATGTAAGTCCCAGTGACCAATTCAGCTTTGTGTCACCTTAGAGACTGATGCAATCTTACTTTTAGCTTAAAAGCATTACTAAGGAATAAGAAAACTCTGGTAACGTGACAAATAGAAGGCGAACTTTCATTCCTCCCATTGGTGTTAGCCTGACAGTAAATGTCAGGAGATGTTTTTCCTGCTGTCAAGCCATTTATAATGTCACGGGGCATGCGTGGATCTCTCACACCCAGCTTCATGAAGACTGTAGCTAACGCCACGCCTGTCATCTCGCGCAGCCTTCGCTCCAGCACTCACATCTTCCAGAACTCCCCCTCCCCTACCTTTGGCTCCGCTCATCTGTGTGGTTGCAGCCTGTTATGTAACTCCCACCTTATCAAAGCTCCAAAATGTGGAATTGCTGTATGTTTCTTAAATTATGCAAGGCTTGACCTTATTACTGGGAAATACCCAGCATTTTAAAATCATCTTCAGAGGTCCAGGCAGCCTTTTGAGAAGCCATTACTATATCGCTTGTCAATCCTCTGATCTGTGCTCATGCAACAAGGAGAAAATTGGTAACTTTTAGATTGATAACTGCATAGACGCATAGTGACTCATCTCCTTAGAGTCGGTATTTCACCCCAGTTTTCATGAAATAATTATAATAGCAAACCCTTACTGAACACTTACCATGTGCCAAACACGGTTTCAAGTGCTTCACATGCATATATTTGTTACCCTTATAACCATCCTGGGAGCCAGGAATTATTTTTATTTTGTATAATATAATTATTTTTATAGTTTGAATTCTTGTTTTATAGATGAGGAAACATGTTAAACATTGCAAAGCTAGAAACCGTGGCACTGGGATACAAACCTAAGCAGTGTGCCCCAGAGCCTTGCCCTCGTCACTACGCAAACTGCCTCTCTACCTCCTAATCCTGGCCCAGGGCTCCGTGTGCTGGGGTTTGGCAAGCTCAAGGCACATGTTTGGATTGGGTTTACTTGGGTGCAGACAGTTTGGGTTTGGTTTACCTGTGGTGCAGACAGTTGGCAGGCCACAGAGGCTAGGCATCCATACTTCAGAAGGCGCTCACAAACACCTTGGCAAATGGAGCGTTTCCCACAAGAATTTCACTATGCTCAATATTGTGCCATGGTATGCCCAAGAATACTTTGAAAAATAATTAGGCCCAAGCTCGGGCCCAACCAGTTTGGCTGAGAAGGTACACAGGCTGCAGCACTGAGCTGTTGTCGTCACAGCCTGAATGGAAGTCTGGTTGTAGAGTAACCCAAACCTGTTCCTGAGATGAGAAAGCTTCAGTGTCCACAGGGATGATACCAGCAAGCTCAAAAGAGAAAGCCAAACCAAAGAATGAGCTCGAAAGGAGATTTTCTCAAAAGATGATCTGAAAGCTCCCCGTATCAGGATCACCCAGGGAGGTTTTCCTGGAAATATCCAGGTCTTATCCTAAACCTACCAAACCAAAGTTTCCCCCTATTGGGCTTAGGAGTGTGGATTTTGATAAATCTCCCCAGGTAAAGCTGATATATTCTAAATACTGATAACCATTGTTTTGGTCTCTGGGGCTTCCCGGCCAGGAATCAGATATATTATGAATGCAATTTTTAATTCAACAAGTAGCATTCATGTTTGAGAATCCAGATTCTAGGATCAGCTCTAATGGATTGCTGATTGACTTTGGGGATGTCCCTTGATCTCTTTGAATATCAAGCACCTCATTAGTATGATCGAGGGAATAGGTTCCACTCAGCTCTACATCCTGTGCTTCTTACCTAAACCTTTACTGGAATAGAACTAACATAAATCCTAAAAGGAGTGATCAGATGAATATTTGGAAGGGCAAAAATCACTATGGGCTGAAGTAGGGTATGGGACCTCGACAACTGGGAGAATCTGGATGGGATTGGTCATCGTAATAGGGCAGACATCTCAGGGAGGGGAGAGAGGACCAGATGTGAAGCTGTGAGGGAAGTAATTCGGGAGGGGGGGAATGGGAAGACATGTCTAAGTAAAGGGGAAGGTTTGGAAACAATGGTGGGAAGGTAAGATGGTTCCAGGTTACAGGCTCTCTTGAGGGCCAGGGAAGGGATGTGGAATATGATACAATCTACGAAAAGTGACTAAGGAGAGTCATGTTTTAGGAAGATGACTTTGGCAGCCCAAGTAGGATGTGAAGGGTGGGGCTCAGGCAGCCCTGGGGGCTCAGTTTGAGACACTTGGGAACCAGAGCACAAGCTTATTCTAAAAGCAATGTGACCTCTGTGGCCTTGACCTGAAGCTGTGGCAGTGGGAATGGAGGGGAGGAACATATCTATTGGAAAAGCTCCAGGACCCTGAGATTGTGGGTAGTTCAGATGGTTCTTTTGTTTACTTGTTCTTGCTGTCTATTTGGCTGTAGTTTCGGTTCTCTCTGTAGTAAGCAGACACTACGTTGTGATTAAAAAGAAATACACCATTCAGCATTTTCTTTGGAAAGCCTGTATATAAATCTCCACCCCTTTGCAGATCAGCCCTTCCTAGCACTGGTCTCTCTTCAGAACCTGCTTTCTCACATCGTTTTTCCTGCTCATCTGTACCCCAGGCCCCTTGCCCCTGTGCTAAGAGGCTTCTGCAGAGCACTCTTCTTTGTTTCCAGATCATTCTTCTTGCCAGTCTCTGGTACTGCAAACCTGGCTTTGCCCTTCGGTCTCTAAGGGAGGCTCTCACAGGTCCAGGTTCCCAGCCTTGGGAGAGAGGGTCAGCAAACTTCCTGCTACCCCTCACAGTGGCTCACACCACGAAACTACTAATTCTCTTTATCAAGCCTACTCTGAGGAGTCAACCTTCTTTCCATCCTTGAAGACAATCTCTACCTGCCTCAAGATCTTCTTCTCCAAAAGAATACCTGTCACCTCCCTGGGAAATGCTCCCATCTATGAGGAAGAACACTGAACCTTCCAGCATCAGAACCCTCTGACCTTCCCAAATTCTGTGATCGTTCCTTTACTTCTATGGCTACCTATTAAACTCCAGGCTGCCCAGAATTCCTATAACATGTCAAACTCTCAAACCCCATTTTGACCATGAACTCCTATCCTTTGGCCTCTTAGATATCAATATTCCAACTAATTAATTAATTATTCTGTCTCTAATTAACTCGTCTCCCAAGCATTTGGATTCTAAGGCCAATCATTTAAACTGCCCTCATCAGAATCCTGAATTCTCTCACCCTCTAAAGCTCCATGAAGCTTGCTGGGCTACCCTCTAACTCCATACCAATCACGCTCTCCCTCTATAGAAAAACTGCCGAGGCATGCTGTTAGGCTCCCTTATAAAGGCAGGGCTTACAGTTCCAGCAAGGTCTCTGATCAACTCAGCTGCCCACACCCCATCAAATCCCTTTCCTGCTGTCAGTTCTATTGGAGACTCTTCAAGACCCCTGTTCTACTCTGGTAAATGGTCTTACCTCTGATTTCACCAAGAAATCAGAAGCCGTGAGTTATGAACACTCTCATTTTCCCTTCTCTCCAGCTCTGAACTTCTCCATATCTTCAATCATCTTTTCCTCCTTTCTGGAAAGAAATATTGTCCTGCCCCTTTAAGGCTAACTTCTGTGTCTGAGTACAGGCCTCCTATCTTTCTAAGGGTTTTACTTACAGCTCCAAACTCTCCTTCCCTGACTATTCCTCATGAGGCAACAAAAATGCTCTGACACTCTCCTCCCCTACCACCTCTCATCTTGCTACTGCTAAGATCTTTAGAAAGTTTTGCTATTTTTGTAGGAATGAGGCATGCTCATGCAAACATCTTAAACAATACAGAAGAGCAAAAAGAAAATAACTACTACCCAACATCCTACTACTTACAGAGAACTTTAGAATTTTGATAACCATGGTTCCAAACCATTCTCTATGTACATATTCATTTATATTGGTGTACATGCTTCAACACAGATGTGTCTACACAGTATATGCTCTTCTGCAACCTGCTTTTTGTAACTAACAATAGGTCCCTTGCACTCTTCATGTCAATATCCTATGTTTTAAAACATGAAGGTATTCTAGTGAATTTAATTACTTCCTTGTCCCCTACTGATTTGTTTTCAAGATTTTTTGCTATTATTGGTAATTCTGTGTTGAATATTTCTGCATTTGTGAGATTATTTACTTATGGAAAATTCCTTAAAAGGGGTTGTTGGATGAAATATACTGACATTTTATATTTGATATATACAGCAAAATAGTTTTCTAGGAAAGTTGTATCACTTGAACTCCTATTAATAATGACCATCTCCCTAAACTCTTAAGAACCCTGAGTTTTGTTAATGTTTAAAATTTTTACCTAACTAATATCAAGAATGAAAAAGAAGACACTGTTATAGATTCTACAGACATTATAAAGATAAAAGGATATTTTGAGCAACTTTCACTCATTTTTAAAAATAGATGAAACAGGCAAATTCCTAGGAAAAAGAAAATTGTCAAACGAATACAAGAAGAAATAGAAGATCTGAACAATCATGTATCTATTAAGTAAATTAAATCTATATTTGAAAACTCTCTAACAAAGAAACTCCAGGCCCCAACGGGCTTTACCAAAGTATTCTACTAAGTATTTAAAGAAGAAATAACATCACCCGTTCGCAAACTCTGCCAGAGAATAAAATTCCTCAACCTGTTTGAGGCCAGCACAACCTTGATACCAAGATCTCACAAATACATCTGAGGAGAGGAAAGTCACGGGCCAGTCTCTTCTGAACATGATGAAAAAGTCACCGGCACTGTTAAGTACTACAGTGGCTTGCTGCCTACCTTCATAACTGAGAAAAGTGCTACGTTCTAGAGGTCAGTGAAAATTCAGATGTAATATTTTTCTAAGTTCATGGACTCCCTGAATTCTATTCGTGGACCACTTGGGGACCTGTGGACTCCAGGTAAAAAATTCCTACACTAAAGAAACAGTGACAGTGGCAGCCTAGATCACTGGGGAGCCAGTGCTGCAGCTGTTCTATGTGCTTGGTTTGGAGCCACGCTGGTTTTGTATAGTGCTCTAGCCACCAATGGTTTAACATGTTCTATTTACAAATGTGTAGCCAGATAGTATGGGTGTCATCAAAGGAATGATTTGCTTGATTTGCCAGTTCTGCCTTGTTATCATGAGAATTTATTTTGGGAATAAAAGAACTGAGTGTTTAGTCAGGGCCTTTATATTAAGCAAAGTAAAATCATATTGGAAAGAGAACAAAGAAATATGTGAAATGCATTATTAAGAGGAGTCATCTTAAAAGAAATCCAATTGGAAGAAATGTTTGAAGACCTGTGGCATCCGCAGCACAGAAGCTTCACTATGGCTTTAAACTGTTGGGATTTCCACTTGGGCTGAGGCACTGGCTCCCCAGTGATCTAGGCTGCCACTATCACTGTTTCTTTAGTGTAGGAATTTTTTACCTGGAGTCCACAGGTCCCCAAGTGGTCCATGAATAGAATTCAGGGAGTCCATGAACTTAGAAAAATATTACATCTGAATTTTCACTGACCTCTAGAATGCAGCATTTTTCTCAGTTATGAAGGTAGGCGGCAAGCCACTGTAGTACTTAACAGTGCCGGTGACTTTATCATCATGTTCAGGTCACCTTAGAGAAACACAGTAAGACTGGGGTCTGACGTGGCTCCAGCCTGCATACCTGGCACAGCCTGAACTGTCACTGAGGATAGTTGGACCCCCTCTGGAAAGCTCAATTGCCAAGTTTTTTGGCAATCTTCCTGAATACTCTCCTATTGGGGGAAGAACCAACTAAACGTAATAACTGCATTTTTACCTCTTCTTTTGAGTTCATCTCTATGTGAAGGCAGTAATATTTTTAAAATTTTATCCTAATACTCATCTAGAGTCCAGGATTAATATTTTTCTTTTCTTTTTTTTTTTTTTTTTGAGATGGAGTCCTGCTCTGCTGCCCAGGTTGGAGTGCAATGGCATGATCTCGGTTCACTACAACTTCTGCCTCCCAGGTTCAAGCGATTCTCCTGCCTCAGCCTCCTGAGCAGCTGGAATTACAGGCATGTGCTACTGCATCCAACTAATTTTTGGATTTTTCGTAGAGAAGGGGTTTCACCATGTTGGCCAGGCTGGTCTCAAACTCCTGACCTCAGGTGATCTACCTGCCTCCCAAAGTGCTGGGACTACAGGCATGAGCCACCATATTTCCTAATATTTTTCATTAGGAAATATTAAACATGCAGAGAATAAATATCACAAACGACTATATATTGAACTACCCAGCTCTAGCAAATCTAAACATTTTGCCATATTTATTTCAAGAAAATAGTTCATTAAAAAAAAAACCCATTAGATACAATGGAAACTCCCTGTGTACCCCTTCCTCAACCCTATCCCTCCTTTCTTCTCTCCCCAGAAATAACTACTACTATAAATTTGGTATTCAGCATTCCTAAACATTTTTTTCAGTTTTTCAATATACATGTATATCCATACACTACATAGAAACTATTTTTGCACATTTTCACACTTTGTATGTATTTGGAACTTGGTGTTTTCTGTTGTTCAACATTACATTTTTTAGTTTTAGCCATGTTAGTAGATGTTATGCTAGGTTTTTCCTTTTAATTTCATTATTTGAACATGTATCAAGTTTTTTTTTTTTTGAGACAGAGTCATTCTGTCACCCAGGCTGGAGTGCACTGGTGTGAACTTGGCTCACTGCAACTTCTGCCTCTTGTGTTTAAGTGATTCTCCTGCCTCAGCCTCCTGAGTAGATAGGATTACAAGTGCTCACCAAGCCTGGCTAATTTTTATATTTTTAGTAGAGATGGTGTTTCGCCATGTTGGCCAGGCTGGTCTTGAACTCCTGACCTCAAGTGATCCACCTTCCTCAGCCTCCCAAAGTGCTAGGATTACAGGTGTGAGCCACCGTGCCCGGCCAGGATTTTATTTTTATATGATCTCTTTTAAACAGGTCTCAGTGCAGCGCCTCAAAAGAGTATATAACTAAAGAGAATCAAGGGGGCTGATAATAACTGGCCTCTTTTTATTTCTAATAGATCCTGGAAAATGAGCACCAAGTTTAATTAAAGCATGTATCGTTAAGAAGCTGCTTCTAAGCTGAATCATGAGCAGGTGGGAGCTGCAATATATTTCTTTTTTTTTTTTGTCCCCACCCCCACCCCCAAGGGCAAGTAAGGTGCAGTATGTTTCACTAGAATAGTTTCCATGATGTAGCTGAGCATTTTTCCTGCTGTGAAACAGGCAAATCTGATTCTCAGACTATGCCAGAGGGTCCATAAGCCACTAAAATCTTTTGACAAACTCCTTGCTATCTAAAATAGTTTAAGCGTATTCTGTGGTTTGCAACTAAGAACTCTAACCAATACAATGAGATTCAAGCATCTTTAAGAGCTTCCTTAATACATTTTCCTTCTAAAAACATCTGAAAACTCCACTTTTATTTAGTTACATACCTAGAAACAGGTGTGTAAGTGGTAAGAGTGAGGCCTATCGCCTCTCCCAGAATTTCAGAGATAAACACTATTGGATTCTTGACTTTTATTACAAATTTTTTCCTCTCACTTCTACTATTTGCAGCACACGAGTGATTATGAAGAGGATCAAGAGTTAACAGCAAGACTCAAGGAAACAGAATGTGTTCTGTAAACAACAGAATAACGTGCATTATAAGAAAATATGGATTGTCATCTTGGGTGAGCTTAGAATTTATTCTGTTAAATATGCTGTCCATGACAGAGGCAGAAAGTGGCATCTGCTGGGAAAATGCATTTTTCAAGATGTAAATCTAAGAGGGCTTGTAATAGTCTCCAAATATTTCCTAAGCTTCATTTGAACAGTGTAGTCAGACAGACTAGGTTTGCCTCCTGGCTCTATTTGTTAGGTACATATCTATAACACAAGCAAGTTACTTAACCTCTCTGAGACTGTTTCCTGAGCTGTAAAATGGAGATAATAATACCTACATATTAAGGCTTTTGGAAGATGAAATAAGGCATATATATATATATCATATATATATATAAAACACTTGGCACTCTGTAGTCATAAAAAAGATAGCTTCATGGCACTTATCCTTTTCTTAAAGCACTGTGCTTAAAGATCTCATATACAGTGGCAAGTCTCATTCACACATGCATTCCAAGCACCCGGAATGGCTGAATAGCACACAGTGGTGCTTAAGAAATACTGAATAAATAAGAGTATTAATAATAATTAATGTTTATTAAATGCTCATATACTTTAATGTACTATATATGTATACATATAATATTATGTAATCCTCATATTAACCCTGTAAGGTATTTACTATCATGAAATCAAGGCTCAGAGAGATTATATAACTTGTCAGAGTTCACAGAATTCTTAAGTGACATAGCTGGGATTCAAACCCAAGCCCATGTCCTTAAATATTATACTCTATTTGCTGCATCCTGCACAAGCACTGTAGGAAGGTGTCAAGAGAAGGCGACGCCTGAGGGGGCTCTCAGAGGATAACTAAGCATCTATCAGGCACATATGGGAAAAGGCATCGCAGTAAGAGGAACCAGTACATGTACAATGAAGTGAAAAAACAGTGTTTGGGCTCAACAAGTGGCACAGGAGCTTCCCACAAAGGGGGCTCAAAAGCTGGCCTCCAGCCACTCTGTGAAGGGTTACAGGCTGTGAAACTCATGTTCTGGGGTCACTGAGAAACACCTTTAATCCAATATTGGCATAATCAGAGCTCTGCTTTAGAAATTTACATTCAGCAGCCCCTTGGAAGTAGTCTGGAATGAGAGCCCTGACAAGGTAGGCAGATAGGTAGAAAGGGATGTTAGCTGCTTGTCCAGTCTTTGGCCAACTCTGGGACTCTGGCCATCTCTACATTATTTTCTAAGTGATGTCTTGAAATTGGTGGCAATAAGAATTGTCATCTCTATATGAACTGGGTTACACTTCCTGAATGAAGACTTTACTCTGAGGAAAGTTTCACCTGATTTAATTACCTGGTGGTGATAGAACTCAAGCCACTGAGAGAAAAAGCTTGGCTCTTCCCTTTTGTTTCAGGTAATGTAAACACTTCTTTATTTTCTGTAGATATTTTTGGATGTCCAGAAAGGTGTCCCACACACCTGGAGACCCCAGGCCCTCCCCGCAGAGCTGGAGCTTCAGTACATTTATTTTTGTTCTACTGGCATTCAGCTCCCTCATTCTCTTAGACACTTCAGCAAGACAGGCATTTTTTTATACTATTGTATAACTATAGTTTAAACTCAAATGCTTATTTATGTTATCTTATGCTTTTATATTAACTTTCTGCAGAAGGATACTCAGTATTAAAAGAAATTCTCAGCCCCAATTTTAAACCTGAAAAAACCACATACAATACAAAATCTGTTTGAACAAGTGCCTAAAATAGAGAGTGAAGAAAGTCCTAGGTCTTGCCTTTCAGAGTCCCCCTAACTGCAAAATGTAGAATGAATCTGTCTTGCCAGATTGTAAAATGTCTTCATCTTCTCTTCTGTTTAAATCAGGACCAAACATTTACTTCTGAGGGAAAGCTGGTACTATACTAAGTTTGACATTGCTTCACATTAAGGAAGGTGATTAACATTTAAGAAGAGACTAGAATCCAGAAGTAGTCCCCCACATATATACAGTCATTGATTTTTAATAAAGGTTCAAAGGCAAAATAATGAAGAAAGGATGGTCTTTTCAATAAATGGTGCAGAAACAACTGGACATCCACATATGCAAATAAATAAACTTCAATCCATGCCCTTGTACTTTTAGTTAATCCAAAATAGAAACCTCCGTTTCCTCCCTCAAAAATGCTTCCAGAGAAAACATAGGAGAAAATCTTTGTAACCTTGGGCTCTCAAAGATTTCTCAGGTATGACACCATAAGTATAATCCAGAAAAGAAAAAAAGAATGATAAACTGGGTTTCATCAAATTAGAAATTTCTGATCTTCAAAAGACACGGTTAATACCTAACACTCATGAGAAGGACTACTATCAAAAAAACAGAAGATAACATATGTGATGAGGATGGGGAGACAATGAACCCCCTGTGCTGTGCACTGTTGTTGGTGGGAATGCCGTGGAAAACAATATAGAGGTGATACAGTCTGGATGTCTGTCCCTTCCAGATTTCATGTTGAAATGCGATCTTCCGTGTTGAAGGTGGGGCCTAGTGGGAGCTGTTTTTGGGTCATGGGAGTGGATTCCTCATGAATGGTACCCTCCCCATTCAAATGAGTTATCAGGAGATCTGATTATTAAAGAGACTCTGGGACCTCCTTGCTCTCTCTCTTGCTTCCTCTCTTGCCATTCCCCTTCGCCTTCTGCTGTAACTATCAGCTTCCTGAGGCGACATCAGAAGCCAAGCAGATGTTGGTGCTATGCCTGTACTGCCTGCAGAACCCCAAGCCAAATAAAATGCTTTCCTTTATAAATTACCCAGTCTCAGGTATTCCTTTATAGCGATGCAAAACAGGCTAATACAGGAGGTTCCTCAAAACGGTACAAATAGAATTACCATATGATCCAGTGATTCTGCGTCTGGATATATACCCCAAAGAACTGAAAGCAGAGATTCAAACATACGCGTTCATAGCAGTAGAATTCACAATAGCTAAAACGTGGAAGCAACACAAGTGTCCATCAACCAACGAATGGATAAGCAAAGGTGATATACATACACAATGTACCACTATTCGGTCTTAAAAAGGAAGATAATTCTAACACATGATACAACATGGATGAACCTTGAGGGCAGTATGCTAAGGGAAATAAGCCTATCACAAAAAAATACTGTATGATTCCACTTTCATGAGGTAGCTGGAGTAGACAAATTCACAGAGACAGAAAGAAGAATGGTGGCTATCGAGTTTGGGGCAAGGAGAATGGGGAGTTATTGTTTAATAAGTAGTTTCATTTTTGCAATATGAAAAGAGTTCTGGAGATGGATGGTGATGACAGCTGCATAACAATATGAATGTACTTAATATGAATTAATTGTACAGTCAAAAACAGTTAAAATGATAAACAATGTTATACGTATTTTATCACAGTAAGAATTTTTGAAAAACAAAGACACTGCTAAGAGAATAAAAATATAAACCATAGACAGGGAAAAACGTTTGCAAAACACATATTCAACAAAGTACTTGTATACAGAATTACATTAAAAACCCTCAATAATAAGCACTGGAACAATCCAGTTTTTAAAACATGGGCAGAAGTTTGAACAATTCACCAAAGAAGTTATTTGGACAGCATATAAACACATAAGAATTTCAGCACCATCAGAGATGCGGAAAATGCAAAACAAAACTATGATGAGATACCCCTAAATACCTACTATAACGGCTAAAATTTAAAAACTGACAATATCAAATACCGGCAAGGATGTAGATCAACTGGAAGTATCATAGATTGCTGGTGGGAATCAAAATGGTACCACCACAGAGAATATTTTGGGGGTGATGGAAATATTCTCTATCATGATTGCAGTAGCGATTATACAGCTGTAAGAGTTTGCCAAAGCTCATGAAACTTTTTAACCTGGGTTACACCAAAAAGAGTAACTTTTACAGTATGAAAATTTACCTTTATATATATATATGTACGTTTTTTTATGAGACATGGTCTTGCTCTGTGGCTCAGGCTGGAGTGCAGTTGGGCAATGATGGCTCACTGCAGCCTCCACCTCCCAGGCTCAAGCAGGCCTCTGCCTCAGCCTCCTAAAGTGCTGAGACCACAGGCATGCACCACCACACCCTGCTAATTTATTTTTATTTTTTGTAGAGATGGGGTCTCACTATGTTGTCCAGGCTGGTCTCTAACTCCTGGGCCCCCAGCGATCCTCCCTTAGCCTCCTAAAATGCTGTGATTGCAGATGTAAGCCACCACACCCAGTCAATAAAAAATTAAACTTAAAAAAATTCAAGGAGAGAAGTCAGGCCTATGTAGTGATACAAGGTCTACTATGCAGCAGAAAAACTAATGCTTATCAACAAGTGTTCATACATTATATAGAATTAATAGCAACTCAAATGTTAGACTCATTTCATGATTGCTATGAAACATATTATTCTAACTAAAACAAAAATAAATAAGTTCAGCGATAGCCTCAAAAAGAGAAAATAAAATATGACTCTAACTGAAGTCTTTGGAATTAAAGTCAGTGGTTTCTGACTTGTACATAAGGGAGCCGGATACTTAGAACAAACATACAATAGGCTAAGCATGACAGCTAAATGTTGATCAAAATACAGAAAGAGATATTATGTACAATTTAAAGTACAGTATGAATTATTATTGGTACTAAAAGGCTACATTTATTCAAGCCATGTTGACAAGGCAGTGCACTCTGTTTAAGACAGACAAACACTGAAAGCTTAAATACTAATTTTGAAAGGTAAGAATAGCATCAGTCATCAAATATTAAGCTGCTTCTCTTCGATTTTTAAAGTGCTTTAAATAACAGGATTTTAAAACATTTTGGCAAATAGCCTTAATATAAATTGTAATTACAAAGAAAGCTTTCAGTTTTTAACTAGAAGCAGCTACTCAGAATCAAAATGAGCTATTACTTAGGTGATTACATAATCCCCAGCATCCAGAAAGGCCACTGTTTATTAGGTCCTGGTTTCAGAGGACCTAATAAACAGTGGCCTTTCTGGATGCTGGGGATTATGTGTTTCCAGTCCTGATTCAAATACAAAAACGTCAATATCACAACCTAGTGCTACAAACAGTTCCTAAGACTTTGCTCCATTATTTGATATTATTTCAGAGCCATAAAGACAAGTATTTGCTTAGTTTTATTTCAGATAAAGCACTGAATATGCATCCCTATTTTTTAAATATAGGCAAATGTATGTTAAGAAATTAAAGGAAAGAACTATTTAAAGATAGTGAATTTTTAAGAGAAAGATAGGGCATTAAAATACTGAATTTTAAACGCCCGGTAAGTCAAGAGTTAAGATCTGGAAAGTAAGTTCTAAGATATATAAGTCTTTCAACATTACCCAAGAGAATCCCTTCACTCCCTTTTTTGATAGCTAGATGCTGCTTCCCTTGGGACTATGTATTACCATTAAAGCAAATGAAGAAATCTTTCTGTGTGTGTGTGTGTGTGTGTGTGTGTGTGTGTGTGTGTTTATTTATTTATTTTGAGATGGAATCTCGCTCTGTCACCCAGGCGGGCGTGCAGTGGCATGATCTCGGCTCACTACAACCTCTACCTCCCGGGTTCAAGCGATTCTCCTGCCTCAGCCTCCTGAGTAGCTGGGACTACAGGTGCACGTCACCATGCCCAGCTAATTTTTGTATTTTTAGTAGAGACGGGGTTTCATCATGTTGGCCAGGATGGTCTTGATCTCTTGACCTCATGATCTGCCTGCCTTGGACTCCCAAAGTGTTGGGATTATAGGTGTGAGCCACCGCACCTGGCCTTGTGTCTGTCTTTAAATCTAGACTCATTTATGATCAGAGTTTCCTGACCATGGCCAGCTCCTAGCTAATAGCCCGGTGAACCCACTGGCACTTTTATTTATTCCCTCAATCCACACCCTCAACATCACCAAAAGGGAAAAAGCCATTTACTTCAGAATTAAACTTCAAGTGGTGTGGTCCCTTCTGAACAACCAATGCTGCCATGCCAAATGGGGTGCTTCCCCAACCTTGGATGCTACAGTCAAGTACAGCCTAGGGCAAGTTTCTGGAGCCCACAAACCTACTTTCAGGGTAGCCCAGACTGAAAGCAGACTCTTCTAGTCACTGGCCAGCAAGCCCTGTCTATGCGCCATGCGTGCTAAATCCAGAGATAAGGTCCTTTGTGTTTGTCCCAAGAAGATATTTCTAATTACTTAAATGGATGCTTTCTTAAATAAGAAACAAAGTGAAAGCTATCGGGTTAAATATGCTTGCTAACCAAACAGAATATTAGATTTAAAATACATTTAAGTTAGGACACTCATGAACTTGAAGCTCAAATTTTGATGTTAAGACCAAAGCTTGTGAATGCATCCCATTAAGGTTGGTTAAATAACAGTTGTCGCTGATGCCCTACTGATCTAGACTTGATTTCACAGTGAATTCATTATCTTTTCTCTTTTAAGGGATAATGAAGATTTTCAAAGCACTACTGAATTTGACTTTTGTATTAGCATAATGTTGAAATAAACCTTTAAAATGGCAACTTTCTAATTCTAGTCTTCCTTAAAATACTTAATTTGGATAGGTCTAAAAGTTAATCAGGGGACTTCTGCCTCTAAAAAGATGGCGTAGATATACTTCTTCTTCTGTTTCCCACTAAGTACAACTGAAAACCCTGGACATTATATACAAAATAAACATTAAGAGACTGTGAAAGATGGAGAGAAGAAAGCAGATCAGCTAGGGACCTTGAATCCTAAAGAACAATAGGGTGGTGATTTCCCTGGGTTTTCTTTCTGCCTTGTAGATCCTGGACTTGGAGGTAAAGAAGCTGGCTATGGGAGAAAACTGAGAGTGGCAGATAAAAAGAGTCCCAGTAAAAGCCGAAAAAGGACCAGAAAAGGGGCAGTCTAGCAATGGAAATTGTTCAGACAAAACTGCGCTACTACAGCCAAATATCACGCCCATCCCTCCTGCCACGCCCCTACTCATGCCAGAGAAAACCTAATGACTACCTAGAATTCCACCCTCATAGGGTGTAATAAGGTATCCTACCACCCATGCTGAAGTGGTGTTAAAGGTGGCCAAATATGAAGCGGGGACTCATCCCTGAAAGCTGGTAATGAGGCCCCTCCTCTCCCAGTGGTCAGTGGAGACACATGGCCAACTTGGACTTCTACCTCTATCCAGCAGTAATGAGGTGCTCCCCTTACCATTGAAGGGGTATCAGAGGAGGCACAGGAAGAGTCAGGGCTTTCACCAAACCCAGTGGTAATGAACACTCCCACTGCAGTACAGTAGAGACCATGCAGAAGCCGAACTCCCTCCCTGCCCAACAGTAGGTCAAAAGAGGCCAAGTGGGGAGCCTTGACTTCCACCTCTACCTGATAGTAATAAGCCAGTGCTTCCCTCTTCCCTGCTGCGGACATGTCAGAGAACACCAACCACAATAGAAGGCTTAAATGAGACCCAGAGTCTCATAGCATAATACAAAAATGTCCAGGTTTCAATTGTAATTTGCTTGTTATACAAAAAACAAGGACTTATCAAACAGAATGAAAAAAAAATTAATAAACGCCAACACCAAGATGACAGATATACTACAGTTATCTGATAAAGATTTTAAAGCACTCATGATTTTTTAAAATGCTTCAACAAGCAATTAGGAGCATGTTTAATGCCTGGGCAACATAGGTTGACCCTGGCTCTACAAAAAATACAAAACATTAATCCAGGCAAAACAAAACATGTGCCTGCAGTCCCAGCTACTAAGGAGGCTGAGATGGGAGGATCACTTGAGCCCACGAGGTTGAGGTTGCAGTGAGCCATGATTGCACCACTGCACTCCAACTCCAGCCTGGGTCACAGAGAGCCTCGGCAAAGAAATAATCGCAGCAGAGAAGAAAAAGATATAAGAAAAACCAAATGGAAAATCTAGAACTAAAAAATATAATAATTGAGATAAAAATCTCAATGGATGTGCTCAATAGCAGAATAGAAGAAACAAGGAAAAACCCAACAAACTTGAAGACAAAACAACAGAAATTACCCAACTGAACAACATGGGGGAGAAAAGCAAAAAAGCTCAGTATGGACAAACCTGTGGACTATAACAAAATATCTAACATTTATGTCATCAGAGTCTCAGAAGGAAAAGAGGAAGGGCAGAACTGAAAAAGTACTCGAGAAAATAATGCCAGAAAACTCCCCAAATTTAGCAAGAGACAGAAGGCAAGAAGCAGAATGAACTGCAAACAGAACTAAAAAAAATCCATGCCAAGACATATCGTAACTAAACTTCTGAAAGCTAAAGAGGGTAGGCTCGCTTCAGAACACAGTTTGGCAGTTTCTTACAAAACAACAAAACACTCTTAGCATACAATCCAGCAATCATGTTCCTTGGTATTTACCCCAAAGAGCTGAAAACTTACATCTACACAAAGACCTGCATACATATGTTTCTAGTAGCTTTATTCATAAGGGTTAAAACTTGGAAGCAACCAACATGATCTTCGGTAGGTGAATGGATAAACTGTGGTACATAACAGACTATGAAATATTATTGAGTATTAAAAAGAAATAAGTTTACGAGTCATGAAAAGACACGGAGGAAATGTAAATGCATATTACTGAATGAAGGAAGCAAATCTGAAATGGCTATATACTATATGATTCCAAATAGATGACATTCTAGAAAAGGCAAACCTATACAGACAGTAAAAATATCACTGGTTGCCAGGGATTGGGCAGGGGAGAGATGAATAAGTGGAGCACAGAGTATGTTTAGGGCAATGAAATTATTCTGTATAATACTATAAGGGTGGGTAAATGTCATTACATATTTGTCCAGACTCACAGAATATAAAGCCCCAGGAGTAACCCTTATGTTCTTGGACCTTGGGTGATGATGACATGTCAACATAGGTTTTTCAATTGTAATAAATGTGCCACTCTGGTGTGGGATGTTGATGGTATGGGGAGCTGTGCGTGTGTGTGGTCAGGGAATATATGGAAACTCTGTGTAATTTCTGCTCAATTTGGCTGTGAACCTAAAACTGCTTTTAAAAATAAAGTATATTTTAAAAAAGTATTGAACTGAACGAAAACCAAAAAAGCAAAATATCAAAATTTGTGCGACACAGCTAAGGCAGTGTTGAGACAGAAACTTGTAGCACTAAATGCATAAATTAGTAAAGGGGGAAACTTTCAAATCAATCATCTAAACTCCACTCTGAGAACCTAGAAAAAGAAGAGCAAAATAATCCCAAATAAAGCAGAAGGAAGGAAATAAAGATAAGAACAGAAACCAACAAAGTTGAAAACAGAAAAACAATTAAAAAATCAATGCAAGAACTGGTTATTTGTAGGCCAGGTGCGGTGGCTTACGTCTGTATTCCCAGCACTTTGGGAGGCTGAGGGGGGCGGATCACAAGGTCAAGAGATGGAGACCATCCTGGCCAACATGGTGAAACCCCATCTCTACTAAAAATACAAAAAAAAAAAAAAAAAAAAATTAGCTGGGCATTGTGGCGTGTGCCTGTAGTCCCAGCTACTCAGGAGGCTGAGGCAGGAGAATTGCTTGACCCCGGGAGATGGAGGTTGCAGTGAGCCGAGATCGCGCCACTGCACTCCGGCCTGGTGCCTGGTGACAGAGCGAGATTCTGTCTCAAAAGAAAAAAAAGAACTGGTTATTTGTAAAGAATAAGAAAATTGAGAAACCTCCAGCAAGACTGACACACAAAAAATAAATGGAGAACACGCACTGTCAATATCAGGAATGAAACAGGGCATATCACTACAGATTCTGCAGGCATCGAAACAATAATAAGGGAATAGGACTAAATAGTTCTATACACACAAATTTGACAACTTAGATGAAATGAATCAAATCTCAAAAACAAAAAACTACCACAAGTTATCCAATCTGAAAGAGATAATTTAAATAGCTCCATAACTATTAAGAAAATTCTATTTGTACTTTAAAAACTCCCCCAATCCCACATACCCCTGAGAAAAGTGTCCAGAGCCTGATGGTTTCACTGGAAAATTCACACCAATTCTACATAATCTCTTCCAGAAAACAGAAGAGCGGTAATACTGATGCCAAACCAGATAAAGACAACACGAAAAAAGGAAAACTGCAGACCAATGTCACCGACAAAAAAAAAAAAAAGAAAAAAAAATCCTTAACAAAATATTAGCAAATAGAATTCATCAATATACAGAAATAATTATACACCACAACCAAGTAAGTTTTATTCCATGGATGCAAGTCTGGCTCAATATTCAAAAATCAGTTTAATCTATCACATTAACAGACTAAAGGAGAAAAATCACATGATTACACTAATTGTTGCAGAAAAAGCACAAGACAAAAGTCAATATCCATTCTTAATTAAAAACTCTCAGAAAAATTGAATTAGAAGGTTACTTCCTCAACCTGTAGACATCTATTAAAAAACCTACAGCTGACATTATAATAATGATAAAAGATTCAATGGTTTCCCCCTAAGACTGGGAATAAGGCAAGGATGTCCATTCTCACCACTCTTGTTCAGCATACTGCTAAAGTTCTAGTCACTGCAATAAAGCAAGAAAAAGAAACACATGGCATACAAGTCAGAAATGAAGACACATAAGTGTTCTTATTTGATGATATATTTGTCCATGTAAAAAACCTCAGAGAATCTATAAACAGCCTCTTACAACTAATAAGTGAGCTCAGCAAGGTCACAGGATACAAGATAAGTATTCAAAAATCATTTGTATGTCTATATATTAGCACTGAACACATGGGCACCAACATAAAAAATACAATTTACAATTGCTTAAAAAAATAAACACTCTACAGCACTATAGGATGACTATGGGAAACAATAATATGTAGTTGTAAATAACTTGAAGGAGGATTAAATGCACCCAACACAAAGAAATGATAAATGTTTGAGATGACAGACAGGCTAATTACCCTGATCTGATCACTATGCAATGTACATATAGAATCATTATATACCCCACAAATATGTATAATTATGATGTATCAATTAAATATATATATGTATAGCTTAAAAATAACACTTACATGTAAATCTAATAAGACATTAATAGTACTTGTATGCTGAAAACCTGATGGCAGTATCAAAGATCTAAATAAATAAAGAGATGTACTGTGTTCATGGATTGGAAGACCTAATCTAGTAAAGATGTTGATTCTCCCCAAATTGATACACAGGTTTAATTTAATTCCTATCAAAATCTCAGGAAGATTTTTTGTAGATATAGACACGAGTATCGTAAATTTTATTTAATGTGGCAACAAAACTAGAACAGCTAAAACAGTTTTGAAAAAGAACAAAAGTTGGAAGGATCAGTCTACTCTATATCATGACTTATTATTTAGCTACAGTAATCAAGACTACACAGTATAGGCAGGAGGATGGACATATAGATCAGTGAAACAAACCCAGAAACAGACTCACATAAATATGCCCAACTAATTTTTGACAAAGATGCAAAAGAAATTCAAAGGAGAAAGGACAGATAGGTTTTTCAACAAATGTAGCTGAAGCAACCAGACACTCAGAGACAAAAAAAACTGAACCAAACTTTCATGCCTATTAGGAAATGGACTCAGAATGGACCATGAACTTAAATGTATAATGTAAAATTATAAAACTTGGAAAAAGCATAGGAGAAAACCTTCGGGATCTAGTGCTAGGCAAAGAGTTCTTAGACTTGACACCAAAAGTACAGTCAATAAAAGGAAATATTTATATATTGCATCTTATCAAAATTTAAAACTTTTACTCTGCAAAAGACTCTTGTTAAGAGGATGCAAACCCAAGCTATGGGATACAATACTTGCAAACCACATATCTGAAAAAGGATGAATAGCTATAATACATAAAAATTCTCAAAACTTGACAGTTTTTAAAAAATCCAATTAGAACATAGGCAAAAGACATGAAGGGATAGCTCACCAAAGAAGATATAAAGAAGAAAAATAAGCACGTGAAAAGATGTTCAGCATCATTAGCCATCGGAGATATGCAAATTAAAACCATAATGAGCCACCACTACATATTTATCAGAATGGCTAATATGAAAAATAGTGAAGTGATCATTACTCAAGGTGACGGATATCGTAAACACCCTGACTTGATCATTGCACATTCTATGCAAATAAAATATCATATGTACCTCATAAAAATGTACAAATATATCAGTTTTTAAAAAATAAAAGAAAAAGGTAACTCAGAGGAGTTCCTTTGTGGCAACGAACAAGTTCTGTAGCTTGTAATGGTGGTAATATAAATCTAAATGCATTAAAGATGCATAAAGCTACAAAAAATGAATTCATACAAAAACTGGTGAAATGTGAGTAGGATCTGTAGTCTAAACAACTGTATTTGCCAATTTCCTGGTTTTGATAATGAAATATACAATTATATAAGATGTGACCATTAGTGGACACTAGGTGATGGGTACATTGACCTCTCTGTATTATTTTTGCAACTTTTTTTGAGTCTATAATTATTTCAAAATAAAATTAAAAAAAAATAGTGACAACACCAAATGCTGCAGAGGATGCAGGGAAACTGGGTCACTACATTGCTGGTGGTTATGTAAAATGCTACATTTACTCAAGAAAACAATTTGGCAATTTCTTTAAAAAGTAAACATGCAACTACCATATATGATCCAGCAGTTGCACACTGGGCATTTATCCCAGAGAAATGAAGACTTAGGTTCAAACAAAAATATGTATACCAATGTTTATTGCAGCTTTATTTGTAATACTCAAAATCTACATATCATTCAAAGAGTGAATGGTTAAAAAAACTGTGGTATAGCCATGTCATGGAATACAATTGAGCAATTAAAAAAAAAAGGTTATTACAAGGAACAACGCTGATGAATCTCCAGATAATTATGTTGAGTGAAAAAAAGCAATTCCAAAAGATCACATACTGTTTGATTCCATTTAGACAACATTCCTAAAAAGATAAGATTTTAGAAATGCAGATTAGCGGTCGCCAGTGGGTTAAGGAGTGGGGCAGGCATGGGAGGGAAGCAGTGTCTCCAAAGGGCAACAGGAGGGATCCTCTGGTGATGAAATTTTTCTGTGCCTTGAGTATATCAATGTCAACGCCCTGACTGTGATACTATACAGTTTTACAAGATGTCAGTAATAAGAGAAACTGGGTGGACAGTATAGAAAATCTCTGTGATTTCTTAAAACTGCCTGTAAATTTACAGTTATCTCCAAATAAAAAGTTTAATCTAAAAAAGCTAATCAATCTGAATCTGCTTCAAATCTGTTTCTGTCATCTGAAATAACTATTACTTCCAAAAATCTTCTCTTTGCTACAATTTTGTTAGCAGCCCAAAGTTTAGTTTCTGATTTAAAACTGAGTATTACAAACATTTAAAGGAAACATACCTAGCACGTGAGGCCAAAATATCTGCCCAAATTTTCCTGCAGAAATCTCATCAAGGACACATATTAGCTTACATAATAATTAACTGTTTAGCTAGCATTGATATGTTCTAGCTAATACTGCACACTAATTGAGATTTTTTTGGTTTTATTATTGTTCAATTCCCTCAAATTATATTTTCCCTTCAAAGAGCTATGGGAAATTTCTTTTTTTAGTTAAACAATTTCATCTGTAAAATGAGTACATTTCACTAATATTTAAACAAAAGGCAAAGCTTCCTCTCCCCAGAGGAAGCTCTGTTGTCCAGTCCTCTTCCTGAGGAATATTTGTTGTCAGTTTATTTCCCTCCAGATTATTTTTTCTGTATTTCTAAACATATGTACAGTTGTGTGTATCTGTGTGTCAGAATGATTTTTTTTTACAAAAGTAGGAACCATACTGTTTATACTATTCTTCAAAATTTTTCCTGCTTTAAAATGTCTTGAAAATTCACATATCAGTATGTTTAGATTCAATTTAACTCATTCTTTTCAACTGCCTCGCAGTATTCTGCTATTGATATATCAAAGCCTAATCATTCACCTATTGACACTTAGGATGGTTCTAATACTTGCTATTGCAACTAATGTAGCCGTTAAGTGAAAATCCTTGTACATGTTTCTCTGAGCACAAATGAGGTTATTTCTCTAGGACAGAAACTTAGAACAGGAGCTTTCAATGTGTGGTTGATACTGCTGATTGGCTGAACCAACACCTGTTCCCACCTACTTTGAATCTTCTCTCCGCCTGCCTCCCACAGTACAGGCTGGAAAAGCTGGAAACTCACTTTCCGCACTCTGCTTGCAGCCAGGGGTGGCCACGTGGCCTGGATCTGGCCAATTAAACATCAGCAAAAGTTTTCTGGGCGGTCCTTAGGAATATTTTTGTGTTTTTGCTTTCCAGGTAAAAGGAGTACACAAGACTGGCACTGTCTCTTTTTCCTGCCCTAAAGGTGGCTGTGGTGTTTGAAGGGGTGGCAACCATGCTATAACATGAGGGAAAATCAGGAGAATCACTATGATGTTGGCCCTGGTATCAATACGTTGCTGAACCAAAGCTATCAGCAGCCTACCTCAGACAGCTTATTACGTGGGAAGAATAAACTCCTATTGGTTTAAGCTGCAGTAAATCTGGTTTTCTGTTACTTGCAGCCAAATGTATTCCTAATTGATTCAGTACTAAATTACTCTCTAAAAAGTCTGTACTCACTTTATTCTCTCACAAAAGACTATTAAGTCATTTTCTAAACCTTTGTCGACTTTGAATATTGACAGTCATTTAAATGTTTAACCAAACTGATGCATGAAAATGTTTCACATGAAGTAGGGCACCATTTCATATATTTGTTGGCTATTCAGATTTCTTCCTCTATGACTTTCTTGTTCCTAACTCTTGTCCACTTTTCTACTGTACTGTTTGACATTTTCTTATTAATGCATAAGAGGAAATTTCCAGATTGCAAAGTAGGCTGAGTTAAACTTACAGGGAAATTTGTCTCTATCTTGACATTATCAACCAAATCAAACACAACTGTAAGATAGGAGCCTTCTGTGACAGGCCAGGCTGACAATGACAGACATCTCTGAGTGGCGCACCGCCACGTGGGCAATGTGTCAAGAAGTAATTCAACTCGGTGCAAAATACCACAGCCTGTGCTTAGTACTTCCTTTGTAAATCTATGTCTAAAGAAAGATTTATGGAATGGTGACACACTGGTTAGCCAGGCAGAGTCTTCAATATACATCATCTCTTTGAACCCTCAGGTCACACCCAAGAGGTGGTCATTACTATTCCTGTTTTACAGAATAAATGATCAAAGTAAACATTTAAAAGCAATAGTTTCTTTTCTATTACAAAACTTAAAATATTCCAGGCCCAATATTTTTAAAACAAAAGTTGTTTATCTCAAAATAAAATTATGTAAAATGCATTTTTACATAATTTTACATAATGTTATGTGTCTATCTAAAGACATCAACATTCTTAAGCTAGAAACATAACTGAACCTGTTTGCTGGTTTATAAATCTGAAGAAACTGTTCCAACATTTGGCTCTGGAGTTTATTGCCGCATGATAGGTAACCAAAATTACTTTCATTTTTTTAAAGTGAACTAAATTGAGTAGGATTTCAATGCTTCAGCAAGAAGGATCTACTAGCCAACCACCCCACCCCAAGGCTGTAGGTAAAGAATTCCCCTAGTCAGTTAACAAGCAACCAATCTGACCCTGGCAAACAAACAAAATAGGCTGCTAAAGATAATAAAAGATGTCATGAAAAGTAATGTAAACAACTTGAACAGAATAAGCACTATCCTGGAGTATTTGTACATGGTTTGGATTCTGGATAGGCTGATTCTTTGTTTTAAAAATCCTAGCAGCTAGAGGAAAAGGGAAAGTTGGCAGAGCTCCTGCTCCTGCTCCTGGAGTCAGGTGGGGGGCAGCAGGAGGGCTGAGGCTCTGACACACATTTCCCTGCTTTATGCTACACCTCTCCCCATAAGAGCTGTGGGTTCTCTCTGGCAAAGTGTCACACAAAGCACGCAATCCATAGCTGGTAAGGAGCACAGGCAGCAAACCTCCTTGATGCCTTCAACCAAACCCTCCCCGAGGGCACACACCCAGCCAGGGCTCCAAGAACTGACAGCCCCTATGGCAGGAAGGCCAGATCACCAAGCAGCTGCCCACTTGGGTCCCAGAGAGACATGGGGATTTACCTGGAGCACTCTCTTGCAGAATTTTTTTAGACCATTTGAAAGGTACAGAAAAATACCTGGGAGAGTTTGAATTCTTTATTTTACATGAAAGAAATCCAGTCTGCAGACACACACAATGTTTGTGGTCTATGAAACTGCAAACAGATCAACAAATGCCCAACCTGAGGATACTTGCTGGTTCCTTCCATTTTTCTGATGGGCTTGCCCAGTGGCCTCCTGGGGAGAGGCAGAATATTCCCTTCATTCCCACCCTGCTTTCTAGCAGGGGCTGCACATCTCACCCACTGGCATAGCAAAGGTGGTAGCCCCTAGAAAGAAATCTGACTCATCCCCAAAACCGGCTGTGGCCAGCTCAGGCCTGGAGAGGGGACAGGGGTTCCGGTGGGCTGCACCTGACCTCAGTCCAGGTGTTCACCAAGCGCATAACAGTAAGAGAATGAGGTAAGCTTTAGTCACCAGAACAAAACAAACCAGGTTCCTTGGCCCTTCAAAACAATCTGTCCAAGCCCCAACACACTAGAGGCACAGAAAGCTCCAGGCATGTAAGAGAGGCGGACACGCCGTGTCTCAAAGTGGGAACACAGACACCAAGAGAAAGGGCAAAAAGGCAACAGAATGGGGGACTAGGGTCAAAATGTGCCCAAATCAAACCAGGCACAGAAGCACAGTGCTGGCCAACCCCCTGGCCAGCTCTCTGGGAAGGGACACTCCCGGCACCATAAGGGCCCCCCAAGTGCCCTTTAAAATGGGTCCTACACAGGGAAGGGAACATCACAAACCATATCCTGTGTGGGTGGGTGGGGGCTGGGGGCTGGGGGCTGGGAGGGATAGCAGGGTATCGGGGCTAGGGGAGGGATAGCATTAGGAGAAAGACCCAATGTAGTTGAGAGGTTGCAAACCACCATGGCATGTGTATACCTATGTAACAAAGCTGCACATTCTGCACATGTACTACAGAACTTAAAGTATAATACTAAAAAAAAGCTGGGTCCTAAAAGGGCCAGGCCTTGTAAGTCCTCCCAACAGGCTGGTGGCCCGGAGACAGCAAAGAGTGGTAAAGGGAGAAAGAGGAGATGGCTCCAAACTGCCTTTTCTCCCCCACAGGCTCCAGCACTTGCACAACCAACTAAACACACCCAGACACATGGCCTCATTGTCTGATACACAGGAAGGCACACACATCTGTACACACTGGTTCCTGCTTAGGTGCACTGATGCACACAGCCTCACTGTGTGTAATTTACACACACACACACACCCCCACCCAGTAGAGGGAAACAACACATTCAATCTGCCAGTTGGGTGGTGTAGTCACATAATCACACACACACACAAACTCTGTCAGGAGTGAACACAGAACCTCTCCAGGCTCATGCTCACGCACACACATTCCACAACCCCTCAAGTCAGGCCCATACAAACCTCTAACACACACAACGCAAACTCACAGCCTGTCAGGAAAGAAAGCACTCAAACATCTCCGCTAGGTGCACAAACCCTTACAATCTTACAAGCGCTCTGTGAGGTGCACACACACCCTTGCAATCCCTCTGTCCCCGTGTGCACACACACATACAAGTGCACACACAGGCTCACAACTTCTCTGCGGGCGTGCGCGCACACAAACTCACAACCTCCCGGCCAGATGCACACACACTCGCTCCCAGTCTCTCCGTCAGCGCCTGCACACTCACACTGGCTCGGTCGGCACACGCACTCTGGCAGCCTCGCTCCCCTGCGGGCGCACCCCACACCCACGCACCCTCCTGGCCGGTGCAGCCCTCCCCCCCGCCCCTGCCGGCGCCGGGCAGTGAACTCCAGCGGCGCGGGGTGTGCGCACGCCCCCGGCCCGCGGTCGCCCGGCCGGCCTGCGCCCCTCCTCACCTTTCTCGCCCGCGCCCGGCCCCCGGCCCTCGTCCTCCTTGGGGTTGGTCACCTGGGTGATGATGGCCGGGCCGTCCATGGGTGCGCGGCACGGCGGTCGCCCGCAGGCCCGGCCCCCC
>NW_022436944.1:57084414-57098283 GCF_009761245.1 Sapajus apella | reverse complement strand
GGGGGGCCTACGAGATTGAGTGAGGTGAGAGGCCTGGGGTGTGAGGGATGTGGGGAGGAGTCTGAGGCAGATGGGTGGGGTGAGGGGCGCGGGGGGATCCGCGGGGACCCGCGGGTGCTCCGGCAGGATTCGGAGGGGTGCAATGTGGGGTCCCGGGGTCCGAGGGGGCATGGCATGGAGGCCGGGGCGAGGAAGGGGGCCCGAGGAGAGATGTTTACCGCGAGGAGGCGCGGGAAGGGCTGGGCGGGGGTGCTATGAGGGTGTCTCGGGAAGGTGCTGGGCGAGTGGCGTCCCGGCTCGGGAACCGAGAGGACTGGCGCGTGGGTGCGGAGGGAAGCGGCGTGCAGAAGTGGGGGCTGCCGAGGAGCGGTCCTGACACCCAGATGGCCCGCAGAGGGGCCCGGGCGCGGCGCTGCTGTGAGTAATGGAGGCCCCGGAGCGTGGGGAAGGTTCGGAGAGGCCAGGACTGCGCTGCCCCGGCTTGTGGGGTCCCTGGAGGGAGCAGGGTCGAGAGAGATCTGCGCAGAGAGGTGGTGTGCGGATGGGGCCAGCGGCTCAGGTCGTGCGGATGCTGGTGCGTGAGGGGCGGCAGGTCCTGAAGGACCAACCTCCTGACACGTGAGGGTGTCGTGACTGAGGGGGGGCCTGGGCAGTGGGCATTTTCGGGTGCTGTGCTGCAAGGGGGCCCGGAGAGTCGGTCGAGGGCAGAAGAGTGGAAGGCGCTGGTGGCGGATGGAGCTGGGCAGGGACTGTGCTTGCCCAAAGCAGCCGGCCACTGTCAGACCTAGGACGACGGCCAGAGCGTGGGCGAGAAAAGAAAGCGCCCCCTTAGCCTGGGAGCGTCGGAGCCTTTTGGCGCCCGCGTTCCCCGCTTCCAACTTGCAGGCCACACTCGCAGCCCTGTAGGCCAGGAGGCGGGGTGGTGCCGCAGGGGGGCGGGTCCGGGGCGCTCGCGCGCGCTCCCCACCAATCAGGAATGCTTGGGAGGGCCTACGGGGCGTGACGTCGGCAGGCAGGGTTCAGTGGGCGGCCTGCATCGAAGTGCGGCTTGCCTCCGCCCGCCAGGTTGCGCGCGCACGTTGGGCCTTGCGGGCTTGTGCATCTCTTCGTGGCTTCCAGGAGGCGAGGCCAAACAGGATCTTTCTCACTTCCCCACATCTCCTGGAGCCTGGAGCCGGAATGCAGTCAGGTCCCATGGGAACGGGCGAGCCTCTCCAAAGTATTAAAGGACACTTCCGAAAGAGCCTTTGGCTTGTGGTCAGCCTGCAGACATCAGCGGTGTCTGTACCTGTAGGAGCCCCATGAGGGTCCAGGTGTGGGAGGCTGTCCTGGGACAGGGCTCCTGTGACCGAGGCAGGTGGGAAGGCACTCCTTCCCTGTAAAAGGTAGTTGGTAGGCAAGAGGTGGGTGTTCTGCCCCAAACTTAGGACCTCAAGTGCCATTCTGACTCTGGGCGTGTGGGCGGGACCAGGTGCCAGTTGCCCTTGGGGCGTGCTCACCTGTGAGTAGCTGCTTTTCCAAGGGCACCTTTGGGACCCCAGTGAATCACCTGTTTGGAGGAGTGCCCTTTTAGTCACGAAGGCCAGCCCTGGTGTAAGTAGCCCAGGCTCTGCCCTTCTTAACCCTCCCAAGTACAGACCACATTAGGGCCCCATGGCACCCAGCATCTCCCTTGTTCTAAATTCTAATGCTCTTCACATTTGTTATGAGGATATGGCTGGCCTGGGACCTGGTGAACTCAATTTTCTCGAAGAAAAAAAAAGACTTCTGAATTCTAAGGGATCAGAGAAGGATCTTCCAGAGATTGCTCAGTGGGGAGGGCCTGGGGATATGTTTCTACAGTTTTTGGTCATAACCACAGAGATTAGCATCTCTGCTACCTGCTTGATGAAGCACCTCAAATAGTCCATCAGCGAGGGCAAGGTGATGGAAACATTTGGAGTCACTGATTCGCATGCTTGAGGGCTGGATCCCTTGTTTGGGAGGTGGGAGGTACTTCCAGAGCTTCTGTTCACTTAGTGAAGGCTAGTTCAGAGCTCAGTGGTACAGGGTGGGAGGAAGTCATTTTCATATAGAGTCTTTCTTGTTTGGCCTGTTTGTAACAATGACTCCCCAGGACCCTCCAGTAACAATTTTCCCTTACCTACATCCTCTGCCATCCTCAGGTTCCTGAGATCACCTTGAAAAAAAAACACGTACCTTCACTTAAGTTTTTGTTTCAGACTCAAGCAAGAAAACAGCTTGCTATCTTTTATGACCTTGTTCCCCTCCATTATGCTGTTTATTTAAAATTTTGATTTATTGTTTATTTTATCAATATTATTAGAATCAAAGAAAAGTATCACCTATAGGCCTATCACCATCCTTTGGTCAATCTCTAATTTCCTCCATTTCTCCCTGTCCTTGCCCATATGCTGACATAATTCCATGTAGCTATAAAAAAAGCCATGTTTAAAATTATAAGGTTAGCATTTTTCTATGTGGTGACATAATTGCTGTAAATACCATTATAAGTGATTGCATAATACCTTACTGAAACAGTCTTAGATAACACAGTATTTTGGTTTTACACATGAAGGAAAGATTCAAAATTGTTGGGACAACTGACTAGCCATGAGGAGAATATATGTCTTTATTTAAGTCCTTGCAGCATATTCAAGATAGCTTGAATACTTAAATATAAAAAATTAACATAAATAAATACACCAGAACAAATATGGGTAAATGCTTTTTGATCTTGGATGGGAAAGGCCTAAGAGTGACAAAAACTTCAGAAATTGCCAGGATAAGATTGATAAATTTGGCTATATTCATTCAACAAACATTTATTGAGCCCCTTCTATATGTAAGGTTCTGTTCCAGACACTGGGGATCTCAGAGTTATCTAAAATGAGGAGTAGGGAGTTGAGCTATCATACTCATACAAGTCAGTCAGTCATAGCCAAAGGCTGTCTCTGGGGGCCTTAAGCCTCTGGGAATAGGAGCAAAGCAGCCCCAGTGACAGTGCCAGCCATGGGAGGCCAGAGCACATCAAGCCCCAGTGGGGACATCCAGAAACAGAAGAAGGGGCCCAAGGGGATCTAGACAGAGCACCAAAGTGTTGGTTGAAGTCACACTTCCCAAATTCCCATCATACAGTGTCCTTGTACCACCCGTATGAGAACAGGGTTAATGTTTTTCTTTATTTTTAATTAAATAGGAAACTAGTGGGTTACATTTTTTTTTTTTTTTTTTTTTTTTTTGAGATGGAGTCTTGCTCTGTCACCCAGAGGAGTGCAGTGGCACAATCTCAGCTAACTGCAATCTCCACCTCCTGGGTTCAAGCGATTCTCCTGCCTCAGACCCCAGAGTAGCTGGGACCACAGGCACGCACCATCACACTTGGCTGATTTTTGTATTTTTAGTAGAGATGGGGTTTCACTATGTTGGCCAAGCTAGTCTCGAACTCCTGGCCTCAAGTGATCCAACCACCTTGGCCTCCTAAAGTGCTGGGATTACAGGCATGACCCAGCTTAGATTTTTTTTTTTAAACATACAAATGGGAAAAGTAGAAAGGGCCACCCCCAGCTTAGATTTTTTAAAAAAAACATACAAATGGGAAATGTAGAAAGGACCATGACTCTAGAATGAAAGTGCTGCACAGAGTAAGGGCGTAGAGATTGGGATGCCAAGCTTAGGGGGACATGAGACTAGGGCTGACAAGCCCAGCCCCGAGGGACCAAGGACAGGAGCAGATAGGAAGATGAAAAGACTTGCTCAGGAGAGCCTAGCATGGAGGCTCTGGCAGAGCTCCAGTGTTGGAGGGAGTGGTTGGAGTTGGACTCAGGTGGCGCAAAGGGGCGACACTGCTCTTGGGTGCGTCAGTGAGGAGTGAGGCCAGAGAGAGGCTGCCCCTGAGGAAGGAACAGTGGGCATTGAGATCAAAGTGAGATGGTGATTTGAGGAAGGGGGGAACTGGGGAGTGGACATCACATGAGTGTTCAGCTAGGAGCAGCAGCATGTTCCAGGCCTAGAGGTGAGGGAGGGCACATGCTCTGGAAAGGTCTGCAGTGGCTGGGATTTTGGGCTCTGGTGCTGGGCAGCTCTCAGGTTAAGCAAAGCCTTGTAATGCAGGAAAAGCATCTGGGGTTTATTTTGGGGGCTGTGGGAATGACATAATCAGATAATGTGCTTAGAATATTTCTGCTGAGATAGTGCAAGAGGCAGGGAGACCTACAGACGATATTGCATTGATACAGAAAGAGGATGATGGTAGTTGTGAGGATTAAGGGGGCTAGACAGATTCCAGATACATTTTGGAAGGAGGCTGGACAAGTCTTGCCTGCTGTTTCGGCTTGAGGGATAAGCAAGCGGGAAATGGCCTCCAAGTTTCTGGCTTGTGGACCCAGGCAGAGTTGAGGGCCCTTTGCCGTGTTCTCTGCCTCTATCATCCTCAGCCTGCCCCTGCCCTGCTCTCCACCTTTGAAGCTCTCCTTTCAGGCAGTGTTTCTTGGTCTGCTTTTTCTCCTGTTTGTGGGTATCTCAGTCTCAAGTTTCGTGTGTCTGTTACTCAGTCTCTGTCTCTCACTGTCTCAGGTATTTTTCTGTGTCTCTGTCTCTTTCTGAGTCTAGCTTCACATGTGTCTGGCTCAGTCTTCCCAGCACCTTCTTTCAGGAGCTGGGCCTGAGGGAGGTAGGTATCCTATTGGGAAAGAAGTGGAAGTCGAATCTCAGCAGAGATTTCTGGTGGTTAGTAAAGTGGATACGAACCCAAGCCCGCCCACAGGTCTGTCCCTTGGGGTCACCTTAGAATCTAAATGAGGTTCCTCCAGGTAGCAGCCTTGCTCTCCTACTGGGAACCAGGCCCGGAGTCTGAATTCAGCTCCAGAGAGGACTGTGCCAGGCTAGGGCCACATGCAGTGGACAAAACACCTTTAAGGGGCTCCTAGCCTAATGGAGGAGGCAGAAGAGTAATCAGAGGGCAGCACAGAGTAGAACTGATTTATTCTCCAGGGAGTCCCCACAGAGGAGATGCTGCTAACAGTGTCATTTTCAGAGCCTTCAGTTCCTGGGTGAGGGGACTTTTTCATCCACAGTGTCCACAGAGAAGGCTGCATCTGAGAAGCAGCAGGACATAATGATGGAGCAAGAGGTGGGGTCTTGAAGACCAGGGTGAATTTGAAATTGAACCTAGCTTTGCGCAGTGGCAGTATTGTAGCCAATGAGGTTTATCCGAGGCGCAATTATTGCTAATTGAAAACTTTTCCCAATACCCCGCCATGACGACTTGAAATATAGTCGGCATTGGCAATTTTTGACAGTCTCTACAGAGACAAATTTTTTTTCAAAAAAAAAAAAAAAAGAAATTGAACCTGAGGGTAATCTGGAGCCACTGAGAATTCCTGAGCAAGTAACAGGCATCACTTCAGAAACTAGTTAAGATCTGAAGGTTAAAGTCAAAACTCAGACCAGCTTAAGTAAGGGCGGGGAGTTGGGGGGGGCTCTATTGGCTCATGTAATCAAATCACAGTTACATGCCTGGGCTGGAGTGGTCTACAAGTAGCATCTGAAGCAAAGAGGTAGAGGTCTCTAGGGGAAGGATGTGACCTCTAGCTACTACTTTTCCCCATAACCAGGAGGATCAAGGTGTTAGGAAAGGGAGAGGACACCCTTACACCTCAAGACACCTTGCATTCTCACTCAGTTTGTCCCAGGATGCCATCCCTAAGGGGTCCACAACAGCTCATCCTTCTGTCTTCAACACCCATAATCCCCATGCTTCCTCAACATCCTGATCCTTTCTTGCCCCCATCACACATGGCTTCTCCAATCAAATGCCTATGTCCACTGATACCTGGGGCTTCCTAGCCATCTTCTACCTCTACCCTTGTCCCCAGGGATGCACTCTACTTGTCCCAGGTGGGACCTGGGTACAGCATCCTTCCCATCTAAAGACACTTCACTCCCAAGAATAAGGCTCTCAAACAGGTCAGTGGTCCAGCAGGTCCAACCTGCCCCCTGCTGGCCACAATGTTGTGTGGTCCTTGACAAGAGCCCAGCTGAATGTGGAAGACCTCTCTCCCAGCCGTTCCTCAGTGTACACCACGGTCAGAATGGGCTCTGTCGTGTCTCTTACCTTACCTGTCATGATTTGCATTCCTGTTCAGCTTTCCCCAGAGTATTAGCAGAAACGCCCTCAGGAGGCTGGGTGTGGTGGCGTGAGCCTCCTGAGGGCATTTCCAGCACTTTGGGAGGCCAAAGTGGGTGGATCATTTGAGGTCAGGAGTTGGAGACCAGCCTGGCCAACATGGTGAAACCCTGTCTCTACTAAAAATACAAAAATTAGCTGGGTGTGGCAGCGCATCTGTCATCCCAGATGCTCAGGAGGCTGAGGCAGGAGAATTGCTTGAACCCGGGAGGAGGCGGTTGCAGTGACCTGAGATCACACCACTGCACTCCAGCCTGGCAACAGAGCAAGACTCCATCTCAAAAAAAAGAAAAAAGGAAAAACGCCTTCAGGAATATGAAAGGTCGAGTGCCTGTCTGGAGAGGGTAGAAAGCAGGGGAACTGGTGCAATGTGCCCCACGTGGCAGCCAGTGTTGGAGGAGGAAAATGAAAGGGAGGGTGGATGCAAGCCACTGGTGAAAGAGAAAAGGGCAGTCAACCGGGGGTCCTGGGCACAGAGAAAAGGACATCTGGCATAAAGCTAGTGGTCAGAACAAGACACACCCTGATCTGAGATAGACTCTATGACCTTGGGAATGAACTGAAAAATTCTTAAGGTACCCAGAAACCTAAGAAGCCTTCCTGGAAGGGGACACCCCTGACACCACTTCCGTACCTCCAAAATTATAGGCCTGCCTTACCCAAAGAGTTTGAGTGCAAAAAGGGGACATGGCCTCAGGCTTGGACCCTCTCTGACATCCCTGGATGGGAGAAGACATGGCTCTGTCCTGAAACCCTGTCACAATGGAATAGCCCCTAGAGCAGAGTGGGCAAGGCAGCTCTGTGTGCTCTCACCCCACTAGCAAGAGTGGCTTTGGCTCCTGAAAGGGCAGAGAGTCACAGAGTCTCAAGTTGATTTAGTGACTCTGGAGCCATTGAGACCCTTAAGGTGGAACCCAATACTTAGCCACGGTGAGGATTGTCCCTTTGATGAACCCCCTATATCTCAGGTACCAAGTGTCATGTGGCCCGGCTGAGGGAGGCTACTTTTGCTTGGCTGGTGTTGTCTGTGGCCCCTCTCACCCAGGCTCCCCAGGTCCTGGGCTCTGGCCCATCTGCAGGTACCCCCTTTATTCTCTGGCCTGTGCCTACACAGGCTGTGTTGGAGCTGAGGTGAGCAGACCCAAACATGGTCACAGTCTGTAGTGTGAACTGTATGTTGCCCATCATCCTGAGGCTGCCCGCTGATAAAGAGGAAGGGCCAACCCATGTGAGCCTCACTGCATGCCCACGTGTATGTATATTAGGGGTCCGTGTATGTGTGTACGCAGCCCCTTCTGGGAAGGCGGCTGCCCTCTCACGTCTTTTACAGCATCAGCTTTGACAGGCAGCCGCCATGGCAGATCTCCCACTGGCATCATTCACATGGGCGGTGCCTCGGCCAGGCAAGGGAGGTATTGCACAGGCAGATCTGGTCACAGACACACACCTTGGTACGTGCAGTTACCTGCTCATTTGTACACAGGCTCATACAAATGCCAAGACACAGAGCTCACACGTGACAAGGCTGTCTTTGCCCAGGCTGGTTTCTCCAAGTTGGCACTGCCTGTTTCTCCCTCCCTCACTCCCACTCTGGCCTGCCAGGTCTCAGCCTTGACAAGCACTGCCCTCCCCTTTCAGCTGCCCTGGAACCCAGCCTGCTACCCTCTTGGTCTTGGAAGGCTCTCAGAGGCTCCCTCATGAACATGACCACAGATGAGCATTTGTAGGCAATTTCTGCTTTTCACACAAACTTCCCAGAGGCTGGAGTAGAGAGAGCTAGGCTGTCTCCTCTGCGACAGGGGGTGGGTGTGTGAGGGTAGAATGCAAGGAGGTGGCCAGGCACAGTGGTGGTTCACGCCTGTAACCCTAGCACATTGGGAGGCTGAGGCAGGCAGATTGCCTGAGCTCAGGAGTTTAAGACCAGCCTGGGCAACATGGTGAAACCCCATTTCTACTAAAATACAAAAAATTAGCCATGTGTGGTGGCATGCACCTGTAGTCCCAGCTACTCAGGAGACTGAGGCAGGAGAATTGCTTGAACCCCAGGGGCAGAGGTTGCAGTGAGCCAAGATCATACCAGTGCACTCCAACCTAGGAGACAGAGCAAAACTCCAATTTAAAAAAAAATAATAATACAAGGAGGTAAAAAAAAAAATAACATCTCAGTAAACCAGTCTGTCTCCTGACTCCACAGTCCTTCCCTCTCTCCCCCCTCCCCGTCCCTGACCACACCCTGCACTGAGCCCTCCTTGGTTGCCGCTAACACACACTCGCCCCCCCCCCCCCCGCCACCATACACGCTGTTCCTCTCCCACATACACTGCCAATCCACATTCCTAAACGGGGCTCTTAACCCATGAACCGTCCCCATCTACCCCATCTGGCTCTGATCCCACCATGGCCATAGGAGGCAATCCCCGTGATCTTGCTGGGATGGGTGGAGAAGGAGGCCCTATCTTAGCTGGAAGAGGCAATAGGCAAGTGGCCTTCTCTCTCTGGGCAGGAACACACAGATGATGGTGTGTCGCCACAAGGCTCTGGAATGGGTGTAAACCAGAAGGGGTTCCCTGTCCTGGTCCGAGCTTAGACACAGGACCAAGGAAGTAAAATTGCTGGATATTCCATTAAAAATTATTTTTAAAATATCAAAAGCAAAAAATATTTTGGGGAAATGAAGACACAAGCCACATGGATTTGACTAGACTTTGAGAGTTCACACAGATCGTTAACATTTAGTGTCTTTCTGACTCCCTGATGGCTCTTGGTAAGAGAAAAGAAGGAGGGTGGGTGTTACCCATCCTGCCTGCTTACTGTACACCAAGCTGTGGCTGGGTACCATGTTTCCAAAGGCAAGAGGCTCCCTTGGCCGCAGGAAATGGAGGCCATGTCAGGGAAGGGTCAGCACGAGGGTCCTGGAGCGGGGGTCTCTGCCCATCTAAGGCCTCACAGGATCCCAGCTCAGACTATAAAGAAAGCTATTATGTTGCCTGGCAGGCCTCAGGGATGACCTCAGGAAACAGCCTTTCAGCAGCAAGACCGCTCCAGCCCGAGCTCCTGATACTACAGACAAGTCATTTGTCATAAATGTGACTCCGCTGCCTCTTTCATCGCTGCTTCGGTTTGGGTCTAACCACTTGTCCTCTTCTTAACAACTCACTAATTCTCATAAGTCCCAGTTTAAATTTGGGAGAGAGAAGATCTGTTTGCCTTAGTACATTCCTATTTTTCAAGTTACTATAGTTGTGTTAAAAAATTACCCCACATTTTAGTGACTTTAAAAAAATCAAGACTACGTATAGCTTATGAATCTGCAGTTGGGGCAGGGTTTGGTGGGGATAGCTCATTGTTGCTTTCTTCGGGGTCACTGGGCTGCTTGAAAGTGGGAGTCGGACTCACCTGGAGGCTTCAGCACTGCACATCACAGCTGATGCTGGCTGGCAGCTGCGGCTTCGGGCTGTTGGCTGGAAAACCTGCAAATGGTATTGACCATGTCTTGTGTTTTCTGTACTCTGATATTTTCACATCATGAGGCCTTGCTTTTGACATCTTGGGGCCTCGTTGACCTTGGAGGGCCTGCCTCTTCCAGAGCAGATTCTTAGAGATGGCAGATAACTGACCTGTGAGGGTCTTTCATATGCAAACCAGTCAATCCAGCACCCACATTCCCTCCTACGCCCTTTATCAAACAATTACAGGCCACTGTTCCCCTGCCCTAGACACCCAGGGGCCAAGTACCAGACAACTGGGCCAGCCCCTACACCTCAGAGTCCCCCGAAATTATTTAAACTAGCTAACCGTGAACCTGCTTACCTGTTCCTTTTTGTGGAAACCACACTAACGGCCTTTGCCATAGTTCCCCTTTCCCCTTCAGCCTCCTGACCAACCTGGCACATCTGCATGTCGTCCCACACGGCCTGGTGTGTCCCCTTCTCTTGGGCCTGTAACAAACATCTTTTCAATGGCAGTCGTCTCCTGACCTGTTGGCCTCTTCATACCTAAATCATAATAAAACATAATTTTGGGCTGGGCACAGTGTTCATGCCTATAATCCTAGCACTTTGGGAGGCCAGTGAGTGTGGATCACGAGGTCAGGAGTCTGAGACCAGCCCGACCAACATGGTGAAAACCCATCCCTACTACAAATACAAAAATTAGCTGGGCAAGCCAGGCGCGGTGGTTCAAGCCTGTAATTCCAGCACTTTGGGAGGCCGAGGCGGGTGGATCACGAGGTCAAGAGATTGAGACCATCCTGGTCAACATGGTGAAACCCCGTCTCTACTAAAAATACAAAACATTAGCTGGGCATGGTGGCGCGTGCCTGTAATCCCAGCTACTGAGGAGGTTGAGGCAGGAGAATTGCCTGAACCCAGGAGGCGGAGGTTGCGGTGAGCCAAGATCGCGCCATTGCACTCCAGCCTGGGTAACAAGAGCAAAACTCTGTCTCAAAAAAAAAAAAAAAAAAATTAGCGGGCCGTGGTGGTGCATGCCTGTAATCCCAGCTACTCAGGAAGCTGAGGCAGGAGAATCGCTTGAACCCAGGAGGCGGAGGCTGCAGTGAGCCGAGATGGCGCCACTGCACTCCAGTCTGGGAAACAGAGTGAGACCTTGTCTGAAAAAACAAAAAACAAAAAACCCTATATTTTTAAACAATGATCTCTCCAGTGACCTGGGCTTCCTCCCAGCATGGTGGCCAAGTTGCCAGGGTGTATCCTCTGAGCGAGTCCCAGGTGGAAGTCATACCACGTTTTATGACCTAGTCTCAGAAATGACTCAGTGTCTTTTCTACTGTATTCTGTTCACCAAGAGCATCATAAAGTCCCATGTAGGTTCAGGGGGAGAAGAAACAGACTCCATCTCTTGAAGAGGCATGGCAAGGTGAGAGAAGAGCCTGTGAATGGAAATGCTGTGGTAGCCAGCTTTGGAAATTACAGTCTTCAATGATCGTCCTCCCTGGGGGGAGCTCTTCATGACAGGACACCTCATAGGTCACTGCCCAGTCAATGGGTGCTGTTGACAGGTCAGATGTCCAATCCTGTCTCACTCTTGCCCTTAGACTCAAGCAAAAGGGGCTCTTGTCCTGGGCTTGGTGCTTTAGCAGGCCGCATTTAGGCCTTTGTCTAGTTGTTCCCTTCCCCATGGGGTAAGAAATTTGCAGGACACCAGGGCACGTGACTATCCGAAGTCTGTGCCTCCGCCTCCCCTGTTAGGAAATGCACCTGGGCACCTAGGACCTTGGAATTTTCTATCCCACAGGCTTGAGCATGGGGCTCACACATCAGGGAAGAGCCGGGAGGCTGCCGTGAGCTGCCGTGAGTCAGGCGCCTGGGCTTGGCTCTCCCTGCCCTGTCCCACTGGTGCAGCACTCCAGGGAATCTGTTCATTTTAAATTAGAACCTGGTCATTCAGCCTCAGAGTTTGTTGCAGTTTCCTGGTTTGGATGGAATGGAATGAAGAACACCCCACAGCATACAGAATTGGCCTCCATTTGCTCTCTTGCCCTGCAAATGTCAGAGGTGGGCCTGCCCTGACAGCTATGGAAGGGGGCATTTCCTGAGGTTGTAGAGAAGATCCCCTGTCCCTTCCTCCCAGCTTTGGGCAGAGCCTGAGGCAGCTGGAGGTGTGTCAAGCCCTGTGATGGGAGGACTCTGTCTTCACAACCTCTCCGTTAACAATGCCATGGTACAGTTGAGGAAACAGGCTTCGCAGGGTGAAGTGGCTTGCTCCATCACAGAGCTGAGATGCCGATGACTGCCTTTGTGTCGGGGGGATCCTTTCTGTCCGGGAAGCTGCTGCTAAGGATGACAGGGCAAGTCATTGACTGGGAGTTCCTAGATCTTAACTCCAAGCTCTCGTCATTCCTCCGTGCTGTGCTTAAAATAGGATGTCGGAGAAAATGATTGTGCTGGACTTATCTGAGGAAGGGAAGGTGTTGACAAAAATCCAGAACATTACTGTGGGATAAGCATAATCTTTAGTCAAACCTCCTCAGCCTCGTTTTTCTGGAGGTGTGGTTATCTGGATGAGCAGCATGTGCTCAGGGGCTAAGACGGGCACTCTTCCCGCATGCCGGATAGGGAGGCCTGAAACCCAGAATCTCACGGATCTGGACTTCTTGGGCACCCCTGTCCTCAGGAAGCTAAATTCACAACTCCAAACTGCATATCTATTGGACTATTCCCAGAGAGATAGGAAGAGATACAGATAAATGGCAAGAGACTAAGACACATGCCCAGGCTGGGTGTGGTGACTCATGCCTGTAATTCCAGCACTTTGGGAGGCTGAGGTGGGTGGGATTTTGCCATTTGTACAAAAAATGCAAAAAATTAGCCAGGTGTGGTGGTGGTGCATGCCTGTAGTCCCAGCCACCTGGGAGGCTGAGGTGGGAGGATCACCTGAGCCTGGGAGGTTGAGGTTACAGTGAGCCAAGATCACACCACTGCACTCCACCCTGGGCAAGAAAGTGAGACCCTGTCTCAAAAAAATGTAGATACAGAGTCTGTGACCAGCCTGGCCAACATGATGAAACCCCATCTCTACTAAAAAAAATACCAAAAAAATTAGCTGGGAGTGGCGGCGTGCACCTGTAATCCCAGCTACTCAGGAGGCTGAGGCACAAGAATTGCTTGAACCCAGGAGGTGGAGGGTGCAGTGATCCAAGATCAAGCTACTACACTCCAGCCTGGGTGAGAGTGAGATTCTATCTTAAAATCCCAAGGTTATGTCATACCAGTCACACTTTTCCTTTGCATGTGTGTTTTCCTCTGCCAAGAATGCTGTTCTTCGCTCTGCCCTTGAGTTACCCTTGCCTGCTTCCCAAGGCCCAGTTCATAAAGAGCTGCCTCCTCTAAGGTTAGTACTCTTGGTCTGTGTCTTGAGACTTATTAATGGCTTTTGGACTTATTAATAAGCAGGAAAGAGTGATTGTAGGCTGAGGAGGGAGAGGTGGCATGAATGCTTCGAGATCAGTGTGTGAACTGGTTTAACACATCCTGGCTCTGGCAGATTGGGCTGCACCTTCAGATGTGACCCTCCCGTATGCTGCACGGGGTCCCTGGGTCAAGCCCGGGTGCTCACCTGGCTTCTCCTGGTTACACAGAAAAGCTTGATATACCAACAATAACATTCTGTTTCCAAAATTGAAACAGATTTTTCTTTCTTTATAACTTTACTCATTCAACTTTAGGGTTTCTTTTTTCCCTTTATTTATGCAAACATGTTTTCTTCAACATTAGGCTTCTTAAAGATGATTCAATACCCCTCTAGCACTGTGTATGGTTGAGGCCAGAAACCAGGAAGGAAGAGTACTTGTATCCTTCAAGGCAAGTACAGAAATGCAGGACTTCCCCGGAGGAAGGACTGGACCACAGTCCCCCAAGCCATCTTGGAAGACTAGGGTTGCCTTCAGATTTAAACTGTTTTATTGTCAAATTATCAAATTGCTTATTTATATAAGGGCTATCTGCTTATCTGGTGCTAAGCTGGCTTAAAAGTTCCAGGTGCAGCAGAAGCATTCTCCAGCACTGGCAACAGGTAGCAACACAGCAATCCAAATTAACTAAGAGAACAGCTCTAAACTGGAGACCGCAAACTGGCAGCCCGGAAGTGGAATCCAGCCCACTGGCGCATGCTGGTAGCAAACGTGGTTTGTTATTATTTTTGTTTTTTGTTTTTTGTTTTTGCCT
>NW_022436944.1:56947131-57084404 GCF_009761245.1 Sapajus apella | reverse complement strand
ACAGCTCTGAGTCACATTGTCAGAGTAGAATATTCATTTTCAAAAAACTTTAGCATAAATACCTCAGACTAAAGATATTTATATCCAGTGAAAAATCTTCTAAAATGTTAGGCTGAGAGCATACAGTTAAGCATTCATGCAGGCCCACATGAACATAGACATGAAAGGAATCTATATTAAACAGTGCAAGAGGAATGTAACAGCTTAGAATCTAAATATGCCTCTGTTGCCTTTATGTGTTTAAAATTAACATTTTTCAGCAGCTGAAATTGTAGAGAAAATGTTGCCCAGAGGTGCCCATTGATTTGAGGCCATTCACTCATTGTTACAAGGATGTGAAGAGTGAATCTCCTTGGCAATGATATCATTCTGGAGGGAGAGTAGGGGAAACAGGCTACAAAACAGTGCGTAGAGAATGTTCCATTTCAGTGCGGATATCTTCTGTGCTTCATCGTCATTCTCAATTCCTCAAGAGTTCTGCAACCCAAGATGGATACGGTAGTTCCCTCTTATCCATGGGGGATACTTTCTGAGACCCCCCCAGCTGATGCCTGAAACTGCAATGGTACCAAACCCTGTATACATGATGCTTTTCCCAATACATACATATCTATGATAAATTTATAAAGTAGGCACAGTAATAGAGTAACACAATAATCAAATAGAACAATTATAACAATATGCCAGCGTCGCTTCTCTTTTGTGTTGGGGCCATTATTCATTAAAACAAGGGTGACTTGAACCCAAGCACTGAAATACCACTGCAGTCGAGCTGATAACCAAGACAAAGTGACTAACGGGGAGGCAGCATGGATTCACACCCCAGGTGGGTCGGAGCAGGACATGCAAGATTTCATTACGCTTCTCACAATGGCATGCCACTTAACACTTATAAAGTGTTTATTTCTGGAATTTTCCATTTAATATTTTCAGACTGCAGTTGACAGCAGATAACTGAAAGCTCAGAAAGTGAAACCATGGCTAAGTGGGGGGACTACAGCACCCCATTTAAAATTGCTTCTATGAGTTTATGTTTGAAGTATTTTGTTCCTGAAAAGATGTTTGCTTTTTTCCTTTTCTCATTGTTCTTACTAATTGAGCAACTTAATTTCTTGAATGTTGTTGCCTCTCAGCACTGCTTCACTGAAGTTTTAGGAAGTTAAACGTTCTGTTCCCATGAAGATCAAAAGTGTCACACTTTTTAAGCACTTGTTAGAAAAGCTGCACTGATGAGTCCTGACCACCAGGGGACAGCTGGCAGCTCAATTATTTGCCATTCTTCCAATTAATTCAGACTCTTATTGGCACAGTGCTGCCTTCGCCTTGGGCCTTCCTTTTAGCTTTCAAAGGCACAGAGGGCCACTGTCCTGGCAGCCACCTGCACCAGGGTGCCCTCATGCCCCACCTCATGGCTGTGCTTCTTGGTTTCTGCTCTCTGGCCACTGGCCTCTACTCAGGTTCTTGAACAAACCAGACTCCCACCTGCTACTAGGTCTTTGCAAATGCTGTTCCCTTTGCCTGGAATGCTTTCGTCACCTAGTTAGTCCTCCTTCTTGGTTATTTCTTCCTTAGGGAAGTCTGCCCTGATAATCAGAAGAGGCAGACCCTTTCATTTCATGCCCTTACCACACCCTTTATTTCCATGGTCATTGGTAGTGACTGTCTTCCTTTTTAAACTGTATGCCTTTAAGGTAGAATCCTTTCTGGTTTTGCTCACCGCAACATTCTCCAATTCTTAGTGGATTTTCTGTGATTCTTGTTGAATGAAGGAATGTATGATTTTAATAATTTATTCATCGCCAGAGGTCAGTAAAACGTAAACCGTATATACGCAGTCTTGCTGCAGTTTGCTTAGCAGGTGGAGTGTTACCCTGGGAGGCCTTGATCCCTCCCTGGGTGGACATTCTCCCACCAGCCAAACTCTCAAGAAATGTACGGGCTGATGTGGGATATTTTACAGCAAGAGCCATGACAATCAGTAGCTTCTTGGAGGTGGGGCTTGAGGCTGGATGCATCTGTTGCCACTGCAGAGCTGCACCTACGGGGTTCAGACACTGTGGCAGTGAGCCAGGTCCTGTGTCAGCCACCTCCTCTTCGTGGCCCTTTCCAGCTCATCTGTGGGCTTTGGCTGGTTGTTGGAGCTCACACCTCTCTGCGGGCTCTGCAGTATCCTGCAGTGAGTGTGACGGCCTTTCCCTGCTGCTGCTGCTGGTGCTTCCCACCACGTTGGACACAGACAAAGCCCCTTGATGCAGGGCTTGGGATCTGGCTCCTAACAGCTGGTGAGGGAGCTCAGATCATCCCTTACATACTGGAAGTGCAGGATAATCAACTTCCATAGAGGCAAATTTTGACCACTGGGATCCAGGAGATGAAGAAGAACCAGCAGATCAATGACATTGTTGTCCTTTGCTTAGGTGGACAGGGAGACACAGAAGTCCAGCCCCGCGAGGTCCATGATCGATGAGCTGAGCACAGGCCAGCTGAGCAGCGCACCTGTTCACTCTCCTTCTTTCTTTGCTTCACACCCCTTTCTCCCTCGCTTTTGCTTCCCTGAGACTGCATTCCCAATGAAGTGTTCACACATAAACCTTTGCTCAAGCTCTGTTTTCTGGGATGCCCAGGCTGGGCTGGGACCTTCCCCCCTGCCAGTCCTGGACACACACTGCAAATGTTCCCCCCCAGAATTCTCGAGATTATCCAGGCCCCACCACTGCACCGTACACCCACCAACCAGGCATTCTTTCTTTGCACAGAGCACAGAGCAGTCGATTAGCTTGAACCTTTCTTCATCATAACCACAATTCTGTTCCAATTCCCTGAGGCCTACGTTAGCCTGTTCCATATAATTCCTCATGTTTTTTCAGGTGGCTGATACTAGCCTTTACAAATGACCTTTAAATTTACTTTTTACTTTTATTGAAATTACAGCGTTTAAAGAGTCAAGTAATTCTACAAGGCTTGGTACAGGTCTACACTCCCTGACATCCACTTGTATTACCCACTCTTGGGGGGTGGGAACCACTTTTAACTGATTACTTGGGCATTTGTGCCCCTCTCTCCAAATAACAAATGTGGCTGTATCTTTATCCTTTCATTTTGGGCATGACTTTTCGATTTTTCCCAAGGAAAGATGAAGATTTAGCTCATGTTAACAAACCTCGTGTGCACTTCTACTTCACACACGACACTTCCTGCCACCTCTCCTCCGAATGTTGCTATACATAATTTAGTTTAAAACTCAGGGTTTACTTTATTATTAATATATAAGGCTGCTCATAGCTGAGCCGTGTGGTAAACCATGACTACTTTTCATTTTCTTTTCAACTTTTGTTTTCTCTGAAATTGGGAATTGTCTTTTTTTCCTGTTACTTAGTACTATGGTCTGAATGTTTGTGCACCCACCACAGGCCCCCATAATTCATATGTTGAAATCCAAAGCCCCAAGGTGATGGTATTAGGAGGCGGAGCCTTTGGGAGGTGATTAGGTCATGAGGGTGGAGCCTTCACTAGTTGGAACATTGCTCTTATAAAAGAGGTTTGAGTTGCCTCAGTCCGGTCGGTATCGCATCAGTCTCATAAGAGGCTTGAAGGAGACTGTTTGCCCTTTCTGTTCCACATGTAGGGACATAGCATGAAGGTGCCATCTATGAGGCAGGCACGGTAGCTCAAGCCTGTAATCCCAGCACTTTGGGAGGCTGAGGCAGGCAGATCATTGGAGATTGGGATTTTGAGACCAGACTAACATGGTGGAACCCTGTCTCTACTAAAAATACAAAAATCAGCTGGGCGTGGTGGTGGGCGCCTATAATCCCAGCTATTTGGGAGGCTGCAGCAGGAGAATCACTTGAACCTGGGAGGCGAAAGTTGCAGTGAGCCAGGATAGCACCATTGCATTCCACCCTGGGCAACAGAGTGAGACTCCGTCTCAAAAAAAGAAGAAGAAGAAGAAAGAAGAAGAAGAAGAAGGAGGAGGAGGAGGAGGAAGAAGAGGAGGAGGAGGAGGAGGAAGAAGAAGAGGAGGAGGAGGAGGAAGAGGAGGAGGAGAAGGAGGAGAAAGAAGAAAGAAGAGGAAGAAGAAGGAGGAGGAGAAGTTACCATCTATGAACCAGAAAGTGGGCCCTTACCAGATACCAAATCTGTTGGAGCCTTCATCTTGGACTTCCTAGCCTCTAGAACTATGAGAGAAAAATTTCTGAGGTTTGGGGTTTTTGTTTTGGGACAGGGTTACCCCCACACTGAGAGTGTAGTGGTGCAATCATGACTCACTACAGCGTCGACCTCCTGGGCTCAAGTGACCCTCCTGCCTCAGCTGTCCCAATCCCACCCCTCAGTAGCTGGGATTATAGGCACATGCCATCAGCCTGGCTAATTTTTTAAATCTTTTGTAGAGACAAAGTCTCACTATGTTTCCCAGGCTGGTCGTGAACTCCTAGACTCAAGTGATTCTCCTGCCTTGGCCTCCTAAAGAGCTGGAATCACCTGTTTTTTTGTTTGTTTTTTGTTTTTTAAATAAGCTACCCAGTTTACGGCCTAAATGAATTAAGATATTCGGTTTTCTGTTTTTCTCACTAATTTATCTCTAAATCTAGACAAGATATATTAATATATATCTCCTCCTCTTATATCTGAGCATGTTAGGTGCTCTTCAGCATTGATTTCTTGATAAGGCAGCATCTCCCAGAACCTTCCTACCTGTTCCGTGCGACTGGGCTCACCTCAGTGCCTGCCACACTGCTGAGTAAGGTGCTGGTCCTTCCTCACCATGCTGGGCTGGCCTTCCCTAAACCATCTTCTAGGGTTTGATGATGTGATTGGCCCCTCAGTGGGTCTTAATTTTCCTATAGATCTGAAAGCATTGACGAGGTGAGGGAAGTGGGGCATACAGAGAACAGGCATCTCCCTTAAGGTGATTACATTGTTATTTCAGGGTCTCCAAGTAAGGCAAGAGCAGCCACATTAGATGGGGGCAAAGGAGGCTCATAGAATCCTCCCATATCTCCTCATTCCAATTCCTGGCTCCCACTCATTTCCTTATCAATGCCCTACATTTCACATAAGGGATCTGATGATCTGTGGATTCAATGGATTTTACAACTGGGCAACCCACAGGATTCAGAGTCTGACTTTTGGCAACCTTAGTCCTGTGGCTGCACAAGATAAAGATTCTTATATTTTTTGTTTTTTTTGAGACAGAGTCTCGCTCTGTTGCCTAGGCTGGAGTGCAGTGGTGCGATCTCAGCTCACTGCAACCTCCACCTCCCTGGTTCAAGCAATTCCCCTGCCTCAGCTTCCTGAGTAGCTGGGATTATAAGCACACGCTACCACACTTGGCTCATTTTTTTTAGTAGAGACAGGGTTTCACCACGTTGGTCAGACTGGTTTCGAACTCCTGCCCTCAGGCAATCCACCTGCCTTGACCTCCCAAAGTGCTAGGATTACAGGCATGAGCCACTGCGTCTGGATGATAAAGATCCCATCAAGCTACTAATGACCTTCTTCACAGAACTGGAAAAAACCACCTTAAACTTCATATGGAACCAAAAGAGAGCCCACATACCCAAGTCAATTCTAAGAAAAAGAACAAAGCAGGAGACATCACACTACCAGACTTTAAACTATACTACAAGGCTACAGTAATCAAAACAGCATGGTACTGGTACCAAAACAGAGATATAGACCAATGGAACAGAACAGAGGCCTCAGAGGCAACACAACATATCTACAACCATCGGATCTTTGACAAACCTGAAAAAAACAAGCAATGGGGAAAGGATTCCCTGTTTAATAAATGGTGTTGGGAAAACTGGCTAGCCATGTGCAGAAAGCAGAAATTGGACCCCTTCCTGATACCTTACACTAAAATTAACTCCAGATGGATTAAAGACTTAAACATAAGACCTAACACCATAAAAACCCTAGAAGAAAATCTAGGCAAAACCATTCACGACATAGGCGTAGGCAAGGACTTCATGACCAAAACACCAAAAGCATTGGCAACAAAAGCCAAAATAGACAAATGGGACCTAATCAAACTCCACAGCTTCTGCACGGCAAAAGAAACAGTCATTAGAGTGAATTGGCAACCAACAGAATGGGAAAAAATTTTTGCAGTCTACCCATCTGACAAAGGGCTGTATCCAGAATTTACAAATAACTAAAACAGATCTACAAGAAAAAAACTAACAAGCCCATTCAAAAGTGGGCAAAGGATATGAACAGACACTTTACAAAAGAAGACATACATGAGGCCAATAAACATATGAAAAAATGCTCATCATCACTGGTCATTAGAGAAATGCAAATCAAAACTACATTGAGATACCATCTCACGCCAGTTAGAATGGCAATCATTAAAAAATCTGGAGACAACAGACGCTGGAGAGGATGTGGAGAAATAGGAACACTTTTACACTGTTGGTGGGAATGTAAATTAGTTCAACCATTGTGGAAGACAGTGTGGTGATTCCTTAAGGACCTAGAAATAGAAATTCCATTTGACCCAGCAATCCCATTACTGGGTATATATCCAAAGGATTATAAATCATTCTACTATAAGGACACATGCACACGAATGTTCATTGCAGCACTGTTTACAATACCAAAGACCTGGAACCAGCCCAAAAGCCCATCGATGATAGACTGGACAGGGAAAATGTGGCACATATACACCATGGAATATTATGCAGCCATCAAAAATGATGAGTTCGTGTCCTTTGTAGGGACATGGATGAACCTGGAAACCATCATTCTCAGCAAACTGACACAAGAGCAGAAAATCAAACACCACATGTTCTCACTCATAGGCAGGTGTTGAACAATGAGAACACATGGACACAGGGAGGGGAGCACTACACACTGGGGTCTGTTGGGGGGAAATGGGGGAGGGATGGGGGTGGGGAGGTGGAGAGAGATAGCATGGCGGGAAATGCCAGATATAGGTGAAGGGGAGGAAGGCAGTAAACCACACTGCCATGTATGTACCTATGCAACAATCTTGCATGTTCTTCACATGTACCCGAAAACCTAAAATGCAATAAAAAATAAATAAAATAAAAAAAATAAATAAAAATAAAAATAAAAACTTCTTATTAAAAAAAGTTTAAATCTTCAGAAAAATTACAAAAATAGTAAAATGAGCTCTCATAGGCCTTTACCTAGATTCATCAACTCTTAACCTTATGACACAATTGTGTTCTCTTTTTTATATTTATACATATATTTTATTTTTATTATTGTTATTACTGTTCTTATTACTGAATCATTCCAGAGTGAGTTGTGGACATTTTTATCCCCAAATACTTGTTAGTATATTGCCTAACAACAAGGACATTCTCTTACATAACCATAATACAATGATCAGATTCAGGAAATTTGGCATTGATACAATACTGTTATCTAATAATACAATTTGAAATAAAAAATTTTTCCACTTGTCTCAAAAAAAAAAAAAAGATTCCTTTAGCCCCATCATAGACAGTGTCTTGTTGCACAAACTTACCTTGAACCAAAAATGTGGAATTTGAGCTGCTTGTTCTTTTTCATTAAGTTTTCCATGTCAGTTAGAAATATCCAGCTTTCCTCCCAGCCCTTCAGTTCCTCATACTCTCCCTAGAGTTCAGGGCGATGGCTATTCCATTCCCCACAAGACTTGTCTTCATTCTAAGGGCCCCCTGTTTTGACAACCTGCCTTGGGCTGTAACATCACCCTTTAACACCTCTGGGATAGTCACTGCTCTCAGGTTCCACCAGAGAGGAAAACAAGTCCAGATCCTCATCTCTTTAAGGCCGGTCATTTGCAATCACTGCTGGTGCTTAAATCTACATGATGCAGGAATCCCAGCTGCAACAAACCAGAGCACCACCTTCGCTACATTAAGCACAAAATGAATGTAGACACCTAGAGAATGAGGCTGGATGGTTCCACAGCAAGAAATAAGACCCTGATTATGCTGCTGAAGAGCTCTAGGGGTTTTTGGTTTTTGCCACAGGGCACAGGGCCTGTGGCTCATGTTGCCAATGCTGGGCATGTGGTGCCACCTCCAGGGCCTCTGCCACTGCTGACTCTGAAGACTCGGTGTTTCTCCACCATGGCCTCCCTTTCTCTGTCACTCACTTCTGAATCAAAGCCTTGTGCAGATAGATTTCACTGGCAGTGCCTGAGTCCCACAGCTGCCAAGGAGGCTAGAAAAAGTGAGTTTTTGGCTTCTAATTTTGAGGCAACATTATGAGATGAGAAATTCTCAAACTACATCAAGAGTTATTACAACTTCCAGAGTGGCTGAAAATAACAACAAATCTCCCCTACAAAGTATAAACGTTTAGTCATAACATAGGTTCCAAACATCAATTGTGTGACTATAACATGGAGATTAGAAGCTAAGTGTGCACCGAAAATGGAATGAAGAAATAAAACCTGGCAAAATCATATACTGAAATACTACATAATTGTTTCTAAAATGAAGGAACTAACTTTACATACATATCACCAGTGGGGAAAGATGGTTGCTTCTGACTTCTGTAGAGTCTTTAATGAAAAAGTCTTGCAAACAAAATTTTTAGCAAAACCAGCAGAAATGAACATACAAGATGATAGCATTTATGTAAATTTAAGACATATAAAACAACGGTCTATATTGTGCATAGATACATATTTATATGTCCATTAAAGTGTAAAAAAGGACTGGAAAGACGCACTCTAAATTCATGGTAGTGGTTCCCTCAAAGGAGAAGGGGACTAGGGATTAGGGACAAAGGGCCTTCAACTTCATCAAGAATGTTTTATCTTTATGTTAAAATAGCTGGAGTGCTAGAGCAGTGAGACTTCCAGAGACAAGAAAAGATGAACCTCAGGTGAAAAAATGAGATGCCACTAAAACTCTGTTAGAATGGCCAAAATCCAGAACAGAATGTGGAGCAACTGGAACTCTCATTCATCGCTAGTAAGTATGCAGAACGGCACGGCTGCTTTGGAAAACAGTTTGGTGATTTCTTACAAAACCAAACCTACTCTTAACATATTATCCAGCAATTTCACTCATTGCTATTTACCCAAATGAGTTGAAAACTTATGTCTACACAAAAGCCTCCCCATAGATATGTATAGTAGCTTTATTCATAATTGTAACACGCTGAAGCAGCCAAGATGTCCTTCAGTAGGTAAATTAACAAACTGTGGTACATCCACACGACGAGATATTATTTTGCACGGAAAAGAAATGACTATCAAGCCATGAAAAGACATGGAGGAAACATAAATGCATATTACTAAGTGAAAGATGCCAATCAGAAAAGGCTAGATACTGTATGATTCCAACTATATGGCATGCTGGAAAAGGCAAAATTATAGCGATAGTAAAAAAAATCAGTGGTTTCCGAGGAGTTGGGAGAAGGGAGGAATGAATGGGTAGAGCACAAAGGGCTTTTAGGGCAGTAAAACTATCCTGTATAATAGTGTATAATGGATACATGTCATAACTTTGTCTGAATACATAGAACATGTAACACCAAGAGCAAACTCTTATGTAAGCTTTGGCGTTGGGTGATGATGACAAGTCAATGTAGGTTTATCAGTTTTAACAAATGAACTATTCTGGTGGCAGATGTTGACAGTGGGGAGGCTGAGTGTGTCTGCGTGTTGGGGGCAGGGGGATATTTGAGAACTTTGCTTTCTGCTCAATTTTGCAGTGAACCTAAAATTGCTCCAGAAATGAAGTTTATTTAAAAAGCAAGCAAACAAAAACGTGCCACAAGCCTCATGCCTTATAAAAAATAACTCGAAATGGATCACAGATGTAAATATAAAATGTAGAACTATAAAACTTCTGGAAAAAATGTAGGAGAAAATATTCATGAACTTTGGTTAGAGTTTTTAGACATGATCCAAAAAACAGGATCCATAAAGCACTGATAAGTTGATCAATGAAAATACAAGTTATTGACCAGGAGAAAATATTTCCAAACCACATATCCAACCAAAGACTAGTATCTAGAATGTATAAAGAGCTCTCAAAACTCTACAATAAAACATCTAAAAACCCAATTAGAAAATGAACAAATGAACTGCATGCGGTGGCTCATGCCTGTAATCCCACCACTTTGGGAGGCCAAGGCAGGAGGACTGCTTGAGCCCAGGAGTTTAAGACTAACCTGGGCAACATAGTGAGACCTTGTCTCTACAAAAAATCAAGAAAAATTAGCTGGGTGTGGTGGCACACTCCTGTAGTCCTAGCTATTTGGGAGGCTGAGGAGTGGGGATTGTCTGAGCTTGGGAGGTCAAGGCTGCAGTCAGCTGTGATCATACTACTGGACTCCAGCCTGGACAGCAGAGCAAGGCTCTGTCTCAGAAAAAGTGGGGGAGGGTTATACTACTTTTATCACAATTTAAAAAATTCTAACAGTTTTTGTTTCTCTGACTCTGGTCAGATAAAAGTTACTCCCAGTCCCCATGATGTTTTGTAAAGCAAAATTTGGCCACACAGTTCCAACACAGTATTCACAAGCATCAACTAATAGGGTGTTTTCCAATCAGGGCTTTGGAAAATACTTCCTCACAGAACAATGCAATGAATAGCAGTAGTCTGGTTAAGAAGCTTATTGAACCTATAATGTGTCTATAGTATAGTACTAGAATACTAGTGCTACCACTGTGGAAATTACCTACCAAATGTATTTTCTCTGAGAAAATAAATTCAAAGTTTCAACTTGAGATGCCAACAATTGCTTTCCCAATAGCAGAGGCAGACATTGGGAATCCCCCTCCTCCCACTCTTCCCACATGGCCGAAGAGGGCTTTCCATACATGTGCAGAAGGAAAATATATTAATATAAGTTAGAAACTGCTTGCAGAGAGAAAAAAGGAACAATTTTTGTGAATAGAAAATACATCTGGGTGGGCGTGGTGGTTCATGCCTGTAATCTCAGCACTTTGGGAGGCCGAGGCATGTGGATCACATGAGATCAGGAGTTTGAGACCGGCCTGGCCAACATAGAGTGAAACCCTGTCTGTACTAAAGATGGTGGTGGCGCATGCCTGTAGTCCCACCTACTTGGGAAGCTGAGGCCGGAGAATCACTTGAACCTGGGAGGCAGAGGTTGCAGTGAGCCCAGATTGCGCCACTGCACTCCAGTTTGGGTGACAGAGCAAGACTCTGTGTCTCAAAAAAAAAAAAAGAAAGAAAGAAAGAAAATACATCTGACTAGAATCTACAAATGAAAAGAAAAAGACTATATACTCTGTAATCCTATTTATGTAATATTCTCTATATCTAAAATTATAGAGATGAAGACCAGATTAATGGTTGTCAAAGGGTGAGGGAGTACCTTTGTGGTGATTAAATAAATCTTGATTCTGGTAGTGGTTCTGGGAATTTACACATGTGATCAAATTGCATAAAAATATAGACCACATGCCATGTATGTACACATACACACACACACACACACACACACACGAGTGCATGTATTTAAAAGCTGGTTAAATCTGAATGAGGTCTGTAGAGTGTACCAATTTTACTTTTTTGATATTGTATTACAGTTGTGCTAGACATTACCATTGGGGGAAGCTGGGTGAAGGGTACATGGGACTTCTTTGTGTTATTTTTCAGCTACCTATGAGTCTATAATTATTTTCAAGAAAAGCTTTAAAAAACTCAACAAAATACTTGAAGCACACATAACAAAGTGGTGATAGATTCCCAAGCATTTGTTATAATGTTGTCTGTACTTTCCTGAAACATTGCTCAGAATTAAAACAAGTGGCATGGGAAGATTTTTTTAAATAGTAGGAAATAAAAAAAAAATACCTAGGAGTTGCCCACACCTTTGATATGAATCAATGGGATGTCAAGGCTGCCTACAAAACATGGATAAACATGCTAGTTACTGAGTGTAGCTCTATACTGGCAGCTCAAGGCAAGGAGGCAAAGTCGAGCTTTCATTACAGGGTGACAGCTATTTTATTCTTTATGTAGGATATGGAAACTGACATGAAGAATAGTTTCAGGAATTGGAGATTTCCTTATCCAGAGAAGAGAAATTTTGTAGGTTATATAGCAGCTCATTTTATATACTTTGAATCCTGTCACTGAAACAGACATTGATTAAAAAAAAAAAGTGGGGACAACCACTCAGGACAGGTGGTTTGTTGGGAGGGTTAGGGAGATGGAGGGGGTGCCAAGGTTCAGGTAGTGCTGACCAGTGAGGTGGGGAAGTGTGGTGAGTGCTCCATCTAATGGAATGTCAAAGCAGAGGCCAGAGGAATGCAATTTCAGGGATGCTGAGGAAAGAGTCCCATAGTGAGTGAGCTCCAGAATAGGTGACAATCCCAAGATTCAGATTCTAGATATGGGCAGCCCTTGCTGTTATGAAAGCACAGACAGCCATAATCTCACAATACCCAGGCATCAATAGTCTAGCCAGAATCACACAACTAAACATTCCTGAGCTCTCCTACTTGGCCCTGATCATGATTACATGCAACTGCATTATTCCCGTGTCCAACTGCTTCAGGGTCCCAGGTGAGCACGTTTTCCAGGAGTCCCTTAAGTGAGGTTCTGGGACATGAATGGGTGGTGGTCTTGGGGATTATCTCACCACGGACCAGGGCTCCTCCCTGCCAATTGCCTGTCCCTCAGGGCCCTGGTGGTGTTCCACAGCAACTATGATAGAAGCGGCAGTGTACAGCAGCAGCAGAGGCGCAGCTCCTGGTACACCCGGGCTACCCCACAGGCAATGTGCCCAGACGGCAGCGCAGAGGCAGGTCTGCACAGGTATTTGTACTCACCTTTAATCACATGCAAATTAAGGGGTGGTTTACGCAGAAATTTCTAGGATGAGGGTTGTAACTTCTGGGTCATCAGGTCGTTGCCATGGGAAGGGATGGGAACTCCTGGGTTTCGCCGTGGCAATGGTAAGCTGACATGGCACATCGGTGGGTTTCTCATATAAGTACCGCGCGCTAACCAATTGCGCCACTGGAGCACCCTGGTGGGTTTGTCTTATGGAAAATGCACCCACCCTGGACTTGTTTTAGCTACTCCTCAATTTGGCCTTGTGTCTGTGCCCTGCCTTCAGAGTTGAGTCCCACCTCCTACCTCAAAACTATGTGAAAAATGCCCAAGTTGATATTATAAAGGGATCAAATAGAACTTACATATATGAAAAATATAACTGAACATACAAAAACAACTGACATTCAAGTGAAAATGTACTCATATCTGTAACTTACTTCAAAAATGCATAAAAATGAAACACAAATGGACAGATACGTGAATACATATATGTATGTGAGTATAGATATATATGTATGTATATATACACATATATATTTTAGACAGAGTCTAGCTCTGTCACTCAGGCTGTAGTGCACTGCAGCCTCCACCTCCCGGGTTCAAGCAATTCTCCTGCCTCAGCCTCCCAAGTAGCTAGGATTACAGGTGCCCACCACCATGCCTGGCTAATTTTGGTATTTTTAGTAGAGACGGGATTTCTCCACGTTGATCAGGCTGGTCTCAAACAACTGACTTCAGGTGATCGGCCGACCTCGGTCTCCCAAAGTGCTGGGATTACAGGTGTGAGCCACTGTGCCTGGCCTGACTAGATAGATGTGATAAACCAAATGTAGTACAATTTTAATGATAGAATATAGATGGTGAATATATAGCTGTTCATTGTATGATTCTTTCAACTTTTCTGTATGCTTGAAAAGTTTTATAACAAAAATGTTATACAGAGAGACAGACAGAGAGAGAGAGAAAGAAAGGAGGAAACTAGACGTGCAAAGCAGATGTCTAGACTTCTGATCCAGGAAGAAAGGTAGACCAATTCTCCCAACAACCACCACAACAAAACACTAACAATGAAGAATAAAATATTTTAAACAACTTTTTTTTTTTTTTTTTTTTTTTTGAGACAGAGTCTCACTCTGTCACCAGGCTGGAGTACAGTGGTGCGATCTCAGCTCACTGCAACCTCTGCCTCCTGGGTTCAAGTGATTCTCTTGCTTCGGCTTCCTGAGTAGCTGGGACTACAGGTGTGCACCACCACGCACAACTAATTTTTTATATTTTTAGTAGAGACAGGGTTTCACCACGTTGGCCAGGATGGTCTCAATCTCTTGACCTTGTGAGCTGCCTGCCTCGGCATCCTGAAACGCTGGGATTACAGGCGTGAGCCACTGTGCCTGGCCAAAGGACATATTCTTAAATGCGTCAAAAATATAGCAAAAGTATAAAATTACCATGCCAAAATCAGAATGAAGTTTGCAAGGCAGAGACATAACTGGAAGTCTTCAGGCATTTTAGTCCCGAGCATGTGGCAAGCTGTACAAAATTCAAGTTTGGTTTTCATGGCCTCGAAGGGTTCAGGGACCCAGAAAGCAGGGTCTTCAGGGGCTACAACTTCAACGTAAGATTCAACCACGTGGAGAAACACTATTCCTACTAGTGCTCCTGGAGGACCAAGGAAAACTTTGAGGAAAGCTGCCATGGTGCAGAGCGGATCACAGGAGGGACAGTGGAGGCGATGGAAATGCCATTGTGGAGAAGCAGCAACCACGAGCTGGCCTTCACATGCTGTGCTGGTCAAATTCATGTTATTTGGGTGGTCCATCAAACTTCAAGGCTCACGCCTGTAATCCCAGCACTTTGGGAGGCTGAGGCAGGTGGATCACGAGGTCAAGAGATCGAGACCATCCTGGTCAACATGGTGAAACCCCATCTCTACTAAAAATACAAAAGATTAGCTGGGCATGGTGGCGTGTGCCTGTAATCCCAGCTACTCAGGAGGCTGAGGCAGGAGAATTGCCTGAACCCAGGAGGCGGAGGTTGCGGTGAGCCGAGATCGCGCCGTTGCCTTCCAGCCTGAGCAACAAGAGCGAAAGTCCATCTTAAAAAAAAAAAATAATAACAAAAATCACCTTCAAGGTATGGCCCCAGACTGGTGCCTGACAGAGGTGAAAGCAAAGGCTCTCTTTAGGAACATATTTCATCCTGGGCCTCAAAGAACTCCCACTAATAATTTTCCAAGGAAAATAAGCAGTGAACAGTAAACAAACCAACAAACCACTCGTTGCACAAGGAAACCAAGCCCCGAGTGACACTCATCAGGGGAAAAATCCTGGAAAGCAGAAACACACCCATGGAAACTCCACTACACTTACCAGACACACAATGGAAACTATGATTTTTATGTTTAAAGAAATAAACTTGAAATTATATGTAACAAACAAGAAAATACAGAGAATTGCCCATCGTATTCAGGAAGAACTAAAAAGAACCTTTGGATATAAGTTACAATATTTGAAACACAAATCTTAATAAACAAGTCTAAAAGCGGGTTTGACCCAGTTGAAAAGAGAGTGAATACAGAAATAGGATACAGGAGATGGTCCAGAACGCTGCACAGAGAGGTGATGAGATGGAAATAGGAGTGGTGCTAGAACTCCTGGACGACCAAGGACAACTGTGAGGAAAGTTGCCACGGTGCAGAGCGGATCACAGGAGTAGGCAGTGCTGGTGACTGTCTACACCAAGAAGCAAGAAGGCTAGAATGAGAGGGAAGAGAATGGAGCAGAGATAACATTTAAAGAGATGAAGAGAACTGATGAAAGGCATCAAGCCACAGACATACAGCAAATCGCAAGCAGAAAAGGTAAGAATAAATGTCGTATTTCCTTCAGAGGAAAACTACAGCACACAAAAACGAAGAAGGAATCTTCACAGAAACCTAAAAGACAGGACCCCTTTAAATGAGAGACAGTTGGGCTGACTGCTGACTTCTTTTTAGTCACAACGGCAACAGAAGAAAATGAAATGTTATATTCATTCACTGAGAAAAAATAACTGCTGATCTAGAATTCTGTACCAGCAAAGAATCAAGAATATGGGCAATTAAAGACAGCTTCAGATAACACAAAATGGAAACATTTGCCATCAGCAGATTCTTACTAAAGGAAATTCTAAAGGATGTACTAGGCACAAGGAAAATGATCCCAGGAGAAAATACCTGAGATGCAAGAAGCAATTAAGAACCAAGAAGGTGGCAAATAGAGGGGCAAATCTAGACTAGCATTCACTAAAGAAAACAGTAAAAACAGTGACTTATGTGGTTAAAATAAAATTAAAATACATTAAAAGACAGTGACTGGTGACTAACTTTAGATTGTGACATGTTAAATAAGTAAGCTATTGTAAGTCTTTTTTTTTGGTCAGGCTAGATACGGTATACACAGAGTAAATGGAAATAATCTTAGGGACAGGTGGCTTTGCTGATGGATAGCTGCCAATCAGTCAGTGCGGCCTGAGCTCTAAGTAAGCACTTACATTAATTCCGTTACCAAACAGTAACCTGATAACCAGACAGACTTTAAGGATGGGAGGTAATCTGGGGGGCTGTAAAAGTCCAGGTTGAACAGGAAGTGAACTTTACTAGTTAGTGATTTTTCTTCCTCTTCAATTTGTATCTTTTGAGTTTGTCAAGTCCATTTCCTGGCTTAGGAAAACAGGTCAGGCAACCTCAGAGAAACCTATTTAATTCACATTAGTAATGGTGGCAGGTTTGTTAAGCCAGGAAGCACTGGAATTAAAATGCTTGAAATTATTCACTGGGTCACTGTCATAAGTGTTAGGCTCATCAATGCTCTTTGCTACAAGAGATCTCTTTCTAGACCCACAAATTGGCATCTCTTTTGGCTTAGCAATTTTTACTCTTCCAGCTATATTTTTATTTATAAGTAATTTGCATATGTTTCATTGTTACAAAAGAAATACATGCTCACTGTAGAAATGAATATTCAGACAAATAAAAACAAAATAAAGCAAAGCAAAAACACTGACAGTCTTACTTACCTAAAGACACTCATTCTTAACCCCTTGGTGAATATTTTTTCCTACCTCTTTTATACTGTGTGGTGTCTATGTGTATGCATTTTAACCATCAAGGTGATGGAAGAAATTTTAATAAATCTAAAAGCAGTAAGTACTTAATGAAATAGAAGCAAAAACCGGTAGACTTGATTGGTATAGCCAAAGGCTTTCTCTTGAAAAAGACCAAGAAAATACGTAGACCTTTATTGGTCTTGTCAGAGGTGTTTGAACCAGAGTAACTCCATTTGGAATAGGGGCTGGGTAAAATAGGCTGAGACCTACTGGGCTGCATTCCTAGGAGGTTGGGCATTCTAAGTCACAGGATGAGAGAGGAGGTCCACACAAGATGAAGGTCATAAAGACCTTGTTGATAAAACAGCCTGTTATAAAGAAGCCAGCCCAAACCTCCCAAAACCAAGGGCTATGACAGTAACCTCTGGTTGTCCTTGCTGCTCATTATATGCTGATTATAATGCACTAGCACGCTAAAAGACACTCCCACCAGTGGCATGACAGTTTGCAGATGCCATGGCAATGTCAGGAAGTTACCCTGTATAATCTAGAAAAGGGAGGAACCCTAGGTCCCCGGAATTCGTCCACTCCTTTTCCAGAAAATTCATGCATAATCCACCCCTTGTTTAGCATATAATAAAGAAGTAACAATAAAAATGGGCAACCAGCAGCGCTGGTCCTGCTCTGTCTATGGAATAGACATTCTTTTATTCCTTTACTTTCTTAATAAACTTGCTTTCAGTTTATGGACTAGCCTTGAATTCTTTGTTGCCCAAGATCCAAAACTTGCTCTTGGTGTCTAGATTGGGACCCCTTTCTGGCAAATTCTCATCTACGGAAAGAAGTAAAACACACAAATGAACAGCATGTGGAATATGAACAAGGACATGACTATTAATAGACATAAGAAGAAGAGTGAAAACCTAACAGAATACAATATTTATAAATGTGTAAGAATGCTATTAAGATGCTTCGGGGAAAATGCTTAGTAACTGGTAGCCACGTGAAAGTTGTCATCTACTGACAATAAGGAATCTATGCCATTTCATTTGGGCACATTTACGGCAAGATCAAGATCCTAGGTGTAGCCCTGGGTGGGGGGGGGGGAGGGGCGTCAGGGAGTTGATGCAGAGAGAAGATTGTGCCTCTGGTGTAGGAACCAAGGACTGTGGACAGTTCAGCCACAGCAGGTGGGTTGTCCACGTGAATTAGACGGACCTTGATGTGCTCTTTAAAGCTCATGTTGTATTACACTGAAACCCTATCAACACTTTAGTTCTTACTAACAAATAAATTACAGACTGAACTCCTGAATCGTTTGCAGCCATTTTTTAATTCCAAACATGTTTTTGTAAACCTGACATATTTCCCAAACAGTGCAAGTGAATTAGAAGTGACTGCTTAGACTTTAATACACGTGACATGGTGAGGCAGTACACCCTCCCCCCGCCCACCAAAATTCCTCAATGGAAATGCACGTGGATGCCTCAGTAATGTTCTGGAAGTGCAGATAGCGTGGGTGCCTGCCATGCAATTAATCACTCGGAAAGCTTTTAAACTCACTCTGCAAATCACACCGTGCACATTAGAATTTAAAAATACAAAACCTTAACACAGTCTGAAATCTAGATCATTGTGCTATAGAGCACTGCACCATGTTGGGCAATTTGTTCCTTTACGCCCCCACGTGCTGAAAGTTCAGAGGCCATCCTAGAAGTTTCATTTCGGCCCTACTGGCTCTGTATTCTCCCTTCAGCCGTTCTTTGTTTCAGAAAATATCCTCCACTGTGTATACTGTTACTCTATATATCAAAATATCAACTAAAAACGAGCATACTAAAGCATTTCTGAAACGATGCTTGCTTTCTGCCTTTTGTCTACTAAAGGCTCCAAGTGACAATCCTTTCCAGCACCTCTAAATTTTGAGAAGTTTGAGCCAAGCATACAGTTCACCAGATGTATGTTTCACAGGTAACCCAGACGAAACTGCAGGCACCTGGCCATAATGCCTTACCCCAAAATAAAAGCCACAAATAACCTTTCAAAGAGCCGCCATGCATGATTCAACAGGTAGCATACAGCGCGCGGAGGGCTTGGGGATCTGCTTGACTTCCGCATGGAAAACAGGATGCTCCCAGGAGTGCTGCCGGGATTTTGTTTTAAATCTTGTTGCCTTTGGCTCAAGGGCAGCAGCTACACAGCTTGGTGAAGGAGGACTTCCTACTGGATCTTCCACAAAGTCTGCCATACCTCTGAGTACCCACAATGCTGACAGAGGTTTCCTCAAGAACTGCCTGAGGAAACCTCAGCACTGAGTGATTTGGGATGGATGCCTGTCACCTGCCACCAAGCCAGTGGTTCCTGCCCCTCCTGCTGGTGTCCCCTTGTTTCTACACTTCATGGCCTCTCCTTTGTGACACGTCTAAGCCTCACTTGGGGGATGTTCCAAACTCTCCTGAGTCCTACGTAAACTGAGCATAAGCAAAACATTTTTTTTAAAAAGGGGCACTATTTTACTTAACTTTTACAAAGATCCTTTTTCATATTTAAAAAGCATTTCAGTTCTCTGAACAGGTGGTTAAAACCACATTGAATATGCAACTTAAAGCTGAAGGAACTGAAATAATGTTGTCCAGGAGAACATCTTATAGGATTCCACGAAACCCACAGAAACAGGAAGGGGAGAAAGTAGAACATACTGCAGAATGTTCAAACAGTACTATGGAGGGTAACACAGATGTATCAATCCACCCTATCTGCTTCCCCTGAGAGCATACAGAGGGCTTCTGAACTGGGAAGGAGCTGGTGAACTGCCCAAGTTGAGAGCGTGCTAACAACACGCTTGACTTCTCTATCACTGTGCAAAACAGATAACTCCTCAGCAGAAAGAAAGAGGGGAAGCCAAGTTAGAAGTGCTGAAGAATCAGCCACTGTGACCCCACGGCAGCCTGCCCCTGGTTTAGGTGTGACCTGCACTCATAGGGCTGGGGAGGCTACTCAGCATGATCAGACCAGCAGAGGCACCATCCTTTCCCAGATGGGTTCCTGGGGAGGCTTTCAGTATCTGTTCGTGGTGATGCCAAGTCAAAATCTTAGTGACTTCCTGGGTAGACAACTCCTCATGTGGGTCCACCCATGCAGAATCAAGCAGAAGCAAACAGTTCCCAGCTCTGAGACTGCCTACAGGAGTCCACCCTTCTCCAGTGGGGCTTTGCTGGCTGGCAGAACGTGGGCGAGTCACCCTTCTACACTGTCACCCACGCACCCACAACCCTTGCAGGAGCCAAGTTAGTTGCTCTAAGTGCATGCGGCCAAAGCTGTTGAGTGCTGTTCCAGGAATATCACATAAGACTCCTAAATGATTCCTTAAAGAAAACATGGCATTATGAACAAGAGTCCGTCAAAGAAGGCTGCAAATGGCATCCCATTAAAAAAGTCCACATTTCACATGCCATGGCATTTTGCCACCCTGAGGCAAAATGTGCCTGAAGTGTTCTCTGGGGAACCTCCAGCACCTAGTACAGCACCTGACACACAGCAGGGGCCTCGTAAATGGCTGCTGATAAGGGACTAAAGCCTACCCAAGCCTGCTTTTCTTATTGCTTTTGATACAACTCATAAGTGAACTCTGAGAGCTGGTTTCTTGGCCTCGTCCTGCCCCCTGTAGCTACCTCTGTGCATCCGTCCCACAGTTAGATGCAACACCCCGACTTCTAGGATCAGCTTAGTTCATGCCATTGACCCTTGGTTTTGGGGTCTATTCTCGTGTTCACCAGGAAGGGAAGCATGAGGCTACCTCCCTGCAGCAGAGTCAACTGCATCATAAGAAACCAAAAGACACACCTGCTCCATGCCAGCTTAGTACCCGCCCCTCACCCTTCACAATGTTGCCAAAACTTTAGATATGGTTGTATTAGCCAAGTCTGTGTATTAAAACTCTGTCTTCCAGAATTGAGTTTGGTGTCTTTTCAACAATGTTTACAGACTCCCAACATGTTAGCTTCCAGTAAACAAGGTGCTATAAGAAAGATCCTTGGTCTAATATATTGTTCCATCCCCACTGGATGCCATGTGTATGCATCTGGCGCTTTGGTAGGCTGTAATAAGCCATTAGGACTCTGTTAGACCCTGCTCTTAGCCCCAGGTTTTCTGTCTTATTAGATGGTTATCCATCAGCAGGAGCAGCAGCCATAGCTGCTAACAGTTACTGAGTGATCACTGTGGGCCAGGTCAGTGCTGAGCATGCTACCTCCATCATCTCACTGCCCTTTCAGAAAATCACACTGCACTCAGAAGTGGGCAGCATGGTGCATCTGACAACATACCTACTGTCAAACAGAGAGCTTGGATACCGAACGCCGTAACTCAGCACTCACACATACGGGGGACGGGGAGGGACAGTGCTCTGCTCAGATCCCTTTGCATCATTTCCTTGTGTCACCCCTGGTTGAGGATGCACCGGTGGTTTTCCTTTAGAGGACTGCCCTGAGCTACTGGAGCCATTACACCAGCAGGAACTGAGAACAGAACGTGTACATCTCCCCTGGGCGCAGCCAGCCCCTTGCTTCAGGTTGGGACACCTCTGAGACCTAACGTTCCCTCCGGAGCTCCCCTGATCAGGCAGAAGCTACAGTCCATGGAGCTCTCCCTGAAATGCTACACCTTTGCCTGGCTTTCTCTCCTTCCTTGTCCTGCTTCCCCCATTCCCTTACTGCTATCTCCCAGGAATACTTCCTTAATAAGTTACAAATCCTTGTTTCAGGGCCAGCTTCTTGGGAACCCAACCTAAGACTTTTTTAAAAAAATGGTTAAATGGTCCTCTCTGGGAAGGAATCTGCAATCACCACTAGCTGGACAGCCAGGGTGTAGGGGAAGTGGAGATCTCTGAATGAGAGTCCCCAGGAAAAGGCAATGCCTCACAGCATTCAGACCCAGTTCTTTGCTTGGGGGACAATGATTTAGTCCTTGCGGTGTGTGAACTCTGACGCATGATGTCCAGGATGAGATGTCATTTTGAGGTTTACCAGGTGACCACATGGCATTGCTCCAAGCTTTCATCCATCATCTGTGCAGAAGGAGGGGGACATGTCTGCTGTGTAAAGGTGATACATAACAGGCTTCTTGCTAGGGATCAGGTTTTCCATCCAAATTCTTCCTGGGAATCTTCCAATGAAAAGTACACATGAAAAAGCACTTACAGTTCTTTAGCACATGTTAGCACATGACTCCACACCTGACTGAGGCAATAAAGAGGAGAATGTCTTAGGGGTCTTGCCACATCCACAGTTTAGACGCACCACCGCCAGCCTGGTGGATTCATTATGTGAGGTTTCTTCAATGTATTTCATCTGTAGGTCTTTTTAAACAGCAAGTTCCAAAGTACAGTAAGATTTTCATCCTTTAACATTGGTATTCATTGACATGCACTTCCAAGATTTTAGGCCAGATATCAGTGCTTGAGTGAATTATATAACTATTTAATAGAAATAATAAAACATTGATACAAATATAAAGACATAATCAGTATAAAAGGCTTATATTTATAAAAATACTTTAGGTAACAGTTTTCCCCTGAGGGTTGGCCATGCGTGTTGCATCCATAAATACTGCTCGGCTCTGCAGCTCGCTCTCCAAAGTTCGGAGTTCATCTTTGAAGGGAGTGGTGCTGACCCCGGTCATGTGACCCGGCCGACGTGGCTACCTCAGGCTGGCACCTGTGCTTGATAGGATGAAGACAAGAACAGCATCAGTGGGGCCTCCGAAAAATCTGGAGAAGATTTTTTTCTTCCAAATATGGAAGATACAAAGATCAAGGATGACAGGCTAGTGATCAGGTCATGTGACTGGTGTGGCAGCTCACTGGTTTTTCTGGACCCAGTCCCAACTGTCTTCATTCTCTTTCCGGTTCTTCTCAGCTTCGATAATTTCTTTGTACCTTCGGCGGAAGAAGCCCATCTGGAAGGCAGAAAGAGGAGAAGCTGAGTTAGAAGTGCTGAAGAATCAGCCACTGTGACCCCAAGGCCGCTTGCCCTGGGTAGCTGTGACCTGCACTCACAAGGCTAGGGAGGCTCAGAGGACCCCTCAGATTAAACACTGGCAAGAAAAACCCAGGGATCTGACATTTCCCAAGCTTACTTGGCTTCTGATAAACCTATTATCTTGCGAGATCTTGGCCATCTGTGGAATAATTTCGTAAATACCGCTCTCACATGAAAGGCTGCTTAAAGCACCTGCAGGCCTGCATTCTACTTTGCTGTCATTTATGTCTTTCTCTCAACCCCATGGAATTCATGCTGTCTGCGCACCAAAGTCAGCAGCACGTTCTCATCTAGAACAGGCATTTCATCCTGACCCAGGATGGCAATTTCCTCTAGCTCAGTTCTGAAAAGACCCTGCCCTCTGATGCTGCATTTGGTGTTACAACTTTTCACATATGGTAAGACAAGTTTCTAGTTGTTCTCACAGTCCTCACCACCAAACAGTGAAGCAACGTTTGTAGCTCAAAGCTTACCTTTGCTCCCATGCTCGGAGAGGCTTGGCGTCTCTTGTCCTTGGCTCCCTGGCACTGATGGGCTCTGTTTATGAGGTCAGACATCCCTCTCTGCATCTGCCCCGACACATGGCTGACTGTATCGGGTGTGCAATACCCCGGCTCCCTCTCTCCTCGGGTGGGATAACCCTGAAGTGTATGTTCTACCAGTTTCCCTGTGGAGTTCGCCCACAGAGGTAACCAGCTTGATGACACACCTTTTATTGCCTTCCTTCCCTGCTCTCCAACAATTTTTCCTGAGATCACCTTCCAGATAAACAACTTGCCCTCAAATCCTTGTTTTAACCCCCTTGAATGGGGGAATTCAAACAGAGACACATGCTTGACCGCCACACTGCAGGTTTGTGGTATCATCATCTTGCAATCCCCAAGTCATATCTGGAAAGATTCTCTGCAGTCTGCTGCCGACAGTGCCCGCATATGTAAGACAAACCCTGCACAAAGCGTGAAGCAAACCCAGCTGTCATGGGCACCTTGAATGTCTTTGTTGCCTGCATATTTGTCCTCAGGCTTCTTCACTGTGAGCCACCCTGATGGTCAGAAGCTCCCCCGAAGAGGGGAAGGCGGGCGGAGCTCAGGAACTGTCTGTTGCCACCATCTTTCTACTACCTAAAGGAGGCTTATTGGCTAAAGATGAGAACTGCCAAGAGAGCCACAGGTATCTTCACCCACGTTGCCCAGGAGATCCTGAGCATTCGCTGTGAGTGGAGTCGATAAGGTGGTGCAGTTTGAATGACCGGGAAAGAACAGAAGCGTTCTTAGAACAGCTGGCAAGAGTCTTGCATTGTTAGCATCAATCCTCAAGGCCGGTTTTGTAAACAGACACTGAGTTCCTGGTGATTTCGGTCCTGGAGGTTTCTTCCCAGCGTAAGACCACATTCATCAGCATGCCACGTTCTGACACCCCACACATAGACTTTTCTCCCCTTAAACCTCTTCCACCTTCTCCCTGCTGCAAGAGATGTGGCAAAGGTGCTTGGCCAGAATCTTCTGGATAATTCAGAAAAAGTCATAGTCGTCATCCCCACAGCACACCCACAGAAGGCCAGAAAAGCAGACAAAGCCTGAATGGAAATCTAGGAAGCTACTGCTCGAGATGTTATTCTTTCGTGATAGCAATGCGGTTGGCCAAGAAAACATGACCAGACGTGGCTGGTCACATGCTCTGAGGGAGAACGTAATCACGACACTGTGGCCGGATGTAACAGGAAAATAAGATTCTCTAGCATATACCCTCGGCTGCTGATGTTGTAAAGAGTCAGTCATACCAGGTCACTCCGGCGTAATTCCGGAGAAGTCACATTTTCCTCCCATGGCACTATCAAGCAGAACTTAACAGTCTTCCCCTTAGGATTTGTCCTAGGACTCCTTGAAGGCAGGCTTTGTGCTTTCAACCCCCAGCACTCAGCGTCTCACCTGTCCCTGGTACCAGTGATAAACTACAAAGATGCCCGCCCACCCTCACCCCTGCTATGTCCACGCCCTTTACCACGTGACTCTCCAGCTCTTCCCATGATGAGGTGGAGTCTATTTTCCCAGCCTTGAATCTCTGCTCAGACTGGCTTTGACAACTGGATGAGAGGGAGGAGATGCTGTGTCTGTTACACACTGAGTCCCCAAGGGGCCTTGCACACTTACTTTCTCAGAACCCTGCCGTTTCCATACAAATGCCTATGTCTAGCCTGCTAAGAGACCACTTTTTTTTTGAAGCCAACTCCCAGCTGCCTGCAGATGTACATGTAAGTCTCGCTAAGATTGAAGACCTGCCCTGTTCAGCTAGGTCCAAATTGCCAACCCACAGAACTGTGACCCGCGTAGAGGGATATCACTTTTAAGCCACTGAATACTGGGGTGGTTTGTCATATAGCATAAGTTAACTGAGACAGACTCGATTTTTTTTTTTTCTGACAGTGAATCAGACAGTTGACAGGGCTCTAGATTAAAGAGCACCAGTCAGTGTGTCTTGCTGAACTGGACTTTTCAACTTTTTCTTTTTTTTTTGAGACAGAATCTCCCTCTGTCGCCCAGGCTGGAGTGCAATGCTGTGATCTGGGCTCACTACAACTTCCGCCTCCTGGGTTCAAGTGATTCTCCTGCCTCAGCCTCCCGGGTAGCTGGGACTGCAGGCACACGCCACCACCCTGCCCAGCTAATTTTTGTATCTTTAGTAGAGACAGGGTTTCATCTTGTTGGCCAGGCTGGTTTCGAACTCTTGACATTAAGTGATGCTCCTGCTTGGCCTCCCAAAGTGCTGGGATTACAGTTGTGAGCCACTGTGCCCAGCCTGAACCAGACTCTTCTCGTTCATCTCTAAGAACAAAAGCTGGCTCACTTTCTCGTCACTGTGCTAGTGTAAGGATTTGATAGTGTGTGTGAATAATCTGGAAAGGATTGTTTATAATCCTGAACTCACTTTTACGTGTGGCTTTCATGCGCTCAAGTTTTTATGTATGTCATAAAAACTTTTTAAGTTACCAACGAGGTGAAGGCACTGTCATCGCTCACAGGCACCCAGACACAAGCTCACTTCTCTCAGTGCAGTGGTGTCAACGTTAGGCCTGAAGATCACCCCCTGCCCACTGCTGGCTGAAGCGGCCTTGCAAACTCTATGTCCCACCCTAACACTGCAGGGTCTCCCGTCCTGTTCCCAACACATCCCATGCGTCGTCTCTTAGATGGGAAGTTGGAGCTACCAGTGATGTGTGTCTTCCCTTTTTTAGAGTCTGAAGACTATTTCTGAAAACATAATGCACTCTCACGGCTAGGGAGGTGTGGGCAGAGTAGCGCAGGTGTTACACTGTGTTTAAGGTGCTGGGGGACACCACTCACTTCACTGATGTGTAAGTTTATTATAACTGTTTCCAACAGATGGCAGTAGAGTGTCTTGTTCGCATAAAATCAGAGTTTTCTGCATTTGTTCTGACAGATGGCAGTAAAGGGTCTTGAGGAAGGCATGCTGTTGACCATTACAGTTTACACAAAGGTGCCCTATAGTCTAGTGGTGGCTCTGTCAAACTGGTTGTTTCTTATAGGATGAAACTAATTTTATTTCAAAAAGAGAACGTCACCCCTGTGCTTCTGCACAAGAGCCTAGTTTTGGCTTTTGAGGCAGTTCCCACTGACAGAGAGTACTGGTCCTACCCCAAGAGCTGCCACCTTAGGCTTCTCTGGCGCCACAGGGTCTACTCAGAAGGGATGTATGGAAGCGATGTGGCATAAGGGTCCCAGAGTCCTCATCACTACCCAAGCTCCAGCTGCTACCCCCGGGCCACAGGGAAGGTCATTTTTCCTTCCTTCCTTTCCTTCCCTTCCTCCATTCTTCCCTCCCTCCTTTCTTTTTCTTTCTTTCTTTTTTTTTTTTTTTTGAGACAGAGTCTCCCTCTGTCACCCAGGCTGGAGTGCAGTGGTACAATCTAAGCTCACTGCAATCTCCTCCTCCTGGGTTCAAGTGACTCTCCCTGTAATCAGCCTCCTAAGTAGCTGGGACTACAGGTGCACACCACCACGCTCGGTTAATTTTTGTATTTTAGTAGACACACGGTTTCACCATGTTGGCCAGGCTGGTCTCGAACTCTGGCCTCCCAAAGTGCTAGGATTACAGGTGTGAGCCACTGTGCCTGGCCTAGGAAGGTCATTTTCTGGCTCTGAGCCATAGTGTCTTTGTCTCTGCCTAAGAAATCAATGACATTCTCAGACCCTTCTAGCCCTGAAACATCGTGACGGCTTTTCTCCCATTTTCCCCAAAGTGAATTCAGGACTCTAGACTATGGGCCAAATAGCTGGGAACTCAGGACCCGCTAAGGGGAACAAGGCACAGAGTCTTTGTCCCATCTCAATTTTTCTCAAAGATTTTTGAGAAATTTTTTAAAAATTCAATTTTCAATTTTTAAAACATTTCTTTTTGAAAGAAACAAAACAGAATTTAATAACATTTGAAATGATTATGAGGTCTTTGAATTCATAAAACAAATGCAGTTATGCTCACTTATTTAGCTTAAAATTATTATTATTTTTTTAATAGAGACGGGGTTTCACCATGTTGGTCAGGCTGATCTTGAACTCCTGACTTTGTGATCCGCCCACCTCAGTCTCCCAAAGTGTTGGGATTACAAATGTGAGTCACCACACCTGGCCCACTTATTTAACTTTTATAGTCTTTTGAATTGTGGTATTTTAAGGTCAACTTTCCTGATGAGGAAAGTAGGCAAGCCTTGATGGAGCTGCACACATAGCTCTCGATCAGATGTCTTGCAAGTGTCAGAATTAGGGAGTTAGTAAATCTAGGTTTCTTAACTCATGTAATATATCAACTATCTGAGAATCTCTTCAAGAGTGGAAAAACTATCAGTTCTCTAGAAACTCAAAATAAGCAACCCATGAGAATAAGTCACCGAAACTAATTTGCAAGAACCAGAAACCATGTTATCTTCTAAATCCCCTAAAGGCACTCTATGATTCCCAGCACTTCTCAATACATGTAAGTCAATCAATAAAGAACAGATCTTCCCAGCTAACATTTTCTAATAGAATGTCTGTTAGGAATGAGGAAGTGAAAAACTAAATTTAGCAAGGTTTTTGTTATCCCCTTCAGTAAAGATAATGACTTAAACTAAAGATAACGGCTGACGATAAAATATAAAGACTAAAGACTAAAGATAAAGATAACTGCAGATGTGACTCTCAATTTGAGGATCTAACAAGTACAAATGATCTCCAAATTACCATATCTTGACTTAACAAGTTTTTGACTTTATGACTTATTAAATGCATTTCTGACTTACAATACTGTAAGTTAAGGAGCACCTGCAGTTCCTTTGCCTAAGAGACACGTGGTCTAAATCTGTAATTCTTCATACACATCCAGGAAACCCACGAGCCCCTTCAGCCTGCTGCAGTGCGTCATAGCCAGCCCTACCTATTCCATTACTGCCGGGATCTAAAGTCTCCCCATACTCAGGAAATTAGCACGCCCCAAGGTTAAGTAGGCCTCCTTCAGACATACAACACCCACTCATGTGAGCACACATGGGTGTCTTGGGAAAAGCTTTGAGAAGCACTGGGCAAATCTCTGTTTTTCTTGCCAACTGAGCCCACCCTGAGGGTGCTGGGAAATGATTAATCATGGGCTAAGCTGGACGCTCAGCAGCCCCACACTCATTTCCAAGCTGATGGAGTCAATGTTTTTCTGCATTTTTTCTGGAACTTTCCAGCGCTTGCTTCACCATTTGAGGGGCAAGGGGCTCTGTTAACTGTTCTGTCTGTGGCAGAAGAAATATAGAAACCCTAGAGGAGGGAACTCAAGCCAAGCTTTGCCTGGCTGGAGGCCGAAAGAACAGTGTGCTTTGTGGGTTTTGTGTCTGCTGGTCCTGCAGCTCCAAAGAGCAGCTCCCTGAACCCTCATAACAGACATATACAATTTTCTGATACAACCATGTATCCAAAAGCTGCCAGAGAACTCCTAGGGAAACAAGAGATTGCCCCTGAACAGCCCTACTTAGATGGCTGTTGCATGAGGCAGGACGCCTGACCGAGTTCTGGGGTGTCCAGCCGGCAGCAGCCTCTTCCTCCCCAGGCCCCTGCAGGGTGAGAGGGACCAGCTGGACAACGCCATGGCGTCTGGTCTCTAGGGGGATCCTGCCCACTCCCCGGCCTTTTGGTTGCTCCCTAGACAGTGATTCTGAGGACCTGGGACAATTCCTTTTTTGGACTAACGCAAGACTTCATGTTCGTAGTTCTCTTCAGTTGCTTGACTATTTACATAACACGTCTCTGTCTTGAGATGTCATCAGGGCAACATCAGCCCAATATTTACTCCCAGACATAAACAAGCCCCACTGCATGTCGCCGGCACACGGCTCTAACTGAGGCAGTGTGAAGGGTGTGTGTGCAACACATGGGCATGTGTCTGTGCATTTTCTTTTTCTTTGGAAGAGAAGCAAGGATGCCCTCCCAGCCCAGTTTGAAGGGAAGGTGATAACCCAGTGACCTCTGGAGGGGCTGCCAAACCTTACACATTCTCTGAGCCATTTCACAGATTTGTTTTTTTAAGTGTTTTTGCCTTAGGTCAGAAGTAATGCTCTCAAATAAAAACCATGAGCCCAAAACCAGCTCTAAAGCAGCAGGCTCTTGGAGCAGCCCCAGCTGACAGAGGGCTTGAGGCAGCCCGTGTTGGAGGGCTGGCAGACACATTCTGCAGCCTGCCTCCTCTCCACTTGAGCAAGCAGGTCCTGGGCCTCCTGGGAAGAGATGGCCACAGCAGTCTCATTTCCCTTTGCTCCAAGCCATCTCGGTTTGCAAAAGGGTCAGATGGGAGAGAGAAGGCCCTCAGCTGACAGCAGTGAGGGAGGGTGTGGAGCTCTCTCCTTTACTGAGGGGTGGCCTGTATGTTTTGGTCAACTGCAAACAAACAAGGACAGAGCCGCGGAGGGGAGGAGGGTGTAAGGGAGGCAGAGAGCAAGACAGGGAGGGAAGAGCTTGGAGCCCTAGGTGAGGGGAGGGGGGTATCATTCTTCGAAAGGAGAAACACCCCTTCGTCTTCATTCTTTCCGTAGGACCCAGGCTGGCTTAATGAGCTGAGGGTGTTTCTTAAAGGTGCAAGTCACGCAGAAAGTCATGATCCCTCCTGCACCTCTGAACAATTAAACATTTTCCTCCTAAACAGGCTTTTACGATTGTCTTGAAGAGGTGCCAGGCCCAGGCATCTTCCAGCCTAGTCAGGAGCTGAAGGAAAGGAGAGGGGACTCACTTGGACTTTTCCCCTTTTAAAAGCGCTTCATATTTCAAAGTTTTCTTCCTCACAGTGGTTTGGCTGGCTACCGTAATCCTCGCACATAAAGTTTAAATTACGGCTCCCAGTGTCTGCTATCATCTCGGCTTTGGGAAGGCTGATTAGGATCCATTTCAGAATCTGAAGAAGGGTCTGGTTAGCTTGGGGCCCTCATTGTGGATTTTGTGTCAGAGCCAGGCAGGGCCTGCTGCCGCCAAGCCTGACAAGATGCCTGAGATGCCAGTGGATGGGCTTTCTGGAAGGCCTCGGGGAGCTGCGCGGGGTCAGAGGCAGATGAGGGGCTGGGCTGGCTGAATGCATCAGCAGGGAGCCTGGAGCTCAGCTCTGGAAAGGCACTGGCTGAGCCTTCGGGTCTGCACGCTTTATGCTTGCAAGATGGCTGGCACCTTCATTAGACAGAGAGTGTGGTGCTTTCTGTTTTAGGTAAACAGTAGCACCACAGTGCACGTGTAGGCAGGGCCTGGGGCTGGTGGCACAGGGCTAGTCCTGCTCACCTTTCAGGGCTTTGCTGAAGCTGATTTTCCTAAAGGTCTTTAAGGCTAGGTGAGGGCTCTGTTGTTGCTGAGGTCAGGCACGGTGGCTCACGCCTGTAATCCCAGCACTTTGGGAGGCCAAGGCGGGTGCATCACTTGAGGCCAGGAGTTCAAGACCAGCCTGGCCAACATGGTGAAACTCCGTCTCTACCAAAAATACAAAACTCAGCCTGGCGTGGTGGCATGCACGTATAATCCCAGCCACACTGGAGGCTGAGGCAGGAGAATTGCTTGAACCTGGGAGGCGGAGGTTGCAGTGAGCTGGGATTGCACCACTGCCCTCCAGTCAGTTTGGGTGACAGAGTGAGACTGTCTCAAAAGAAAAGAAAAGAAAAGAAAAAGGCCAGGTGAGGGCTGTTTTTATCGATCTTTGTCTCTTTGCCCAGGGCCTGCCACCTCGTACAGGACCCACTACTTCCTGCCTAATGAAGGTGCTGGCCATCTTGCAAGCACGAAGCGTGCAGACCCGGGGGCCCGTGTGGCACTGTGAATGCTGTGCATGGCCAGCTGCTCTGCTCGGCTCTCAGTGCCATGTCGCAATTCGCATTCGTGCAACACTTTTGGGAATAATCACTTTGGGCTCGGGGGCTCAAGGCAGCAGCAAGGGACCACAGGCAGCAATGCCAAGAGCTACTCTCGAAGGACATTCAAGAGCCATGGTTCTGCCGGGTGCGGTGGCTCACGCCTGTAATCCCAGCACTTTGGGAGGCCGAGGCGGGTGGATCACGAGGTCAAGAGATCGAGACCATCCTGGTCAACACGGTGAAACCCCGTCTCTACTAAAAATACAAAAAATTAGCTGGGCATGGTGGTGCGTGCCTGTAATCCCAGCTACTCAGGAGGCTGAGGCAGGAGAATTGCCTGAACCCAGGAGGCGGAGGTTGAGGTAAGCCGAGATCACGCCATTGCACTCCAGCCTGGGTAACAAGAGCGAAACTCCGTCTCAAAAAAAAAAAAAAAAAAAAAAAGAGCCACGGTTCTGTAACGGGAAGAGGACTTCAACACCGTCCCCGCTGTCTTCAAAGGCCCTCAGTGAAGTGAGCAACCGGTCAGCAGTGGCAGCTGGGTACCACTCAGTGGCTTTCTCCTTGAAAGGAACGGAGGGAATATGGCATTACGTAGGGAATATGGCAATAAGCCGGAAACATCACGATCTCCCATATAAGACAAATATGAGGCTGGAGTTTAGGCCATCAGTCAACAGGTCTTTGGCTTACTGCACCATGCTGCCAGTGTGATGCCAAATCACTATTCACTACAATGTAATGCATCTTTCTTAGGTTGTACACATGGGAATCAGAGTTGACAAGAGGTCTGAAGCTGAAGTTCTAGAAATACATAGGTCTTTACAATAATCCTACATTTCATTTGCCCTTTTACCCTCTTATAAAGTCATCACATAGTTAGGCTTTTAAGGCAAAAATTTTTTTTCCCCTAAAGAAATCCCCTCCACCAAGCCCCTTATTACAAGATTGCCTGAACAGACTGCACACGCTGACATAAATGCTGCACCAAGATTTACCATCTGCCTCCTCTTCCCCAAAGAAGCTCGATTGTGATTTTATCTATGACACTATGAGAGAGAGATGAGGTTTCATCTACTTTAAAACAGAACTTCGAGTTAGGCGAATTTTTCTTTGTAACAGTGAGTTTTAAAGAAAAGTCACGGTGGCTCACACCTGTAATCCCAGCACTTTGGGAGGCCAAGGCAGGTAGATCACTTGAGGCCTGGAGTTCAGGACCAGCCTGGCCAACATGGTGAAATGCCATCTCTACAAAAAATACAAAATTTAGCCGGGTGTGGTGGTGTGCACCTGTAATATCAGCTACTCGGGAGACTGAGGCAGAATTGCTTGAACCCAGGAGATGGAGGTTGCAGTGAGTCGAGATCATGCTATTACACTCCAGCCTGGGTGACAGAGTGAGACTCAGGGAAAAGAAAAGATAAAGGTGAAAGCTTTCACCAACAGAGTAAATGATGACATGCTGCTGTGGGCTCGCATTTAAGAGAGCTGGCAGCTGTCACTGTGCTCTCTTGCAGCCTAAGCCACCACAGAAAAAGTCAGACCATCTGCTGGAAGGACCACATGTAGAGGCCCTGAGTTGACAAGGAGAGGGAGAAGGACTTGACTGAATCCAGACTTCCAGCTGCCCCTACCAAGGTGCCAGGTATGTGAGTGAAGCTGTCTTGGACTCTGAAGACCACCTCAGCCACCAGGCAAATGCCACTAAGTGACCGCACTCAATGTTGTATGCAGCAGAAGAATCACCCAACCAAACCCTTCCTGGATCCCTGACCCAGAAATCTGTCTGATGTAATGGTTGTTTTAAGCCACTCAATTTGGGGGCAGTTTGTTATGCAGCATAGCTAGCTGGTGTGATAGAACAGCCTGCAGTTCAGGCAGCAGCAGCACTGACAACCATGAAATCCTGCAGGAGGGAACTCCTTTGGGGTATCTGCCTAATTGTTCCCTTTTCTGAGAGTCTCTTCCCCAGCATCCCCTAAACCATCCTCCTGAATCCTCCTCTCACCCTAGCCTCCGGGGAGACATGTGGCCACGCTGGGCCGGGTGGATTCTCTCCCTGCCAACTCCCTTCCTCCCTTCCACAGTTGACAGGAGTGGGCATTTGACTCAAGCTGGGCCATGCAGATCCTGTCTCCCAGACATGTGGGACCAGGGATCAGAGGTGGCTGGTCATTCTGCATCTGTGGCCAGCAGTCCTTGAGATGCAAGTTTGGAGGGGCTGGAGGCAACCATCTTCCTATGGTGTGTAGGGAACCTAGAGAAAGCTGGTCTGCGGTGGAAGGAGTGCAATGCAGGCGTGCAGTCAAGCAGAGAGAAGGGGCTTCCTTCTGTTGACCTTCCCTCTGCCAGGTGGGGATGACGGGGAATGAGGCAAGCGCAGCCTTGTCTTCCAGCCTCCCGTAGGCACCACGCACTCAGAAAGCCCAACACCAAGCTCCTCTCTTCCCAGATTATTTCAAATCCTATATTCCCCACCCTGATGAAGGGCAACCATCCTTTGTCTGAACTAATCACAAGGAGAGAGCTACTCTTTCTTTCTCCTTCACCTGCAAGTCCAACTGGTCAGCAAACCCTGCCTGTCCTGCCATGACCCATGGCAGTGGCCCGGCTCTTGCCCTCACACTGTCCCCAGATCTCTCTCTCTTTTTTAGAGACATGGTCTTGTTCTACCACCTGGTGTAGTGGTGTGATCACAGTTCACTGTAACCTCAAATTCTTAGGCTCAAGCAATTCTCCAGGCTTGGCCTCCCAGAGCAGTGAGATTACAGGCATGAGCCTCTCTCTCTCTCGACACAGATCTGGCCTCGCCACCGCTCTGCTCACTGACCTCCCATGCTCCCCCTTTGTCCTGGTCAGCGGTGGCCTTCACAGCTACAGCAGATGGTCTTGCTGGAGGTCAGTGATAGCCCTCCTGTGACAAACTTTACAAGCTGCTCCCTACAAACCCTGCTTATTTTCCCACCTCTTCCTTCCCTCTAGACGGAAACTTCATCTGCCCTTCCCTGCCTGGAAAACTCAAACCACGCTCAAGGTCAGACTGGAATGACACCTCATTTATGAAACGCCTTCTGGCTTCTGTGTGTTAAACGCAGTGCTAAACATTTTCTCTGCATAATCTCTACATACCAAACTGCAGGCGATGGTCTCTTTTTTACAGAGGAAGAAACTGAGAGGGTAGGCAACCCTCCTAAGGCCGCACGTCAGGCAGGTGTGGGAGCCAGGATTGCTGCCCACAGCTGCCAGCCTGCAAAGCCACTCATCTATCACACTTCTCTGTGACTTTTAATCCTCCGTCCTCCTTGGGGGCAAGGGAGGGGACTCACGGCACCGTCCCCTCAGTTTCCAGAGCAGTTACTGCACAGCGCTCGCCACCGTCCACGGTGCATGCAGGTCTAGTGCCAGGTGGGGAGGCGGCCAAGGGCAGGGAAGGGCACAGTTATTGCTGCGCCCCAGCGCCTAGTCCAGTGTCAGCAAGTGTTCGAGAAATGGGAGCTGAAATGAGACGCTGCTCTGGGTTGACTAGCAAAGCTGTGCTCACCCAGGTGGCCTCATTCGACAGCCTCCTCAAAGCTTTCCTGCCACCTGTTAGTTATGGCAAGCCTTGGTCTGAGTACACCGTGTGTCCCTGGAGGCTGTGACTGCCCTCTCCCTCCCAGTGTGTGGCAGAGGGTGGAGTCTGCCTTCTCAGGTTGTGGCTCTTTGGAGCCCCCACAGCTGGGTGACCTCAGGGTTCTGCCTACCCATGACAGCATCTCCTGCAACCACGCTTTCTTTAAACACAGCAAAAACAAGACAAAGCCGGTGGCAGGCTGAGGGGCAGAGCCAGGTGGGACGGCCAGAAGGAGGGCATGCAGACCACAAGGGGAAGTGGGGCACAGCCACAACACTGCCCGCTCCATCCTGTCTGGTCCCACACATCTCGCCACAAAGGACACAGCTCCTCTCATTTTAAGAACCCATATAAAGGCAGAAGGAAGTCACGCACACACACACACACACACACGCACACTCACGTGCGGGCACACACCCACACACTCATGCACCAAAGCCCTCAACTCAGCAAGAAGCCTCGTCTTTTCAGATCCCAAACACTGGGCAGGCTTTGTTCTCCACCCACAGACCCGAGGCCTTTGCGGTAGGAAGGAGTTGGAGTTGGAGAAAAGGGAGAATTAAGAATCTATCTGGGAATGCAGATTAAATAAACAACAAATTGGCGGATTTTTTAAAAAAAGGTAACATCCACTATTGGCAAACCAACATTTCTGATACACTGCTTGTGGGAGGGCAGATAGGTATGACCTTTCTAGAGGGCAATTTGCAATAGCAATAAAACATTTAGCCCGGGCATGGTAGCTCACGCCTGTAATCCCAGCACTTTAGGAGGCCGAGGTGGGTGGATCACCTGAGGTCAGGAGTTCAAGACCAGCCTGGTTAACATGGTGAAACCCCATCTCTACTAAAAAAAAAAAAAAATTAGTCAGGCATGGTGATGGGCGCCTGTAATCCCAGCTATTCAGGAAGCTGAGGCAGGAGAATCACTTGAACCTGGGAGGGGGGCTGCAGTGAGCTGAGATCACGCCATTGCACCTCAGTCTGGGCGACAAGAGCAAAACTCCGTCTCAAAATAAATGAATAAATAAAATAAAATAAGTAATAGGCTTAAAATATGCATTCTTTTGATGGTAATTCTGTTTCTAGGCTTTCATCCTAACAACATAATGAAAGATTTGTGCAAATACTTGGCTCCAAGGATATTTAATGTGGCACTGTTAGAAGAAGTGTCAAACTGGGAGCAACCTCAATTCCAGCATCGGGGGACTGGATGAGTAGACTGCAGACACTCTACAGCCTAAGAAGTGCTGGAAGAGTGCTTCAAACACACGGAAAGACGTCCCCACTACCGTCTTCTGGGAAAAACAGGTGTACGTTTTTCCTAGATAAATAAATCAAATCCAGGCCAGGTGCACTGGCTCATGCCTGTAATCGCAGCACTTTGGGAGGCTGAGGTAGAGGCCAGGAGTTCAGGACCAGTATGAGAAACACAGTGAAACCCTATGTTTACAAAAAATTTAAAAAGTGAGCTGGGCATTGTGCATGCCTGTAGTCCCAGCTACTTGGGAGGCGAAGGCAGGAAAATGGCTTGAGCCCAGGAGTTAGAGGCTGCAGTGAGCTATGATCGTGCCACTGCCCTCCAGCCTGGGCAACCAAACAAGACCCCATACTTTAAAAAAAGGGAACCCACTGCTTTTAAATTTAGAGGTACTTCACCTGAAAATATATTGCGTATATTACTGCAAAATTAACTAATACGCTATTCAAAAATAAGTCAATGCTATGAGAACTCCTGGTCTCTATCTATATATGCGGAGAAAAAGGTCAAAGAGCGACCGTGCTATGCTCACCACGGAAATTTCTGGGACATGAACTCCTGGTGTTCTGCAACTTTTTTGGGTAATTGGTATGTTATCATGTTTGGTCAATAAATACATACTATTTTGTAATCCCAAAGAAATCATTTTAAAATATCCATCTCTAATACTCTACGAGGCTGTTTCCAGCTACATCCCAAGCTTGGAATTCTAATGAAGTATGGACTTTGGTGTCAGGAGGTCACAGTTATGGTCCCTGGTGCTATTTTAGAGCTGGGGACACGGTGGAGACAAGGGAGAGACAGATGTTCTCAGTCAAAGCCTCTGACACGTCACTGATGGACAGAGAGGATCTGAAGGAAAAGGACTCCGGGTCTCTAAGAGAGAGTGTGGCAAAAACGCCATCCTCGACATGGGGATGAGGACAGTTTTACTCCTTGAGCGAGTGATGCTTGAGGCAGGACAGGTCTACGCCCTGGGCCACCTCCAAATAAACCAGCATGAGGTCTGGAGAAGTTGTGATGGAGCTACTCTGGACTGTAGCCCATCTCAGTTACTCAGGGATTCTGGGCAGAGGTCGTCCTCATATTGCACAGAAGAAAAGAAGGAAGAATTGCTCTATCGTTCCCCTCTGATCTTTCTTCATGCAAATGGTTAATCACCCCCTCTTGGGAGTTCCTCCTCAGGCTTCTGTTACGGAGTTAGGTTCTCACCATCCTACAGGAGGACTCTAAGGAAAGGTAGGAGAAGAGAGAACGGAGACTTTGGCCCTCTCTCTGAAGTGGTCCAAATCCTCAGTTGTGAATGGCCTCAAGGGGAGCCAGGATTCCACTCCCTGCCTGAAGGGTCACTGTCCTTTGCTATAGCCATGCCATGAAGGAAGCTCTAACAGGATACTTCTTCTTCCCTGGAGAAGTGGGAGAGCTGGGTATCCATGGGTGGGGACTCCAGGGGGACCTGCAACCGCCGGACTCACCTTCCAGAGCAGCACGGCCAGCAGCAGGAAGATGAGGATTCCCACCAACAAGCTGATGGCGATGATCCACCCCACGACGTAGCCACGGGGCTCCAGACTGTGCAGGGCCTCGAAGACCACCTAGGAGACAGCGCAATAGTGAAAACGTTTCCTTTTTTGTTTGTTTGTTTTTGAGACAGAGTCTTGTTCTGTCGCCCAGGCTGAACTGCAATGGCGCAATCTCGGCTCACTGCAACCTATGCTCCCCGGGTTCAAGAGACTCTCCTGTCTCAGCCTCCCAGAGTGCTGGGATTACAGGTGTGAGTCACCACTCCCAGCTCTTTTTGCTTTTTTTTTTTGAGACAGAGTCTCACCAGGCTGGAGTGCAGTGGCACGATCCCGGCTCACTGCAACCTCGGCCTCCTGGTTCAAGTGATTCTTCCGCCTCAGCCTCCCAAGTAGCTGGGACTACAGGCACACACCACCACGCCCAGCTAATTTTTTGTACTTTTTAGTAAAGACGAGGTTTCACCATGTTGGTCAGGATGGTCTCGATCTCTTGACTTCGTGATCTGCCCACCTTGGCCTCCTAAAGTGCTGGGATTACAGGCATGAGCCACTGTGCCTGGCCTCTTTTTACTTTTTAAAAATTACTTATTGAAGTTGAATATACATAAAGTATCCTAAGTGTACCGCTCGCTGAATTTTCACATACCAAATGCTAAATGCATGTGTGTAACTAGCAGCCTAGATCAAGAAACGGAAGGTGACCAGCTCTCTAGAAGCTCCCTTCCCCTTTCCTTCCATTCCCCACCCCGACCAAGGATGTCTAACAGCTTAGATTGGCATCACCTGCTTTTTTTGGTCCTCAATACAAATGGAATGACACTGTATGAACTACTGTACCTTTTTTTTTTTTTTTTTTTTTTTTTTTTGACAGAGTCTTGCTCTGTTGCCCAGGTTGGAGTGCAGTGGCAAATAACTCACTGCAAACTCTGCCTCCTGGGTTCAAGCAATTCTCTTGTCTCAGCTTCCCAAGTAGCTGGGATTACAGGGGTATCCCACCACACTCAGCTGATTTTTGTATTTTTAGTAGAGATAGGGTTTCAACATGTTGGCCAGGCTGGTCTTGAACTCCTGACCTCAGGTGATCCACCCGCTTCGGCCTCCCAAAGTGCTGGGATTACAGGTGTGTACCCGGTTTCTTTCTCTCACTGTTATGTTTGGGAAACTGTGCCAGGCTGTGGTATGTCCACTGTCACTGCTGTATAGTATTCCCCTGTGTGGACACACCACTACTTATTCATGCTATCAACTGGGCATGAATTGATATTGCTATTGATGGGCATGGAGGTTGTTTCCAGCTTGGGGCTATTAAAAAGAGCAATTTTCAGACAACAGGCAATCCTCAAGGAAAAACACTGATAGGTGGGAGGTGGTGGGACAAAAGTGGACTCTGACGTCTGTCATCCTAAATCCACTATTTTCTATCTAGTTCAGATGAGCAGTTCCCATTTTTAAGGCAGTCAGATTCATGTCTTTGGGTTTTGCTGTGGACCAAATCGCCTCTTGCATTTGGAATCTCTCGTGGTGTCTTGTACAGATGAACTGTGAGGAACCGTTAGGAAAGTTGGGGAGGGAGGAGTGCTGGCGTTAATCCTGGTCCTGGTGCAGACGTAGGCAACCATGATACTACTTTCTCTTCTTCTGTGAAATGGGGGTCTGATAGGGAAAATGTGGCAGTTCTGTGAAAGCACCTGGGTGTGAGAAAAGTCTGTTAAACCTTATTGCTGACTGCGAATCAGACTGAGACACTGAGCTCAGTGGGGTTAGCTGCAAAGCCCAGCCCCCTGTGCTAACCCAGATGGCTTGTTAGGGACACTGAAATCTGTATACCAGCAAATCCATGTTGGAGGTCTGGTTTTGTGGACACAGAGGTTAAAGTAGCAGCTACAGTTTAGTCTGGCAAGTTCCACAAGAATGCCCTGTCACTTCCCCGGAATGTGGGCTTTATCTCGTCTTACTTTGAGGCAAGCTGCTCATCCCCTTGGATGCTTGCTTCGTGCTCTGGCAGAGCCTCAGCCTGCTCTCTCACATCGCAGCTCCCATAAACTCATCTGAGTGATGATCTGAGCATCATGCAGCTCTAACAAGTCATATCTTAGATTAAAAAACAAAACCCCAAGGAAGGAACAGTAGCCTGGATGACACGGAGGGTCAAGAAGCACCAATGATCAGGTCCCGTCTCCACCACCAATGAGCCGGGTGATCCTGGTTAAGCGCTACACCTCTCTAAACATCTTTTCTCTCCATCCTCTTCTCTCCATCCCAGATACTTCCTGGCTCACATCTCGTCTTCTCTCACTAGCTCTATTGCAGGAGTCTTGGGGAGGCCTCCCTGCTGTTAGATTTGTCTTCCCAAAGCACAGGTCTCACCATGTCACTTCTCGGTTTACAGGGTCCGTGGCTTTCCTTTAGGCTGAGCATCTAAATCAGGACACCAGGCCCTTCACATTCTCATCTCCTTCCTACCTTTCCAGCTGCTTCCAGGACACATATTTACATTCTAGCCAGGTAGAGGTCCCTCGCCTGTGAGACCAGTGGTCCCCAGCCTCTCTGCAGGCCGCTCTTGCCTCCTGGAATGCCCTTCCATCCTTGTCCATCTGACAAACTCATTACTGTTCATCTAAAAACGTTCATACTTGATCAGCCTGGCCAACATGGTGAAACCCCATCTCTACTAAAAGTACAAAAATCAGCCAGGCGTGATGGCGCACGTCTGTAGTCCCAGCTACTTGGGAGGCTGAGACAGGAGAACCACTTGAACCCAGGAGGCAGAGGTTGCCGTGAACCAAGATGGTGACACTGCACTCCAGCTTGGGTGACAGAGCAAGACTGTCTCAAGAAAAAAAAAAAAAAGAAAGAAAAAAATAACAATGTTCATACCCTTTGATCCATTCATTCTGTACCTGAAAACTTACTCAAAGGAAAGAAATATAAAATACAGAAAAAGTTTGATGCTCAAAAATGTTCACTGCAGAATTATTTATATTGGTGCTGAATTAGCAACATCCTAAGTGTCTAACCTACGGGCAGTAGATAAGTAAACTATGGTCAATCACAAAATAGGATATCATAGAATTATCAACAATGATGACAGTAAAGCTGGCTGTCAAAGCATAATTTTCAAAAAGTTAAAACATAATTCTTATATAAATATACAGTGAATATATGGCAAAGATTAATTTATTATTGAGGAAGCCAGCAGGGTGGTAAAGCTAGTTTTAAAAAGACCAGAAAAAAATGTGTAGTCACAGGAAAAATAATTACTGAAATCAGATTGCTAAATCAAATACAAACCTGGCTAATACCCTACAAGGTGATAAACTCTAACCCTACAAGGTGATAAACTCTAACCTTTGGGATTATATTTTCAGTCAAACAGAAATCATTTTTATCTTCACTGGCAATAGTCATTGATAACTTATCAGCCTTCCATAAGTTAATATGTAACTTCACAGAATTTGGGCCCTGGAGGGTTAGGCAGGCCTGCAGATCGGTGCTTCTCAAATTTTACTGTGTGTAAGAATCACATGAGGAACTCTGTTGAAAGGCAGATTCTGAATTAGAGTCTAGAGTGGGGCCTGAGAGCCTAGATTGCAAATAATCTGGTCCGTGGACCACACTTTGAGTAGAAAGGGCGAGGGCATGCTCCAGTCTGACACTGAAAGGAAATGTAATCATCCTTTTGCCTCATTTCCAAATTATAGATACTTTTGAAAACATAGTAATAATGTGAGGAAAATGATAAGTTTATTATGCTAAGTTAAAAAATCAGAAGACGCTGGCTCACGCTTATAATCCCAGCACTTTGGGAGGCCAAGGTGGGAGGGTTGCTTGAGCCTAGGAGTCCAAGACCAGTCTGGGTAACACAGCAAGACCTTGTCTCTACAAAAACACAGAAATTAGCTGGGCATGGTGGCATGCACCTGTCATTCCAGCTACTTGGGAGGCTGAGGCTGGAGGATCATATGAACAGAGGATATCAAGGCTGCAGTGAGCCGTGACTGTGCCACTGCACTCCAGCCTGGGTGACAAAGCAAGATCCTGTCTAAATAAAATAGGCTGGGTGAGGTGGCTCATGCCTGTGATCCCATCACTTTGGGAGGATGAGGCAGGTGGATTACTTGAGGCCAGGAGTTCAAGCCAGCCTGACCAACATGGCGAAACCCCATCTCATACAAAAATTAGCCCGGTGTGGTGGTGCATGCTTGTAATCCCAACGTTTTGGGTGGCTGAGGCAGAGAATCACTTGAATCTAGGAGGTAAAGTCTGCAGCGAGCTGGGATCGCGCCACTGCACTCCAGCCTGAGCGACAGAGCAAGACTCTGTCTCAAAAAAATAAGAAAATAAAATAAATAATCAGAAGATTATCTAATATATAGAAGATTTCAGCTTTGCAGAAATATAGTAGGAACTCTTTAAATAGGTGTGTTTTAATATTAAGAATGTTATTTCTTTTCTACTTTTTATTATTTTTTTAACTGAGCATTTTAAAGGCAAGTAAAACCAATTTTTTTTTTGATGGAGAGACTCTGCTCCAATATCTCCTTTCCCAAGAAGCCTGCCTTACTCCCCTGTCTTCAGCAGAATTAATCACTCTCTGAGATCTTGGAAACATAGTAATTTTCAACCTACTGTGGCATCCCAATGTATAAATGCTACTCAGGTGGGCAGCTAGAATCCAGCCTACTCAGCCCCCATTTGTTTTTATTTTTTGGAGACAGGGTCTCACTCTGTTCTCAGACTGGAGTGAAGTGGCACAATCTTGGCTTACTATAGACTAAACCTTCTGGGCTCAAGTGATTCTCCCACCTCAGCCACCCAAGAAGCTGGGACTACAGGCACACACACCATACCCAACTAATAATAATAATAATAATAATAATAATAATAATAATAATAATTGTAGAGACATGATTTTGCCAGGTTGCCCAGGCTGGTCTCGAACTTCTGCACTGAAGTTATCTGCCTGCCTCAGCCTCCCAGCGTTTTGGGATTACATGTGTGAGCCACTGTAGCTGGCCCAGCCTCTCTTTCTAAGCCCTGTTTCTTCCTACCCTGGCCTCAGCAGCCCCTGAACCAACTCAAGGGAACCCATGGCTCCAACAAAACAGAGTTTTAAAACCACAGCTGTATACTTCACAGTCGCAGTTCTAGGTCCTTCTCATTCTCTAAGGTAATGATGAATCTTCCTGTCTATAGACTCCAGTAAACTGAATTCGTATACAATAAGGACATGAATGCGTGCATTCCTATCACCTGAACCAAGGCAGTGTTTCATTATATGATTAATGAATATACAAAGGAATACATTCAACATCCTTTCTGCTAAAAAATCAGATGAATTATGAGCATGACTCAGTCTGCAACAAAAGAGATGGTGGGATTTGAAGCTGGAGTCTCTGAATGTGATTTTCTTTCTCCTTCAAAAATATATTAGCAAATGTTAAATCTTTTGGGGGAGTCTTGGCCATCCATCCATCCATCTGCCCATCCACCCACCTATCCATCTGTCAATCAATCTGTCCATCCATTCAGTCCATCCGTCCATCCATCCGTCCGTTCGTCCATCCATCCATCCAACAAATGTGTCTGTAGTGTCTCCTATGTGCTAGACATTGTGGAAATTCACTGATGAATAAAACAGACAGTGTTTGCACTCATAGAACTTCCAGGTTCCAGAGACTACCAGCCAATTAGGCAAATAAATGCTAAATTAAAACTGTGGGAAGTGCTACAAGGAGAAGCTCATGAGGATAAAAGATCCTCGTACAGAGGCATGGGAGTGAACAGAGTTCCCTGAGGAGCTACCTGACCTGAAGGTGAAGGGACAGGCAGAAATGAACGCTTTGGCATGAGTGAACTTGGCAACTGCCATCAGCCAGTGGACTGGAGCAAACAGAATGAACAGGCAGCCACAGGAAGATGTTCACGATGTGCTGGAGAGGCAGGAGATGGAGGCCGCAGTAAGATCTCCATGCTTTACCATAAGAGGAATGGGAGGCTGCTGAGGGGTTTGGAGCCGGGGAGTGATGTGATTTGCATTTTGCAAAGTATGCTGCAAAATGAATCTAGACTGGAAGACATAACTGCACGTGGTTGTATAAGGGAAAAACAGTCCCAGTGAGAGGGCTGCAGGGGAAACGGTTTCACCAGGCTAGATCCATGCTTTCAATAAGAAAGGAGGTGGCGTGAAAGGAGGAAATTGACTAAGGAGGGGAAGTCTGCTGGTTTTGAGGAAGTGGCTGTGGAGGTGGTAGCAGGCTGAGCTGGGGAAGGCAGGCGCTCTGGCCAGTGAAGGGATGGCTGATGGCCTGGTGTGGACCCTGGCTGGAGGGCTCATGCACTGGATGCTGACCAGCAAAACAGATGAAAATGAGGAGCGTGAGGATCTGTCTCAAGGGGGCCTTTGAGGAGGGCAAACAGGCCTTTGACGCAGGTCCAGACACTGGCACCCTGCCTACTGCTGTAGAGTTTAATGCACCTGAGGTTGCCAAGCTGGTGTCAGGGAGTGGCCAGAGGCCAGCTTCCAGTCTGAGGCAGTGGGTGAACCCAAACCACACTATTTGATTTATTTCTGTGTTTCTGGAAAAACGTTTATGTTCTAACCAATGCAAATACGCCTAATGTAACAGCTGGCAATGCCCATGTCTCCACAAGGCCTGGGAATATGACCACAATGGAGGTACATCTCGCCCAGGCCTCTGCTGGATGGACAGCTTCTAGCGGCGGGGGGACAGCTCAATACCACCCAAGAGGAGGTTCAACTCCACACCTCGGCCAGCAGAAGGCCGGTGACAAGGGCAAGACGCTCTCTGCAGTCAAGGTCACACACTTGTCTCAACAGAAGGAAGGGATTTACATACAAGAAGGAGTGGAAAGAGAACATTTGGGATAGTGACATGACATTTCCACCTGCTTCTGATTCCATCTAATAGCCAGTGGAGGTGGGGGGAGGGAGGAGGAAGACAGGGCAGTTGAGGCTGGAAGAAATGTTTTCGGCAGAACCATGCCTCAGATGGCTGTCAGAACTCAGCCTCAGAAAGCAAGCCAGTTCAGGGGCACAGGGAGATTTATGGAGATGACATAAATGAACAGAAAACCAGCTGTGCATTTGGCAAGATTGGCACTGTAAGTCTGTGCTGTGATGAACAAGTCAAACGTGCCCCGTGCCTGCCAGGTGTCACATTTCCGAAATTTCCTGCTCTGTTAGAATTTGCAGAGGAATGAGCTGGGCTCTGCTAATTCCTGTTATTGGTAATGGATCACATTTGTAGAGTACCTACCATGTGCTGAGAGGTGTTCTATCTACTACTTCCCATAATCCTTACATAGCTCCTTAAAAAGGGAGGAAATGGAGCTCATTTACCTCCAGTGATAGAGTGTCCTGAGGAGCCCTTATTCCCTTGACTGAACATCTGTGCATCTGGTTAAGAACCAGGACACAATGCAAGAGTTCCAAAGCCACCTGACCACCAAGTAAGTCTGCACATGATGTGCTTCTGAGGCCATCCGAGCCAAGGGTCACTCCTAAGACAGAGGGTCAGCTGTCTACCACCCAGGACTGCGATTCCTCCCACCGGCTCTGTGTGTGGGCTCCGGGCTACAGGACAGCACAGGCCAGAGGGCAAAGGGTCAAGGCAGACTCAGGGCTCGCCAAAAGGCAGAACTGCGGGCAGACTTGGCTCTTCCACCGACCAGCTGCGGGGCATCTGGCAGGCTCATTCACTCCTGGAGCCTCCATTTCCTCAATTGAAAATGGAAGTCATAGTGTGTAGTTCCACAGGTGATGCCACAGTGACAGGAGGTCACCATAGCACGTGCCCAGCACCTCACAGGAAGTGAGCAGATTCAAGCACACCTCACACGAGGTCATTCATCTTAATGGGACATGGACACACGTGCTGAGAGAAGCACCCAAGCTTGGAGTGGATAACACTTCTGTCTGCGGCCAAGACTCGGTTCTCTGCCCAGATGCCCTTGGGTCCCCTCTCTTGCTTCGGCCTGCCTAGTCCCCAGGTTTGCCACGCCTTCACTTCTAGAGGCCTGCCTCACTTTTAGAGGGTAAAGTGCCTTGGGGTTCCTACCTCTGAGGCAGCCTCAACCAATGACTGGCAGGTACAGGAGTGTGACAGCCCAGCTCGCCTGCTTCCAGGCAGGACCAACTCCGAGGTGTTATTTGTGCTCCAGAGTTCACACAGGATCAGGGTGAGGCTAAGATGGTCCCTGAAATCTCACCCTTGCTTCCCTTCTCCTCTTTCCTATCCTGTCCCGTTTCTTTCCGGGTCCCACTGGGAACACCTCCCTAAATAAACTCCTTACATGATGCCCTCATCTCAGGGTTTGCCTCTTGAGAATCCAGCCCGACACACCATCCGACTTCATCTTGAATGCCTGATCTTCTTTGTACACGTAGGAAATTCCTTAAAGACACATTGGGCACATACACATACAGTGTTGCAGGGGTGTGTGTGTGCATGTGTGTATGCATGTGTGCGTGCGTGTATGCGTGTGTGTGTTTGCGTGTGTGCACGTGTCTGTGTGCGTGGGTGTTTTGACTTGTTTGGGGCTGTGGAAGGCTTAAGGGTAAAAATTTCATCTTGCTCATACTTACTGGGGGTATAACTAGCGTCTAGTGAAAGCCTCTGATGAACTGGGAAACCTGAAAATACCACTTTCCATAGCAGTGGCTTCTTTAGAGCCCAGGGGTCCAGTGAGGTACTACGGAAGCCATCAAGGGAAAATGGTGGCTTGAAGCTGCCAAGAGGGAGTTCCAGGAACTTCACCCCTGAGTCAACCAAACCATATTTCAAAGTGGAAATGGGTTCTGTTGCCTAAAAATAATGATGATGATGGTGATGATGGTGATCACGATGACTAGAAACTTGGATTTAGAGTAAACTGACCAGGACTTGAGGATCTGAGGAGAAGGTGGCTCATTTTTCATGTGCTTCATCTTCTCCTTGGCCATCTCTTTACGCAATGACAGCCACTATTAACGGAGTGCCCCTGTGGATGTGCCGTGCAAGGGGCTTTGCACCGAGATGACATTGGACCCCTCCCAGCCCTGCAGGGTAAGCATTCCTTACGTGTGACTGCCACCAGTCACCGTGCCTTCACTGACACAGACCTACTAGCCACTTGATCTACCTCCTCCGGCACCCTGACCTCTTGCCAGGTGACGGTCACAGCCTTCTAATCAGCTCCTTATTTCCGCCATTGCCCCTACAATCCCCCGTCCACGCACTGGCCTATGATTTTTAAAGAGCATACATTGGATCATGCCATTCCCCGCTCCAAGCAGAAGCTTTCAATGGGTTTCCTCTGTAACCGCCCAGTGTGTTACCTGGTGTGGACTCTGTCTATGTCCACCGTAGTTCTCTTCCCTGCTCACCAGCTTCCTGCTGCCTGGGCTTTCAGTGCCTTGAAGAGGCTAAGCCATTTGGGGCTCCATACAGCTCTCCTCCCCAACTGGGACACTCTTCCTCATGCTTACTAAGCAAATTCCTTCTCACCTACCAGTCTCAGCCTCCTTGGAGAAACATTCCTCGGCCCCCAATCTAAAGCAGGCTACTCCCTGGGGACCAAACTCAACTGGAAATAGAATCTTAGTTTGTGTCCTTGCTGACAGCTGCCCTGGGAGGGCGGGGATCATGTCTCCTTTGTTCACCAGCGAGTCCCCAGTGCCTAGCACAGTGCCTGGCTCTTAGCAAGCCCTCAATAAATGCTCATCAAACAAGTACTTGGGGTTACTACCTCTGGGGCAGCCCCAACCAATGACCGGCAGGTACAGGAGTGTGAGAGCCCTGCTCCCCAACATTTTCTAATGATGACCATTAGAAAATATGCCTCATGTGTTTGGCAAACTATACCAAAAGTTTTCTCAGTTCTTGATGGTCAGAGCTTAATTCTCACATGTGGGGAGGTGGGTGAGAAGAAAGAACTGCCCACCAACCATTGTGGACAGCACAGGATGAGGGTGGTGATGACCTTCAACAACCCTCTTCATCCTACAACTCAGTTTAATGTGAGGTTCAAGGGGGAAAGACTCTGTCGCCATATGGAACATGACTGTAACTGAAATTGGTCACATAAATTATAAATAACGAGTCACAGTCTATTTCACGACAGTAAAAGTGGTCAACTTTGCCTCTAGAAGCAGTACACCAAAGGAATGGTAAGTGGCAGGTTTTTGGAGTAATCTTGTTTGCCATGCTGAAAGATGCCTCTCTGGTTGAGATGCCAGGCTTGCATCTTTGGTGGGGCAGTGCTGGGAGTGCTGTGAAGTCATGTGTTGGCAGGACTGCAAGGTGCTGTGCCGCCCTGAGCAGCAGCTGTGCACCTGCCTTTCTTCTAGGAGCTCCATGCTGGTATCGTTGAACCTTCTTAGCAACTCTAGAAGTAGAAAGGGTTCTGCCTGACTCCAGAGCACAAGGTGGAGAAGCCAGGGACAGCTGTGTCCAGTGTCCAGGTCGCCATGCCAGACTTCCTTTGCCTGGACCTAGCCTGTAGCCCACAGGTTTCTGGATCCCTCTGATTTTTGGTCTGGTTCTCTAGCCTTCCAGCGTAATTCTGAGCAGTACCACTGGATAGCCTTTGAGTCCATTCTGATTCTGCTGAAGCGAGACAGAGCTAGTCTTTCTGGCTGGCACTGAAGACCTTAGTCTGGCGGATGCTCCACATCGCAGCAGCTTACCGACTCATCTGTGGACTTATGTGTTTATCATGTATTCTGCTATTTGAAAATATCAAGAAAATAGCAAGAACTCGTGTACGTGTCTCATACAGACAGACGGGAGTTTAAGGGGATGTCTTGCAGTAACAGCTGATTCCATAAAGTCTTGATTTGCCTTGGGGGAGTTTCTGGCCTCAGGAGTTGGCAGCTCTCCTTAAAAGATGGGGACCTTTCGTCTTCTGTGGGCCTCAGTAACCAATTCAGGGATCAGGGAAAGCACCTTCAGCCCTCAGCATCATCTGATACCTTTTTAGGCTGCATGAAGAGAGATGAACCTCTCCGGAGCCTACTCGCTTTCTTTCTGAAGGCCTTCCTGGAGATAAATTCCTTTTCTTTCCTCGGCCAGCTTTCCAGGGCATGATTAGATACATTTATCCTGTTCTTCATCTTTATGGTTTCTGTGGGCTTCAAACAACATGTGTTGACCTTTCCCCTCTCATCCCCTGCTCACTCCCTGAAAGGTAAGTGGAGCTGGGTTGAATATGAAATTCAGCACGTAATGGGCACCTCACAACCAGCACTTTGACTCTGCAGTCACACAGGCCTCCCCTGGCATTCTCAGGTTTGGGTCTGTACAGAGCTAGGTCTGGCTGATGTGGCTGGCCCTAGACTCCCTGAGAAGGGTCATTAGTGAACCAGGCAGAGCCACAAGAATCTATCACATATTTCTAGTTATTCACCCAAATGCTCTGTAAAGCATAACTTGTACCATGGCAGAAAAATAAAAGATATAAAGAATCACAGGATATGTGCGCATGCTCCGGGCACCCTGGAGGTTTCCTGCGCCCGTGTTCCCACATGCGGCACGAACCCGAGGGCATCATGTTATGAGGAGATGGGGGCTATGATGACTTATGGGGTCAGGAATTTCAACCTAGAGAATCGGGCGGGAATGGGAAATCAGCAAGATGAAGCCCTCTCCCGCTCCCAGGCACCTCTCTATCTCCAGCCTCCTGCGAGAGCAGATTAGTCTCTACCCAAAAATTAAGGGAGAGCTTGCTTGTGAAGGTAACAAGCTGCTGTCATTTCTAAAAGATGTGTATGCTGATGCCAAAGACCCTGTGTCTTCCACACAGGTGGAAGCTGCTGAAACACACCAAGAGCCAAAGGAATTCACATTGCTGAAAGGTCGTCACTTCGATGGGATAGATATTAAGAGCATTCCCAAAGGCAAAATTTTCATTATAGAAGCATTGACACTTCTCAATAATCAAAAACTTTATCGACTGGATCCAAGATGGCCGTTTAGGAACAGCTCAGGATTGCAGCTCCAAGTGAAAGCGCAGAGGGTGAGTGGACGCCGCGTTTTTATGGCCCACAGACTAGGAAATTCCCGGGCAGAGGTGCTCCACGCTCGCCAGCGCGGCTGTTGTGGCCAGCGCTGCTGTGCCGGCTGGTGCCGCTGCTTTGCCCCGCGCGGCTGCTTTGTCGGCGCCCCGGAGCCGGGTTCTCCGTACAAAATACACCGGTCCGGGGGCCCTTTCGGCTGGCGATTGGAGCCGCGGGAAGTCGCCCATATGCTGGTTCAAAAAGGGGACTGAGCAGAGAACCAGGACAGTAGATTCCAGGGCAAAAAAAAAAAAGAAAAAAAAGCGCCACAAACCTCAGTGCCGCTGTTTAAGCCAGCGCAGTGAGTGGCCGCAGGGGAAAACAAACAGACCCCGGCGCCTCTTCAACAGGCGACTGGAACACCAACTTAAAAAAGGCTCTGAGGCAGGGAGCCAGGCGATCAGGCTCGGCTGGCCCCACCCCCACAAAGAACAGCAACCAGAAACTCTGGACTGAGAGATTCACAGCCAGCGCAGCTGAACCCGGAACGGTCCAGCTCTGTGGGGGAGGGGCGTCCGCCATTGCTGAGGCAGCCCGCCGTTGCCAAGGCAACCCGCCATTGCTGAGGCAGCCCGCCGTAGCCAAGGCAACACGCCACAGCAGAGACTCCGCCCCAACAGAGGCGGGCCACCATCGCCAAAGCAGTTCTAACTACACCCATATAAACAGGACTGCAGGGAAGTTCACTCGGCAGCGGGGCGCAGCCCACAGCAGCTCAGCAAAGCTGCTATAGGCCGACAGTGACTAGGCTGCCTCCTTGCTGGGCTGGGCAGGTCTGAAGGAAAAAAAGAAAAAAAAAAAAAAAAAGAAGGCAGTAGCATAACGGAAACTCATAAATAAAGCCCTAAATCCCTGGGACAGAGCACCTGGGAACAAAAAGCAGTTTATGAGTTCTGCTGTAGCAGACCTAAAAGTACCTGCCCAGCAGCTCTGAATGAACAACAACAGAGCTCACAGCTCACCATTTGAGCTCCTATAAAGAAAAGACCGTCTCCTCAAGCAGCTCCCTGACCCCTATATATCCAAAAAGACACCTCATAGAGGAGAGATCAGATTGACACTAGGCGGGTATCCTTCTGGGACAAAGATAGAAGAAGAAGAAAACTGGTAACAACCCTTGCTGTTCAGCAGCTGCTGCAGGTAAACCTCAGGCAAGCAGGGCCTGGAGTGAACCTCAGCAGACCTACAGCAGAGGGGCCAGACTGTCAGAAGGAAAACCAAGAAGCAGAAATAACCTCATCATCAACAAACAGAACGTCAATCTGAAAGATTTGAGACCCAATCTGAAAGCCAGCAACTACAAAGTCGACAGGTGGATAAATCCTTAAGGATGGGAAGAAACCGGCGCAAAAAGGATGAAAACACCCGAAACCAGAACACCTCTCCTCCTAAAAGGGATCACAACTCCTCGCCAGCAAGGGAACAAGGTTGGATGGAGAATGAGTGTGATGAAATGACAGAATCAGAATTCAGAAGGTGGGTAGTAAGAAACTTCTGTGAACTTAAAGAACATGTTCTAACCAAATGCAAAGAAACTAAGAACCTTGAAAAAAGATTTGACGAAATGCTAACGAGAATGGACAAAATAGAAAGGAATATAAGTGAATTGATGGAGCTGAAAACTGCAACACGAGAACTTCGTGAAGCATGCACAAGTATCAACAGCCGAATTGACCAAGCAGAAGAAAGGATATCAGAGGTCGAAGATCAACTCAATGAAATAAAACGGGAAGGCAAGACTGGAGAAAAAAGGGTAAAAAGGAATGAACAAAGTCTCCAAGAAACGTGGGACTATGTGAAAAGACCTAATCTACGTTTGATAGGCGTACGTGAATGCAACGAAGAGAATGAATCCAAGCTGGAAAATACTCTTCAGGATATTATCCAAGAAAACTTCCCCAACCTAGCAAGGCAGGCAAACGTTCAAGTCCAGGAAACACAGAGAACACCACAAGGATATTCGTCAAGAAGAGCAACCCCAAGGCACATAATCGTCAGATTCACCAGGGTTGAAATGAAGGAGAAAATACTAAGGGCAGCCAGAGAGACAGGTCGGGTTACCCACAAAGGAAAGCCCATCAGACTCACAGCAGATCTCTCAGCAGTAACCCTACAAGCCAGAAGAGAGTGGGGGCCAATATTCAACATCCTTAAAGAAAAGAACTTTCAACCCAGAATCTCCTATCCAGCCAAACTAAGCTTCATAAGTGAAGGAAAAATAAAATCCTTTGGGAACATGCAAGTACTCAGAGATTTCGTCACCACCAGGCCAGCTCTACAAGAGCTCCTGAAAGAGGCTTTACACATATAAAGGAACAACAAGTACCAGCTCAACTAAAGGGCAAAACAGCCAGCTAGCACCAAAATGGCAGTATCAAATTCACACATAACAATATTAACCCTAAATGTAAATGGACTAAATGCCCCAATCAAAAGACACAGACTGACAAATTGGATAAAAAGACAAAACCCATTGGTGTGCTGTATCCAGGAAACCCATCTCACATGCAAGGATACACAAAGGCTCAAAATAAAGGGATGGAGGAAGATTTACCAAGCAAATGGAGAGCAAAAAAAAGCAGGAGTTGCAATTCTCATCTCTGATAAATTAGACTTTAAAGCAACAAAGATCATAAGAGACAAAGAGGGACATTACATAATGGTAAAAGGATCAATGCAACAAGAAGAGCTAACGATCCTAAATATATACGCACCCAATACAGGAGCACCCAGATACATAAGGCAAGTTCTTAATGACTTACAAAGGGACTTAGACTCCCACACAATAATAGTGGGAGACTTTAACACCCCATTGTCAACATTAGACAGATCAACCAGACAGAAAATTAACAAGGATATCCAGGACTTGAACTCAGACCTGGACCAAGCAAACCTAATAGACATTTACAGAACTCTCCACCCCAAATCCACAGAATATACATTCTTCTCAGCACCACATCACACCTACTCTAAAATTGACCACATAATTGGGAGTAAATCACTCCTCAGCAAATGCAAAAGAACGGAAATCGTAACAAACAGTCTCTCAGACCACAGTGCAATCAAGTTAGAACTCAGAATTCAAAAACTAACTCAGAACCGCACAGCTTCATGGAAACTGAACAACTTGCTCTTGAATGTTGACTGGATAAACAATGAAATGAAGGCAGAAATAAAGATGTTCTTCGAAACCAACGAGAATGAAGACACAACATACCAGAATCTCTGGGACACATTTAAAGCAGTCTCTAGAGGAAAATATATAGCAATAAGTGCCCACATGAGAAGCAAGGAGAGATCAAAAATTGACACCCTATCGTCAAAACTGAAAGAGCTAGAGGAGCAAGATCAAAAAAACTCAAAGTCTAGCAGAAGACAAGAAATAGCTAAGATCAGAGCAGAACTGAAGGAGATAGAGACACAAAAAACCCTTCAAAAAATCAATAAATCCAGGAGCTGGTTTTTTGAAAAGATCAACAAAATAGACAGACCACTAGCCAGATTAATCAAAAAGAAAAGAGAGAATAACCAAATTGATGCAATAAAAAACGATAAAGGGGATATCACCACAGATTCCACAGAAATTCAAACCATCATCAGAGATTATTACAAACAACTCTATGCACACAAACTAATAAACCTGGAAGAAATGGATAAATTCCTGGACACTTGCCTCCTGCCAAGCCTAAACCAGGAAGAAGCCGAAACCCTGAACAGACCCATAACAAGGTCTGAAGTTGAGGCAGCAATTAAGAGCTTACCACCCAAAAAAAGCCCAGGTCCAGATGGGTTCACAGCTGAATTCTACCAGACATACAAAGAGGAGCTGGTACCATTTCTTCTGAAACTATTCCAAACAATACAAAAAGAGGGAATTCTTTCCAAATCATTTTATGACACCAACATCATCCTGATTCCAAAACCCGGCAGAGACTCAACAAGAAAAGAAAACTTCAGGCCAATATCCATGATGAACATAGATGCAAAAATCTTCAATAAAATACTGACAAGCCGATTGCAACAGCACATCAAAAAGCTTATCCACCATGATCAAGTAGGCTTCATCCCAGGGATGCAAGGCTGGTTCAACATACGCAAGTCTATAAACGTAATTCACCACATAAACAGAACCAAAGACAAAAACCACATGATTATCTCAATTGATGCAGAGAAGGCCTTTGACAAAATTCAACAGCCCTTTATGCTAAAAACACTCAGTAAGCTAGGTATCAATGGAACGTATCTCAAAATAATAAAAGCTATTTATGACAAACCAACAGCCAATATCATACTGAATGGGCAAAAACTGGAAGCATTCCCCTTGAAATGTGGCACCAGACAAGGATGCCCGCTCTCACCACTGCTATTCAATGTAGTATTAGAAGTTCTAGCCAGAGCAATCAGGCAAGAAAAAGAAATAAAGGGCATTCAAATAGGAAAGGAGGAAGTCAAATTGTCTCTATTTGCAGACGACATGATTGTATATCTAGAAGACCCCATCGTCTCAGCCCCAAACCTCCTGAAACTGATAAGCAAGTTCAGCAAAGTCTCAGGATACAAAATCAATGTGCAAAAATCACATGCATTCCTATACACCAGTAACAGACTTAAAGAGAGCCAAATCAAGAACAAACTTCCATTCACAATTGCCACAAAGAGAATAAAATACCTAGGAATACAACTAACAAGGAATGTAAAGGACCTCTTCAAGGAGAACTACAAGCCACTGCTCAACGAAATAAGAGAGGACACAAACAGATGGAGAAACATCCCATGTTCATGGTTAGGAAGAATCAATATCGTGAAAATGGCCATACTGCCCAAAGTAATTTACAGATTCAATGCTATCCCCATCAAGCTACCAATGACCTTCTTTGCAGAACTGGAAAAAACCACCTTAAACTTCATATGGAACCAAAAGAGAGCCCGCATAGCCAAGTCAATTCTAAGCAAAAAGAACAAAGCGGGGGGCATCACACTACCAGACTTCAAACTATACTACAAGGCTACAGTAATCAAAACAGCATGGTACTGGTACCAAAACAGAGATATAGACCAATGGAACAGAACAGAGGTCTCGGAGGCAACACAACATATCTACAACCATCTGATCTTTGACAAACCAGACAAAAACAAGCAATGGGGAAAGGATTCCCTGTTCAATAAATGGTGTTGGGAAAGCTGGCTAGCCATGTGCAGAAAGCAGAAACTGGACCCCTTCCTGACACCTTACACTAAAATTAACTCCAGATGGATTAAAGACTTAAACATAAGACCTAACACCATAAAAACCCTATAAGAAAATCTAGGCAAAACCATTCAGGACGTAGGTGTAGGCAAGGACTTCATGACCAAAACGCCAAACGCATTGGCAACAAAAGCCAAAATAGACAAATGGGACCTAATCAAACTCCACAGCTTCTGCACAGCAAAAGAAACAATCATTAGAGTGAATCGGCAACCAACAGATTGGGAAAAAATTTTTGCAGTTTACCCATCTGACAAAGGGCTGATATCCGTAATTTACAAAGAAATAAAGCAGATTTACAAGAAAAAAACTAACAAGCCCATTCAAAAGTGGGCAAAGGATATGAACAGACACTTCTCAAAAGAAGACATACGTGAGGCCAACAAACATATGAAAAAATGCTCATCATCACTGGTCATCAGAGAAATGCAAATCAAAACTACACTGAGATACCATCTCACGCCGGTTAGAATGGCGATCATTAAAAAATCTGGAGACAACAGATGCTGGAGAGGATGTGGAGAAATAGGAACACTTTTGCACTGTTGGTGGGAGTGTAAATTAGTGCAACCATTGTGGAAGACAGTGTGGCGATTCCTCAAGGACCTAGAAATAGAAATTCCATTTGACCCAGCAATCCCATTACTGGGTATATATCCAAAGGATTACAAATCGTTCTACTATAAGGACACGTGTACACGAATGTTCATTGCAGCACTGTTTACAACAGCAAAGACCTGGAACCAACCCAAATGCCCATCGACGATAGACTGGATAGGGAAAATGTGGCACATATACACCATGGAATATTATGCAGCCATCAGAAACGATGAGTTTGGGTCCTTTGTAGGGACATGGATGAACCTGGAAACCATCATTCTCAGCAAACTGACAGAAGAGCAGAAGATCAAACACCGCATGTTCTCACTCATAGGCGGGTGTTGAACAATGAGAACACATGGACACAGGGAGGGGAGCACTACACACTGGGGTCAGTTGGGGGGAAATAGGGGAGGGAGGGCGGGGGGTGGGAAGCTGGGGAGAGATAGCAAGGGGAGAAATGCCAGATGTAGGTGATGGGGAGGAAGGCAGCAAATCACACTGCCACGTGTGTTCCTATGCAACAATTTTGCATGTTCTTCACATGTACCCCAAAATGTAAAATGCAATAAAATAAATAAATGGGAAAAAAAAAAAACTTTATCCAGAAACATGGACTGCTGAGAAAATAGCACAAGAATATCATTTAGAACAGAAATATCTCAATTGCTTTCTTAAATATTTTGTTACTTTTGAAGTCAAAAATCTTCCCTCCTGGACAAGAAAGCAAGACAGTAAAAATGAAGAAAACCCCAACAATTTCCTATGTGTACTCTTCACCCCTTATCCTGTATATTTTCTTTTTTTTCCGCATTAAATTATGTTAATTACACTGTGTTTAATGCTAATTGTGAGAGCATACTCTTAATATTTATTGAGCTCCCTGACTTTTCAAGACTGCCATAGAATATATTTTGTTTTCCTTTAAATTGCTTTAGGTATATTTCATGTGTACATGTCAGCATGACTCATCAGCACATCTGCACCTTTATTATAAGTAGGAGTTAATTTGTTATTTTAGCCACATCATACCAACTTTTAAATTGGTCATATGACCCTTTGGGAAATGTCCCGAATCCCTCATTTAAGTTTTACTTTCTAAGTTTGGTGTTTAGTTCATTCTTCATATGTGATAGTGAAAGTAAAAGCCTTCCTGGCTCTGAAGACTGACGTTTTCTTGTTAGGGAAAGAAACTTGATAGTAAGGTAGAGTAACAGTGTTTCCCACAGGAGAAAATAACAAATCAATAGAATCTATTTACAGTTCTTACTCCAGGGAATAAGAAGTATTGAGGATTTATTTTATTTTGAATTGGTTTTAAGTATGGAATAATTGTCTTTACTGTTATAAAAAGTAATTCGTGGTATTTATAAAATGTTGGGAATTTCCGCTTTAACAAACAATTAGTTAAGTCCCACAGCTTTCAGAGAGGCAGGGAGCTGTAGAAACTTTTGAAAAAGTAGCATTTCTCTGGATTTTACACGGAAATAGAAAAATTTAAAGAGTAATTAAATTAAAAAATCATGGTAAATGATATTCGGTGATTATATGTACTTTTGGATGTTAACGCTAGTTGGGAGAAGAAAGGAAAAATAATAAGGATCCCTTCAGGATCACTGGAAGGGATCTGAGTCATTGCCGCTTCATCCATTTTAGCAAACTTATTAGCACAGCATGTACCGGCACAAGGATCTTGAGTGAGAGTGTGTGAGTTTAGCTCTGCCTAATACGTTACTACTTGTGAAATCTCCGGGAGACTGTGTCCTCTTTGAGATTGAATCTCTTCCATAAAATGAGCATGATGCTACCTTACTTAAATTTAAGAGTTATCATGAAGACAAATGAAATAGTAAAGGACTACAAAGGACCAAGCGAATAGGAATTACGTTTCGCAGTGGAGAAGCAAGCACCTGGGGAGAATGTAAGACCTAAGGTTCTGTAGTTTATGACCTACTCAGGCCCAGAATTTAGTTTTTCAAATCCCAGTAGCATGTTTTTTCTGTTGTGCCAAAAAATAGCACACCTCAGAGAAGGGAAAAGGTGTGTGAACTGTGGGTATACTGGGGCTAACAGTGTGCTTCTGAGGGAAGATATGCAACACTACTTCCCAGAGATGTCCCTGGAAATGATACAGAAGATGCTGAAGAATTCAACATGATGGCGAAATGAAGCATTTGTAATAGTGCTGAGAACAGAAAAACGGACTAGTGAAAATTTGTAAGCATGGCTTTGAATATAGATTTGTTATATGAACAAACTAGCTAGTTTATTTTTAGTGCAATAAAATAATTGTTTTAAGAAAACATAAAATACTCAATATAAAATGCATTTTAAAACTCCTGTAGGCCGGGCACGGTGGCTCATGCCTGTAATCCCAGCATTTTGGGAGGCCAAGGAGGGCAGATCACAAGGTCAGGAGTTCAGGGCCAGCCTGACCAACATGGTGAAACCCCATCTCTACTAAAAATACAAAAATTATCCGGGTGTGGTGGCGCATGACTGTAATCCCAGCTGCTCAGGAGGCTGAGGCAGGAGAATCACTTGAACCTGGGTGGGCAGAGGTTGTAGTGAGCTGAGATCGTGCCATTGCACTCCAGGCTGAGTAACAGAGCGAGACTCCGTCTCAAAAAATAAAATAAAATAAAATCTCCTGTTTAAAAAAAAAGAATCACAGGAAAATTGTTTGATTTCTCAATTAGATACATTTACCACCAGGCTCATGTTACGTGGTTAAAAATCTGATTGTTTCCCTCCCGCCCACACCTTGCTTGATACCAAATGCAAGCACATTTCCTGTTCCTTCCAAGGCCGTAACCATTTGGTGCCTAATCTAAAATCCTCTGAAATTTTGCCTGACTTAAATTTGGTGGCAAGCCTCTATGGAAATTCCCCTTCAGACTGATGGTTGACAGAGGGCCAGGCATTCAGAAGAATCACGCAGGAAAGAACGTGTTTGTTCTAAAAAGGCAAACCTTCCTACTCAGAAAAGACTTCTTTTTTCTGTCTGCCAAGAAACGTGAGAACAACAGATTGTAGAACTTCATCGTGGCTCACGGACTGAAAAGGCAAAGTCATGGAAAGGAGGGGGAAGGGGCGCTGTGGGAGTCCCATGTGTGTTAACTTTTTTCTTGGGAATGCTAAAAAAAAACTCAGCCTCTTCCAAAAAACTCTTGATAATGAAAATATCACCATAGTGCTCAAAATGGACCAGTAATTAATGTAAGTGGTATTCTGGGGAGTGCAGATGACTCAGAATCCAACAACAAGATGTTAGGCAATGTTTTCCTGGATCCCACAGCTTAGTCCTATAACGGAAGGCAAGACGCCTAGTGATTTTTTTTATTTTCGTCTACACAACGGATTCCACATGTAGAAAACCTGTTATTTCCATTAGCTTCTACCTGTTAACACTCTGGTTTACCAGAACATTCTAAACCTCTCATGGTGGGCATGAATTTCATTCTATAAAACTTTTTAACCAGAACTATGACAATGAACAGGGAACCATTTTTCTCTTTCACTTCTCAGGTGGAGGTCTGAATTAGCAGGTAAATGGCCAGAAGGCAAGGAAGAAAAGGGAAATGCCAACTCCAAATATTTGACCTGCCAGAAAAACTGACCCTAAGTAGTAAATGACCCAGCATCACCCCATTTGGTTTCTATCTTATTAAAATTAGTGCCTGGCCTGAGCCTGACAGGAGGAGGCTGCAGTGACCCATGATTGCACCACCGCACTCCAGCCTGGGTGACAAAGTAAGACCCTGTCCCCAACAAACAGACGCCCAAAAATAGTGCTTGGACAACTTCTCTTGTGGGTAGAGTGTAACAGTCTGCATGGGACACTTGTTCCCTTTACTGAGTCAGGAATGCCCAGCCTCTCACTCATTCAGGAATTCATATTCACCCCAGACTCACTGATGTTCTCATCTCTTACTCACCAAAAGCAGGGGCAGGACTGGAGTGTTATTGAGGTCCCTAAGCATTATTGCTGTTGTTGTTAGTATTATTATTTGAGATGGAGTCTCGCTCTGTTGCCCAGGCTGGAGTGCAGTGGCACCATCTTGACTCACTGCAACTTCTGCCTCCCGGGTTCAAGCGATTCTCCTGCCTCAGCTTCCTCAGTAGCAGGGATTATAGGAGCCTGTCAACACGCCTGGCTAATTTTTGTATTTTTTAGTAGAGACAGGGTTTTGCCATGTTGGCCAGGCTGGTCTTGAACTCCTGATCTCAGGTGATCTGCCCGCCTTGGCCCAGCTTTTATTTTCTATATGAACCCTTCCCAACCAGGGTCTTGTAAGAGTGGTCTTTGGTTTGATCCCCATTCTGGCATTTCGACATGTGGTGTCTCTAGTGTTATCACAGAGTAAGTCAACAATCATTTCTAAGTACATAAGCATTACGAATTTAACACCTTGTAAATGTGTCACAGCAACACTGACTCTGCTAAGAGAGGGTAAGTCTCCCTTGAGAGAAGGTAACTTCCACAGAAGGGATGCAGAAAGGTAGCATCGTTACGCAGCTCACTGGCAAAAGCAGTGCATCAGCGGCTGTTTCCTCCTCTACTCCCCTGGGATCTCAGTGTGGGCGTCAAACACAGGATGGACCCCCACCAAGCCCCCTGCTTCTGCAGGAAAAACAATCAAAGGCAATATGGGTCCAAGGCCACAGCTCCCCTCCAGCCGCTCCCACGCCACCACACCTAAGCCTCGTGGTTTGCCACATCCTTCTGTGCCTCTGAGGCCTGGGCACTAACTGCACTTTATGGGGAGAAGGGGTAAGGCGGTAAAAAGAGAGTGAAAGAGAAGTTCCTAGGTCTTGACAATTTGGATGTGACCTCTTTAAGTCATTCGAACAACTTGTTTTAAAAACACCAAGTGTTGGCCTGTAATCCCAGTGTTTTGGGAGACTTCAGGGAGGATTGCTTGAAGCCAGGAGTTTGAGACCGACCAGCCTGGGCAATATCATGGGACCCTATCTTGACAAAAAATAAAAATAAAAATTAGGCATGGTAGCGTGCCTGTAGTCCTAGCTACTCAGGAGGCCAGGGTGAGAGGGTCCCTTGAGGCCAGGTATTCAAGGCTGCAGGGAGCTATGACTGCACCACTGCACACCGGCCTGGGTGATAAAGTGAGACCCTGTCTCTTAAAAACCAAACCAAACCAAAAACACAGTAATTTACCCATGGAGTAACATGATGGATAAGGCAGATGCTGTCTGCCTTAGGAAAGGTCTAAGAAAGCCATAAATAGTCCTGGCTCCACGGTGGAAATCCAAGCCCTGTTGAGGGAGGGTACTTCCCGACCATTTTCCCTTTGGACAATCATAGCGGGAAACGTTCACATAACGATGGCATCCTAAAGGACGATGCTATCACAACAATAAGCCACAGAAGTTCTCCAGGGGGGCCTGGAAGCCAAGGCAGGCACAGTCTCGGGTCTGCCACAAACCCAACATCTTGGCTCTGAGACTGTCTTCACCCTCAAATTCCAGCACCAGGTTTCCAAGTCACCCAGCTTCCCCTGCCCTCTGAGAGGGGCAGTCCTGGGGTGGCTGACTCACCGTCATCTCTTCTGGGTTCCCATGAGCTATTTCCACCACCCTCAGGGCAGGATCCACCTTCACCTTGGCACGGGACATGAACTGGATGACAGACGAACTGTCCTGTGGAAGAAACAACAGAACTTACTCTAAGAGTTTCCTATGATAACGGCTGGGCCTTGGGAGGGACTGGGCAGAACTGAAATTCTATGATTCCATGTAGCCCAGACAAAGATTTTATCATTGAACCAGATACCGCTCCATCCCAGGCATCCACATAAATATAGACTTCCAGGGTCTCTCTGGAGAATTCCTTGCAGATCATGGTGGATGCTGGGAAATGATGGAGTTTGCCAGTAATCAGCACATGCAAGCTGTGTGCTGTGGTTTCCAAGCAGTAAGAGCCAGCTATTTGGATATTGATATTGACATGTTCACAAAGAGTTGAGGATAAATAAAGCTGTTTAATTGTGTACAGCAAATCTAGGCCTGGCATTCCACAGAAGGCATCTGATTCTACATTTCATAAGCATCTTCCAGTCCTGACCACAACCCTCAAACCCTTCACAGGAGTTGCTTTTAACTCTTTCTTTGTTCTTAAATGAAGCTGTTTTGGAGTAAAAACCATTTAACATTGAAAAAGGGTAGCTGAGGGGGAGATGGGGAAGGGGGAAGTATCTGGCTTATAAATGAAGCTTAAGGAGAAAGCGGCAGGGGTATAGGGGAGCATATCTGAGACTCGGGAATCCCCCCCCGCCAGACGCAGGCAGAAGCCTTGCTGCAGGTTCAGATTCAAAGCTGATCCACGTAACCGGAAACGGCGCCAGAGCAGGATGGAGAATGAATTTGGGAGAAGATGGGCGCTGACACAACTGTGGCCTGGGGAGGAGCCAGAACCTCAAGCCACTGGTACAGGTTGACTGTGGAGCAGAAGGGCAGCCTGGCTTCTGTCGTGGAAACAGACAGCAGAGAACCAGTGCACTCAACGTTCTACCTGTGGGGCAGGGCAGGAGGGGCTCCAAAGGCAAGGTGTCATGTGGTGTCCCCACCCACATCTCCTCAGCTTGCCTGTCACGCAAGGAGCTCACACTCAGAAGCCAGCTTTGGCTAAACCCTCGAAGAAACGGGAAGGTAGAGGACTGCGTAGAAATAGTTCCAAGGGCACCCTTTGCTCATCTCTGCCAAAGAAACCACAAAGGCCTTCTGGGGCACCCAGGAACCGCAGTCTGTACATGTGACTTGGGAGTTACACACCAATTATTGTTCTTTTCTTAAAATACATTTTAAATGCTTTTGGGAAGCCTCTCATTCAAAAGAGTTACTCCAGTTAACTCACTTTAAGCAGGAACTAATTCTGTATACAAATAATCTTTTACCAATTTAACAGTTTTATAAAGTTGGGGGTCTATGTATCAGGATATGCTGTATTTTCAATCTTAAATAATAATGATCATCTTGGGCTAGGCACAATGGCTAAGACCTGTGACCCCATCACTTTGAGAAGCTGAGGTGGGAGGATCACTTGAGGCTAGGAGGTCAAGACCAGCCTGGGTAACATCCTATCTCTGCAAAACGTTAAAAAAAAAAAAAAATCACCTGGCATGGTAGCAAGTGCCTGCAGTCCTCGCCGAGGACCACTCGGGGCAGGATCACTTGAGCCCAGGAGTTTGAGGCTGCAGCGAGCTATGACTGCTCCACTGTACTTCCATCTGGGTGACAGAGCAAGACCCTGTCTCTAAAAATATTTATATAAAAAATTAAATACAAATAACCTTGGATATGACTAAGGATAATAAGAATGATAACTGCCAATGATACAGGCAGGCAGACGAGGAGTCTGGCACGGGATGGCCCCACGGTGGGGGATCAGTGAAGAAAGCCTTACGGACTGGAAGAAGAACACTTCCAAAGAAACCCGACTCCTACAGTGATTTTAAAAGTCAGATCCTACATTTCAAATGAAAACTTGTTAAGGTCAAAACAGTAAAACCTCAAATTCCCTTGTCTGGGGCCAGATCTTGAGGTCAAAAGGAAAATAAACACGACTGTAGGCCCAGGCAAACCACAAGCCTGGCACCGCTCCACATCCTTCGGGAGGCCTGGAGCCACGCGGGCTCGACTCCCCAGGGGAGGCTGTAGCTGGCTTCAGGGCAGCTGAAGCTCCGGGAGCAGCTGGGGCTCCATGTGGCTTCCAGGTCAGCTTGGTTCTAAGTCTTTCTCTGCACCTGGAAGTGCTGCTGGTTTCTGCTGAAAGGGCACATGGAGAATGAGTCTGAAAGGCTTCATGTGACACCCCACCGCTTTCAGCTTTCTTGCCTGGGGCTCCACTGGCCTGGCTTGACCATGGGGCAACAGTCACTGGGACATGTTCCTTGGGCAAAGGGTCACCGCTGGCTACCGGGACAGAAATGCAGAAGAACCAGGCTGCAGAGCGTGCGTGACTAACTGCAAATAACTGAAGTGTGGGCAGCAGCCATCTGGGCTGAGGATGAAGGAGACATCAGAGTGGCTTTCAGCCACCAGGGCTCTGTGGACAGTGGCAAGCATGGCACAGCCAGTAAAGCTGTCTGCAGTGCCATTTGTGAAGCATACAGACAGGACAGGTAAGTGTGCAGGGGCAGAGTCCTCTAGCCTGACGGGGACACATGTCAGGAAGGTACTTCCCGAGATGCGGAGCTTCCAGGCTCCCTTCTGGAATCAGAGGATGGCCAGTGGTGCTCTAAGCCGTGCCTGGTCCTCCTCTAACACAGTACTTTATAAAGGGAGAGGCACAAAGAGAGAAGAAAGCTCTGGCTGTGAGTACAACTTGCCCCAAACCAGTTTCTTCCAGAGCAAACCAAAGAGACCAGAACTGTGCACAGCTCTCTTTGGGTGTGCGAGGGCTGTAACAGCTACAGATTGGCCAGGCGCGGTGGCTCAAGCCTGTAATCCCAGCACTTTGGGAGGCCGAGGCGGATGGATCACGAGGTCAAGAGATCGAGACCATCCTGGTCAACATGGTGAAACCCCGTCTCTACTAAAAATACAGAAAAAAATGAGCTGGGCATGGTGGCGCGTGCCTGTAATCCCAGCTACTCAGGAGGTTGAGGCAGGAGAATTGCCTGAACCCAGGAGGCGGCGGTTGCGCTGAGCCGAGATCGTGCCACTGCACTCCAGCCTGGGTAACAAGAGTGAAACTCCGTCTCAAAAAAAAAAAAAAACAAAAAAAAAACAGCTACAGATTGAAAATGGAAAAAACATCCCCTGATGCTTGCATCCTCTTAGGTCAGCATGTTACCGCTGTGTCTATTTAAAAATAACCACAAAATGACTTTTCTAAGGCTATTCATTCACACGCGGATAGGTTTGTACAGATGAACACATTTAGCTTTTCTAAAGAAAAATAACTGGTGAAATCTCTGTGGCTAACATGCATACTTCGTTTTATCTTCACATGCAATTATTTTTACAGCATCTTGTTGGAAGTGGCCTCTCAGCAGCTCTCATCCTAAAATAAATCATAGTAAATTTGTATGATTCTTCAAGAGCCACTGATGCACCCTGGCTGAGGTGCTTTTTAATGAACTGCTTGTGATAAACTCATAATAGCAAAGTGACCTAAGAGTCAAAAGTTGGACTAAAATGAAGTGCCATTTAAACTAGAACTCAAGGGTCAACTCTGGGCCTCTGCCTGTTTTTATAAAGTTTTACCAGGTCACAGCCATGCCCATTCATTTGACTGTTGTCTATGGCTGCTTTCGCAATACAATGGCAGATTGAGCAGTCGCAAGAGGCTGTAGGACCTGCAAAGCCTGAAATATTTACTACTGGCCCTTCACAGAAAAGGTTAGCCAAACTTCATCTAAAGCAAGGTCTGCAGACCTGCAGGACGGGCATCACCTAGGTGCTTGCCGGAGCTGGAAAGCCTCAGACTCTACCCCAAAGGAATCCGTGTTTTAACAAGATCTCCAAGTCCTTCTGATGCAAGCTAACACATGAGAAACTTAAATGTGCCAACAAAATCCCTAGGGAGCTTGTTAGACTGAAGATGCTGGTTTATAAGTCTGGGGTGAGCCCCAGATTCTGCATTTCTAATAAGCTCTCAGGTGCTGCTGCTGCTGCTGGTCCTTGGACCACACTGAGTAGCCGGGGTCTGGCATTTACCCTGGTATTGTCTGCCAGCAAAATCACCAATGACAACTGCTGGGAAAGTTCCAAAAGGGGCAGCCAGACTATTATTAAACAGTTAAACAAAAACAACAACAGATGCTGGTGAGGATGCAGAGAAAGGGGGTGCTTACACACTGTTGATGGGAAAGTAAATTGAACAATTGAAAAAGCAGTATGGAGATTTCCCAAAGAACTAAAAACAGAACTGCATTCCACCCAGCAGTCACACTAATGGGTATCTACCCAAAGGGAAAGAAACACTGTACAAAAAATATACCTGCACTGGAAAGTTGATTGCGGCATTATTCACAGTAACAAAGATATGGAATCAATGAAAGTGTCCATCAATGGACGATTGGTTAGAGAAAATGTGATATATATATATATATATATACATACACCATGGAATACTACTCGGCCATAAAAAGAATTAAATTATGTCTTTTGCAGCAACATGGATGGAACTGGAGTCCATTACTCTAAGTGAAATAACTCGAAAATAGTCAGATGCTGCACGTTCTCAATTTATAAGTGGAAGCTAAACAACGGGTACACATAGGCATGAACAGTGGAATTAATACAGACACTGGAGGCTCCAAAGTGTGGGAGGGGGCGAGGGATGGAAAGTTACCTACTGGGCACCATGTTCACATTCAGGTGATGGGCACACTAAAAGCCTAGATATCACCACTACACAGTGTATTCATGTAAGGAATCTGCACGTGTACCCCCTAAATACATAAAAAGAGTCTCTTGTAGACAGCAAAGGGGGTGCAGTCAGAGTATCATGAGGACACCAATTCAAGTGCTTTACTCTTCCTTCCCTCCTTCCCTTTCTTTCTTTTTTTTTTTTCATTTTTCCCCCCAAACCGGATGTCAGCAATTCAAATGCTTCTACATGCATCCCTAAAGGGCGGGTCATCAGGGCTTACCTTTTTCAGTATTTCTGTGTTCAGCAGCATGTAAATGTCTATAGTACGACTTTCTTCTTTAGCAAGAGCACTAAAGTTACAGTGTGCTGTTACGCAAGAAGTTCCTGGTTTTTCACAGTCCTGGGAAAAAAAGTCAGAGAATTTTCCAATGGAATTAAGAACAAAGACAAATCCATGAACTTGGTGACTAAGGCAATTCCAGGCAGAGAAAATCCATAAGATGATGCAATCATTCTTTCTTGCCACCAGAGGGCACTCAAGGGATTTCCCACCCAGTGGAAACGAGAACCTGCCTTTAAGTCAAGCAACTGGGAGAAAACAGCTCACTAGTTTATCCTACCAAGAATTGGCTGAATTCGCAAAGAGAAATAATTGTTTTTTAAAAACCACACAACTAAAGTTTGCATTCTGAAAACATTCTTATGAGTTTTGAACACAGACATGTTTCCTACATTATGTGATTTCCACCTGTGCAGTGGCAAATATACTTTCACGCCTATTTATTATGTAGGGTAAATGAGAGGGCTAAGAAGTCAAGTGACTCTTGCTCAAGGAAACACAAACGTTACAACAGAAATGTAAATCCTGGCTGGGCACGGTGGCTCACGCCCGTAATCCCAGCACTTTGGAAGCCCTAGGTAGGAAGATCACCTGAGATCAGGAGTTCAAGACCAGCCTGGCCAACATAGTGAAACCCCATCTCTACTAAAAATACAAAAATTAGCCGGGCATGGTAGTGGGCATGCGTAGTCCCAGCTACTCGGGAGGCTGAGGCAGGAGATTCACATGAACCCACGAGGTGGAGGTTGCAGGGAGCCAGGATAGTGCCACTGTGCCACTGTGCTCCAGCCTGGGTGACAGAGCAAGAGTCCATCTCAAAGAAGAAGAAGAAAAAAAAACCAAAGATCACAAATTTAAAAGTTACAAAAGTTTTCTTTTTTGTATGGTAGGTTCCAAAATGCATAAACATACCTTGATGATGTTTCATATATGGGGAAAAATTTTTAGCCATGGAGTCGTAAATATAAAATAACTACTATCACTACAGCTAACAATTCTAAGGGCTTAAAACAATGGATGTATCATCCTCACTATGTAATTAAAAAAAAAAGAATCCCAAACTTTCAAGTGGCAAATAACCATACTTCTAAACAGGTGAAAATAATGAGAAAGGAAATGATAAACATGAGATATGCCAGGGCTGAAATAAGCAGCCTAGGAAAATATAACCAAAGATTAAAAAAAAAAAGGAGGCCTTGGAAAAGCATTGTCATTCCATCTTCAATGCTGTCACTTTTGAAAAAATGGAGGTATAACAAATATCATAGAATAAATCTGAAGTGTATGCCTTTACGTATGTGTGTGTGTGTGTACATATATATATATACGACTCCATAAAAAAATATATATATAATATATATGTATTATATATATAAATATATATAGCTCTGTCGCCCAGGTTGGAGTGCAGTGGTATGATCTTGGCTCACTGCAAACTCTGCCTCCTTGGTTCAGGCGATTCTCTTGCCTCAGCCACCCGAGTAGCTGGAATTACAGGCACCTGCCACCATACCCAGCTAATTTTTGTATTTTTAGTACAGATGATGTTTCACCATGTTGGCCACGCTGGTCTTGAACTTCTAGCCTCCCGAAGTGCTGGGATTACAGGCATGAGCCACCATGCCTAGCCTGTCTTTATAAATTTTTACATGTGTTTATACCTGGAGGAACACCACCCTGATTAAGATGTAGGACATTTCCAGCATTTAAGCAGATTCCCTCATGCTCTATCCCATCCATGTTCCTCTGAAAGTAACCACTTGCCTGACCTCCATCATCATGATTAGTTTTTGCTATTTCCGAACTTTGTATAAGTGAAATATTACAATATGTGGCTTTTGTCTCTAGCTTCTTTCACTCAATATTATGTCTGTGAGATTCACTCATGTAGCAGTTCATTATTTTTCATTACTGTATAATATTCCAGTATATGGATATACCACAATTATTTAGCTATTCTCCTATTGATGAATATTTGCATTGTTCTTAGTTTTCAGCTATTTTTAACATTTCTGTGAGCATTCTTGTTCATGTCTTTTCAGGGGGGCACAAGTACTCATTTTTCTTGGGGATATACTCAAGACTGGAATGGATACACACATATTTTTAGTATACATTATTAAATAATTTCCCAAAATGTTTGCACAAGAATAATCACTCTTGTTTAGACTCACACTAGTTGAAGAAACATTTTACTTTGTGCTTGGTGGGTTGCAAAGATTTTCCCTTTTCCAGGTAATAGAATTTGGAATGTAAATTTAACATTGTGATTGAAACCTCAGACTGAAAATTAGGAGTTGACCACAGTCTGTGCCTTTATAAGTCAATTGATTAAAACCAGATTTAGGAAATAATAAATATCAAATAGAAAAGTGGTGTCTTCTGAGTGAGGACCACCCATTTTATTCTGAGTGAGGACCACCCGTTTTACCCCAGCCACTAAGCAAATCCTTACCAAGACTTTTCTTCCAGACTTTGTGAAAAAAGCAAATATTGTGTGGAAGATATTTTCTTGTTCTTGAGGGATGATGCAGGGGGTTGGATTTTTCTGGAAAGAGCAGTTTCCCTTCTCTTGGCCCACCTGAAAATGAAAAGAGGCTGTCAGACGGGTCAGTCCCAAGAATGAATCGTGATGCTGGAGCCTCTTACTGCAGAGGCAGGAGTGGTAGAACCCCAATTCACCTTTCCTCCTCGTCCATTCTGAAGTGGAGAACAATGGCTGAAAAGCTGAAAGGCAGAAGTTGTCGCATCGACAGGGCCAAATAGTAAAAAATGTGAATCTTAGTTCCCCAATAATTGATGAGATGGCGCATCACATGCAAGTGAGATGTGACTAGGAAACAGGAAGACTTAAGGAGTAAAATAAGCCTTACACTCCACGGTTTCCAAAGCACATTTAAGAACACCCTTATGAGCAATTCTTGTCTGAATGAGGAAAATGAGGCTCAACTTGGGTCACTGGCCAACAGTCATGTAGTCAAGAACGCAGACCTGGAGCTTGGGACTAAGCCTGACGGCTGATCTGCTGCCGGAGGTTTTCAGCCGTTCCAGAAAGCCCCCAGGGTGCTGTAAAACCCCTTAGAGGTCCTCCTAGAGAAGGGGAATGGGCAGCAAGAAGAACTGCTCTCGGTCCAACTCTAAAACCAGAGTTTTGCTACCAAAAATATAACTGACTAGCCTCTGCCCTGAGCCAGAGAGGAACCTGCATTCTCGCCAAGCTCTTGGTAAGTGATTTGATTTTGCTTCTGAGAGTAATAGTAATGGTGCTGAGTGACAGTGACATTAGAAGCAAAACAATGGTGTGTAGTCTTTGGTGATGATTTGCTTAAGAACAGCACTCTTTTTGATGTTTAAATGGAGGAACTGTTGAAGAAACAAAGTCTTCTTTATATATCATCATATCACACTGGTTGTAGCTGAAGACTAGACAGGATGTGAGGTCAAACCAGAAAATTAATAATTAGTAATTCATAATTTCGGATCGTGCTTACAATCCATGGCTAACCACATGCATCTATTGAATGACCCTATCTACAAGGTCCTTGAGTAAAATATAGTGTATTTGAATTTGTTCCAGAATGTTTCAACTTTTTATTCAAGGCAGGGAACAAAAAAAATTTTTTTTTATCTTTTATGTTTGGGAGTATATGTGCAGGCTTGTTATATAGGTAAACTGGTGTCATGGAGGTTTTTGGTACAGATTATTTCATCACCCAGGTACTACGCCTAGTACCCAATAGTTATTTTTTTCTACTTCTCTCCCTCCTTCCAACCTCCAGTCTCAAGAAGGCCCCAGTGTCTGTTGTTCCCTTCTTTGTGTTCATGAGTTCTCATCATTTAGCTTCCACTTATCGAGACAATGCAGTATTTGGTTTTCTGTTTCTGTGTTAGTTTCCTGAGGATAATGGCCTCCAGCTCCACCCATGTTCCTGCAAAGGGCATGATCTCATTCTTTTTCATGGCTGCATAGTATTCCATGGTCTATCTGTACCACATTTTCTTTATCAAAGCTCTTTGATGGGCATTTAGGTTGAGTCCATGTCTTTGCTGTTGTGAACGGTGCTGCAGTGAACGTCCCTGTGCATGTGTCTTTACGGGAGGATGATTTATATTCCTTTGGGTAGATACCCAGCAATGGGATGCTGGGTCAAATGGCAGTTCTGTTTTTAGCTCTTTCAGGAATTGCCACACTGCTTTCCGCAATGGTTGAGCATATTCATACTCTCACCAACGGTATAAAAGCATTCTCTTTTCTCTAAAACCTCTCCACCATCTGTTAATTTTTGACTTTTTAACAATAGCCATTCTGACAGGTATGAGATGGTATCTCATTGTGGTTTTGATTTGTATTTCTGTAATGATCAGTGATACTGAGCTTTTTTTTTTTTCCCACATGCTTGTTGGCTGCATGTATGTCTTCTTTAGAAAAGTGTCTGTTCACATCCTTTGCCCTCCATTTAATGGAGTTGTTTTATTCTTGCACATTTAAGTTCCTTATAGATGCCGGATATTAAACCTTTGTCAGCTGCATAGTTTGCAAGTATTTTCTCCCATTCTGTAGACTGTCTGTTTACTCTGTTGATAGTTTCCTTTGCTGTGTAGAAGCTCTTAAGTTTAATGAGATTTTGTCAGTTTTTGCTACAAAAAGAAACAAGCTAATAACGCTAATCTATTAATGAATTATAAAACAAGACCACCAAAATTGGCCTAATTAATCTCTATTTCATCTTTGATCTGAATACATTCCAGATTTACTATATATGTCTGAAAATAAATAAGGTGAAGGTTTATTTCCTCAAGTTAAACTCTTAGAAAAGAGGATGCTGCCTATAAAAGTTTCTCACAGTTTGGGACTTACTGTCCTTTAAAAGTCTCTAATAATTTGGAAATTACTTTTGGTTTTGTTTGGAGACAGCGTCTGTGTCTCCCAGGCTGGAGTAGAGTAGTCCAATCACAGTTCACGGCAGCTTCAACCTCCTGGGCTCAGGTGATCCTCCTTCCTCAGCCTCCTGAGTAGTTGGGACTACAGGCACACGCCACCACATGGAGCTAGTTTTTTGTTTTGTTTTTTGCTGGTTTCTTCTTCTTTCTTCTCTTTTCTTTTTTTCTTTTTTTTTTTTTTTTTTGTAGAGATGGAGTTTCGCTATGTTACCCAGGCTGGTCTTAAACTTCTGAGCTCAAGCAATCTGCCTACCTTGGACTTCCAAAGCACTGGAATTACAGGCATAAGCCACTGCATCCAGCCTCAATTACTTTATCTGAAACACAACATTTGGGGCAAACACACTAGCTAGCCTGAAATGATCTCAATCAACATTGGGTTTGGATGATTTTAGAGGTCACTAGAGGGAAATAATGAGGCGGCGGCAATGAGCTTTAATGAAGGTTTGGTGATTATTCCTTGGGTGCAGTTGCTGAAAGCTGCAATAAATATTTGAAAGCCCATTTTAGAAAGTAATTTGTAAGCTGCTGATGTGAGCAACATGAATATTCACCTGCAAGACAAACGAGCAAAACGACTGCTCCAGTGCGGGGCCAGCGGGCGTTTGTGTGTGGCCATCGAATTTCAGCACCCAACACGGATTCAAGAAGTTCTGCATTCCAAGTAAATTAGACAAATTGAAGATGATGTGTTCTGGTAAACTACTGACTAAAAATGTGGATAAGAAATGACATCCATCGGAGGGACGCAGTGGCTCATGCCTATAATCCTAGCACTTTGGGAGGCTGAGACGGGCAGATCACCTGAGGTCAGGAGTTCGAGACCAGCCTGGCCAATATGGTGAAACCCCATCTCTACTAAAAATACAAAAATTAGCCAGATGTGGTACCTGTGATCCCAGCTTCTTGGGAGGCCGAGGCAGGAGAATCACTTGAACCCAGGAGGTGGAGTTGCAGTGAGCCGAGACTGCGCTCCAGCCTGGGTGACACAGTGAGACTCCGCCTCAAAACAAAACAAAACAAAAAAAGAAATGACATCATCAATCTCAGAAGATGTACGTTTGGATAAAATTATTTTGTGAAACATAAGAATGAAAGAGTACGATAGATTAATATATCATTCTAAGATTTTAAGCATTCAACCACACGATTAGGTTAAATATTATAAGTAGACAGTTGAATATTTCATTCATTTCTCTTAACTTTTTTTATTGAGGTAAATTTACCTTCATTAAAATGCATGGCAGGGGTGCAGTTTGATGAATGATATCACCCATAACTCCCACCCCCATGAACATACAGAACACGTCCATCACTCCAGACAGTTCCCACCAGTCCTTTGCTGGTCAATGCCCACTGCCCACTCCCCTCACCTCAAAGGCAAACCATACTTCTGATTCCTATTAAGTTGGCAAGAAAAGAGGGTTAAATTTACCTAATTAGGGAAATGGGGGATATGCTATTTGGGGCTTGCCCTATATTTAGGCATATATAGTACATCGTGGATGGAAAACATTTACGTTTATGGGGCGTTTGAGAATCCAAACGCATGTAGTTAAACTCTTAATATCCACTCATTTTCTCACTCAGAAGCCCGTGGGCCTCCACATCCCCTGTCTTCTGGAGTGGGCATCTGCTGACAGACCACTGGCAACTGTTCTCTGCAGCCTGTGGCACGCACATTCCTCCACTGAGATTATAAGGCCGGGCCACCCAAACACATTTGGTCTGGGTTTAGAGAAACAGAACCTCTGAACCCTGCAGGATGCATCCGTCCCTCATTAAAATCAGGCGTGGGAGCAGAGTTCCTCCTTGCTCTGCACATCAGTGCTTCAGGTTTCTAGACAGGGAGAGGAAGCTTGGGACCAGAGCCCCAGCCCAGCCAGCCTCGCTAATGTGCTTCAGGTGCAAAGAGCTGGCGCTGTCATCTGGCCATGAGACCAGACGCCAGCAGAGAGGGGCAGGGAGCTGGGAAAGGCAGGGCAAGCGGGCGAGAAACAGCCTAAGTCTCAGTGTCAACCCCACGAGGCAGAGTCCCAGCTCAGAACTTAGCTTCCATCTTCCGCGGGGAGTTTCTGGGGTGGCCTGTGAACAGGGTAATGGGACGGCGTGATGTGATGCAATGTGACACCTAATCTGCCCCTGGTGGGATCTGGAAAAGGGAAATGAGGACTGAGTCTGTGGTGAATGAAAATCTTGGCCAGTTGTGCTCCCGACTGTGGTTACGTGGGAATCATTTCAATCGGGAAAAGCAATGTTTTTCTGGAAGGTTCAGGGTGGTCCCCTTTGAAAAGGAGATTGAAGGTTGCCTGGTGCTGCACGAGTCTGATTCAGACCAGCTAATGCCCTCAGCCCTCAGCTAAACTCAGGAGCTCAGTACCTAGCCAGGGTCATCAAGGGGGGGGTCCCTCTACAGGTACTGAACAGGCGGTGATGCGACAGCCACAGCAACGGCACCCAGGCCTTGCGCGGCCCTTTCCACACATTAATGTTCAGTGCTCACAGCAGTCCCCTGAGCCAGGTGCTATTATTGACCCCCCCCTTTTCTCTTTTTTTGAGACAAATTCTCACTCTGTTGCCCAGGCTGTAGTGCAGTGGTGCGATCTCAGCTCACCGCAACCTCTGACTCCTGGGTTCAAGTCATTTTCCTGTCTCAGCCTCCCAAGTTGCTGGGACTGCAAGCACATGTCAACACACCCGGCTTTTTTTTTTTTTTAATTTTTAGTAGAGATGGGGTTTCACCATATTGTTCAGGCTGGTCACAAACTCCTGACCTCAAATGATCCACCTGCCTCAGCCTCCCAAAGTGTTGGGATTACAGCTGTGAGCCACTGCACCTGGCCTACTGTCCCCACTTTACAGATGGAGAAACTGAGAGGCAACAGGAGGCCCCATGACGATCAGAGGTCCCCCAGGTAGCAGGGCCACAGAGCTGGGCTGGGACAGACGTCACACAGCTCCAGACATCTGCTCGTCACCGGCACTGTCTCTTAGGTGGAAGCTGAGGATGAGGCTGGGGCAGGAGTGAGGTGGAAGGAAGCTTCCTTTCCTCTTCTTGTGGTCAGAAGAAACCAATAGCCTGGGGATCGCAGCATTTTCTGGCATGACCCATTTCTGCCACTGTGGCCAAAAAAATGCCCCCTGCCTAGACCATGGGAGATAAAAGTGCCTGGGGACTGAGAGGGGGCCTATTCTGTATAGTCTCTTGGGCTGGAACGGGGAACAGAGCATTCTGGAATGTTGTTTCTGGAAGGCAGCTGCGAGATCATGCAGTCCTTGTGGCCTCAGCTGACAGATAAGGAAACAGAGGTCCCCAAGTTTAGCAACTTGTCCAAGGTCACGTCTGGCCCCAGTGAAGCGGTTCTGTGGTACAGACGCCCTTGATGATTACTCAGTCGTCTTGGCTTCAGCCCAAGCGCTGCCTGCTAACGGCAGTGTCAGTTTAGGTCTCCAGGGCCTCAGTTTCCTCATCTACATATGAGGATGTTGGTATAGGGAGTCACTCAGGTTGTCCCCAATTGCTAATTCCTCACTTCATGAACTATCCGTGCATTTTCATTACAGCAGGGGGCTATCTTAGCCTATCACACAGATGAGCAATTACTGTCCATCCCCCACAACTCGGTTTTAACCACCCTCTTTGCTCAAAGCCCAGGGAACATGGTGCTTTTTTTGTGTGTTGCAGACAACCCAAGCATCCCAGCCAATGACCAACAGTGTCATTTCTTGGCTAGCTAAGGACTCTGCAGCCATCACCCCCTTGCTCTTCTCTGCCCACCCACTCCTCATTTATTCCCCAGGCTATCAGAGTCCAAATGCGTCTCATGACATGGCTGTTTAGCTCCCAGGGCCTCTGGGAGCTGGCAGAGGTCCATGGCTATTTGAACAAAAGGGCTTCACCAGGCACCCAAACAAGGACAGGAGGATGCAGGACCCAGTGACATGGCTGCATTCTACCAAGGCAGGTACTGAGGGTTTTCTGTTGGTATCTGTCCTCCCCCTGACCCCGAAGAGGACACTGTGTAAACTGAAGCCATGAGATGGTGGTGACTGGGGAAGCTCTCAGGAGCCCTGGCTGCAGAGTGAACATCACCTGGTGGCAGAGTCTGGGTCAGGCTCGATCAAGGGAGCCATCATGGTCAGAAGTCACCACGGTGCCAGGCCTGTGAGAAGAGGAAGTGTCCACTGTTCACTTTAGGGGATCTGGCAAGATGTCACTTCATGAAGTACTGGGTTGGAAGTGTGGGTTGGGGCTGATTCCACAGGTGAGACACTGAGAACAGACCCTTAGCTTCATCTGATCCCAGACGGAGAAGGGAAGCCCAGGGCTTTTATTCTGCAGGCTGAGGTGGTCTGATAAAGGGCTGGGGGGAAACAGGGCATTTCCATGTTGTAGGCTCAGGAGACGGAACTCAGTCAGGCGCCTCTACAAGCTGTCTGTTGACCTAGAGCAAGAGAGAGGACACAGGTTCCCTCCCACGGGGCCCCAGAACAGAGCAGCCAAAGAGTCCCTGTGCCTGGGTCCGAACACTGAAGAGGCAGAAAAGTCCTCTGGTGTTTTTTCTAAGTGTCATGATCCAAGCATATCACCCTGGGAAATTGCTTATCGTCCCGTCTCTATACTGAGTTCAGATATCAATGGAAATAATACTAACATTAGGTGCTGTTCTAAGAGAATGGCATATGCTGAATCCTTACGGCACCCATGTGTGGAGAGTACTACTATCAGTAGACCGTATAATGTATTGTCTACACTGGGCCATTTTTTAGAGTGAGCCAGCTAGAACAGCAACACAGAGACATTTACCAGGGATGTGACAAGTCAGCTCTAGCTTCTGGTCTCCTTAATTTCCACCCCTTTTTACAGATGAGAAAACTGAGGCCCCGAGAGGTTAGGTAACCTGTCATGCATGAGAAACACATCTCCCAAGTCCCCGCCAGGATGCTCTCGGTCCCACTCTATCTTCCCTGCACCAGGCTGCAGAGTCGCGATTCCACATACTGGAGCCAAACATGCCCTGACCACCGCCTCTCTGTTCATCTGTGTGCAGCCCCTCAGAGCACAGCTCCTAAGGAGACTACAAATCTTACCTACAAATTTCTCCCTCCACCAGGAAGTCAGCCTCTCTCACGATCTGACTCAGAGGAGGTGCCACTGCAGGTGGATCTCAAAGGATAAGAAAAAGTCTCAAGAGTAAAGGGAGGAGGTGAAAGGGATTCCAGGAAGAGAACAGCATGTGCAAAGTATGGAGGGGCAAACTGGAGACTTGAGTCTAGAGGGCCGAGGAGTTCAACACAGGCGAAGCCTGGAGGAATGCTGGGTAGTGGTGGCCAGACTGAGGCAGAGAGATGGGCCTGGCCACGGAGCAGCGCGCGTGGCAAGTCTTATACGTGGCTTGGGTGGGGGTAGTTACCCAGAGGGTTATAGGAGCCAGGGAAAGCTTTGAAGCAGGAGAACGTATGAGAATGTATGACTTAGATCATGTGGACTAATATCTCTCAAAGTTAAAGAAACAATTTGCAGTTTCATTCAATATGTGATATCATTAATTTTTTTGTTTATTTTGTTTTTGAGACAGAGTTTTACTCTTGTTGCCCAGGCTGGAGTGCAATGGCATAATCTCGGCTCACTGAAACCTCCACCTCCTGGGTTCAAGCGATTTTCCTGCCTCAGCCTCCCGAGTAGCTGGTATGACAAGCGTGCGCCACTGTGCCCGGCTAATTTTGTATTTTTCATAGAGACGGGGTTTCTCCATGTTGGTCAGGCTGATCTCAAACTCCTAACCTCAGATGATCGGCTTGCCTTGGCCTCCCAAAGTGTTGGGATGAGTGGTGTGAGCCATGTCACCCTGTCTGTTAGTATATTTTTAACAGGCAGAAGCACAGATGCTTCGACCAGCTCACCATTCTACCAGTACCCACCCCATCAGCTGGCTGGGGCTCCAAGGACAGGGAGGGTCATCAAAGTGTACCTGGCTTGATGCCCCTTGAGTGCATGCATCACCAATAAAAGGGAAATGGAAGATTAAATTAGCAGAGGCACAAACCCAACGACAATAGTGCTCCCCATGAGTCACAGCTGGAGTCATCCCCAGTGTGGTTTTTGGGTAAAAAAAACCCTCAAAGCTATGATGTAAAAGCTATGTTTGTTGATTGGCTTGGACATGTTTGAATAACACGTGTTTCCTGTTAACTCACGTTTCCGTGTTAATCATTGACTTCATGTTTTCTGTTACATCCCTGGGCCACTTTTCCGTATCACATTACACCAATCGCAGCTGATGGCACCGGGGTAAACATGACCCGCCCCCTGACTTATCGCCTGCTTCTCTGAAGTCACAGGCTCCTTGAGCTTGAAAACCCAGAGAATGGGCCTGGCGCGGTGGCTCATGCCTGTAATCCCAGCACTTTGGGAGGCCAAGGTGGGTGGATCACCTGAGGTCAGGAGTTCAAGACCAGCCTGGCCATCATGGTGAAACCCCATCTTTATTAAAAAAACAAAAAAGAAAGAAAACCCAGAGAATGTTTTGAATGCCTACTTTGCTAATTCAATCACCCATTGCTTACTCCAAGAACCATGGCACCAAAAGACAGTAAGCCCCTATTCCGGCACAGGAGGCTGGACGCGTATCACAACGGCTGTGCTGACATTAATTCTAGGACCGCGGGGTTTGAAATAAAGCTAGGACTCATACAACAACCGAGAAATGATACCAGCTGGTGGATTAGGCTGGCCTAAGGTGTCTAATTCTAGAAAGACAAATAATATTCATCCAGAAAAATGCAAACCATGATTCATGGTTACTTTACAGCCTTAAGGAATCCTTCAAATTATATCTCATGTTAAATCATGTTGCTATGATTTACTACTGTTTCTTCATATTGACCAAAGACTAAAAGATAATATTAATGAATCCCAAGACAAATACTTTTAGGTATCATCATTCATTTAAAGAACCTGTAATAACGCTGACTCAGGACAACCTACAAAGGATGGATGCTCACAGGCTCTGTTCATTTGTTCTCATTTTTCAATTGCAATGACACTATTTAACATAAGGCCAGAGAAACAGTGATAATGATCTTAGATTCTCCTAAATATGAACATGGCTAACTTCATGTTACTCATGTGTGTGCATCACCCCATTTGAAGGCAATGAGGAGTTTTCAATGACATCCTTTGGTAGATCCTTCTGAAGAGTGACGGATTCTTTTGCTTTGTGAAAAGAGACCCCATGTTCCTAAGTGCAGCAAGTTTGGATTTTCTGATATCTACCCCTCAGTGTAGCTAGTGGTTCTAAGGTGTTTATACAAACAGAAAAAAATCCAAAATAGAAAAACTGTCTGATGATGACAACAATATGAGCTAGGCTAATATGAAGCTCTAGCTTTGGACAGCCCCTGCTAGCTTCAGTGTTCTGTCTTTAAACTGAAACGGGTAAACAAAATCACGTGACAGCCCACACCAAACCTGCAGAGCTGGGGATGGAGCAGGAGGAGCAAGACATTAAAGAACGACCAGTATCATTTAATCACAGAAAGGAAAAGATAGTAACTGTAACGCTAGATGTCTTCTCTCTTTCTAACTGAAAACTGTCTTCTAAGTAAAATACATGTGTTTCTAACCCTTTCCCCATGTCTTTAAGGCAGTCATCCCTGTGAAAAGTGGTAAGGGGTCTGAAAAGGTCAGGGTGTTACTGAGACCAAAACTGAAGCAGAAAATAAAGGGGCGAAGCCTCCAGACCAATGTTTCAGAGCAAGGGGAGAGTACACTCCGTTGCACAATTCTGACTTCTCTACGAGGCTGCCATTATTTCATGAACGATTTCCCTTCTCATGATCACATTCAGTGGACTTCATTTCCATCTGCTTTAGGGTTTGGCTGAAACAATGCCCCTGCATCCTCCCTTCCCCCTCTTCCTTTCCGTGTGACAGGCCAACATGCTGGAAAGTCAAGAGTGCAGGCCACCACCACCAGGCTGCCCTGTAAAATGGGGTGGCCTTTAATTAATTTACGTGTAATCAGAGAAAGACATGTTCCCCAGACGAAGCTCATTTCCCAGGCATGGGGATGGCCTTTTATTGGAGTTAAAGCGATACAGATGGGAAATAGTCTCAGAGAGGCAGTGACACAAAAGAATTTCCAGATGCGGACAGATTCTCTTTGGTGAAAAAGCGATACATAAATATGTTATCTGAGCACTTGACATGCATACCAAAAATATTTTCCTTCCACAGATAATATTTTGGAAGCAGAATGGTCTGTTGATTTGGGTAATAAGTGAGTCAGTAGCCCCCATATGAGACACAATGTGGTCCTTGGAATTGTATCTACTTGTTTAAATGCCAGTTGTAACTCTTGGACCCATCTTAATGTAAAGAATGAAGCTCAGACCCATCTTCTGTTAAAGGCTAGAGCAGCACACCTACTGATTTACTGCGTTGCCTCTGCATCTCCTACATATATTGCTTTATTACCTCCCTTTTATCAAACGGCAAATAACGCTCATTTTCTGGATGCCATGATTCCTGCATCACCATCTGTCTAACCTCTTCCACTACTTTTCTGAGAGTACACACACCAGAGCAGTGAAAAGTGAAACCTCGGTGTCATTCATTAAGTCTCAAGTTTCAAGGACTTCATGGGAGGCCTGAAATATGCTTTAGGTCATAAATTTAGATTAAAGAGAAGTAAGTGAGGTTGGCTCGGTGACAGCTGGGGAGATCATTACTTCTCAGCATCTAACAATGTTCAGGCGTTCCTTTTGGTCTGAAGAAACTTGGGGTGTGTGTCAGAAAAGTGTTTTCCTGTTTTTGTGCTTCGGAAGCATACACAATTAGTCCTTGGCAGGTTAAATGAGAACCATGTGTTTCTCGGCAATGGCGGATAAGCTCTGTTTATCCTCAGTGAGACTTCCTGTTACCGACTTTGGTAACAACCCATCACCCCCGCCATGGCAGGGCTCTGTGTCATGTTGCTTTTAAGGAATGAATGCAAGCAAACTCCTCATCACCAACTTTTAACGCCTATTCATGTAGCAGACCAGAAAACACCAGGCACCTACACATCGGCATTCAACCGGCCCACAGGCTGGCAATGAAGCGTTAATGCTTCCAGATGTCACAGCAGCTGCGAGCACAAGACATTTGGGCTCCCTGATAAGGCCGGGCGCCTTCAGTCGGCAGGGAGACAGCACTGCTGGCTTGATTTATTCTCTCTGGCCACACAGGTTAAAGGGCAGCCTCTGAACCACACGATGCACGGACAGCCCGAGCTGAAGCTTACCCCCCATCTAGGGGGTGTGTGTTGAGTGTAACTTGTGCACAGAAACACACAGTGTTTCCCTCTAGCCAAGCTCAAATTAACCAAGAGCCTAGGAACAGAACTCTTGTTCCAGAATTCAATCAGCCATCTCCCTTCTTTCAAGTGTTTGGCTTCTGTTGAGAAAAATATTTAAGGAAAACCTAATCCTGACCCATTTCAGGAACTTGACTATTCAGCTTGCATTCATACATGTGCAGAAAGAAGAAAATGCAAAATAAAAAGAAAAGAAACTTTGGGGCCATTACTGAGATCAGCAGTGTCTGTGTGTGAGGGAGAAGCTCAAGGGGGAGGAAATGTGTGTTCACATTACTGACCCAAGTTCGTAGAGTTTAATTTTACTCTGAGAAGCCTTCGTTTCTGACAAGTGATTCAATCTCTTATTTCAAAATTTCACCTTCTTATTCTCACATTGAAATTGAGGCAACCTCTGCACGCGTCAAAGGAATTTGTCAATATATTTCTACTGGGGGATCTCAAGTAGAGATGGAAGGATGTCCTGGAGCCAGACCCCAGCAGATGCGAGGCGCAACTGTGTGTCTGAGGATGCCACTAACAGAGTGGAAGCAGCAGCCATTTCTTTCATTTATCTGAGCACGCACTATGGTCTGGGCACCAAATGTTGGGGACACACAGAAAATAAGGACCTTGCCCTTTATTCTCATGGCGTTTTTAATCTCCTGGAAGAAAACTGACAATGAAAGAGTAATTTCACATAGTGATGAGTGCTATGAACAAAACAACATACAAATGGGACAGAGAGTAATGGGGTTTTGCAACTTTAAGTAAAGTGTTCAGGGAAGACTCATTGAGAAGGTGAACTCTGGGCTCACACCTGCATAATGAGAAGGAGCCACCTATGCAAAGATTGGAGGCAACAGTGTTCTCCGTAGAGGCAGGTGCAAAGGGCCTGAGGCAGGCCATCTGCAAAGGCATCTGGGAGGGCTTGACAGAGAGGACATATGAACTGGGTCTTGAAGAATGAGTGAGCTCTCCACAGCCAGAAGGGAGGGAGAAGCCATTGGCAAGGGCTGGGGGCCCAGAGAAGTGCACAGTGAGACCCTTTAGCAGCCTTCATGGTCCACAGAGGCTGGAAGACAAGGTCAGGGGCGAGGGGCTATTGGAGAAAATGGCCTGGAAAGAAGGGTTGGACGTCATGCGAGGTTTTGGCCATTAGGATTTCCGTGATGTTTTCACTGAGAGTTTCAGGAGTGTTTCTGAGCATTAACACACAGAAATTATTAGGACTAGAAGCTGGTGAGAGAAATTGCTAGGACTCAAGTGCTCAGATGGTAAACCAGGTCTTTACTGCCTGAGTAATAATGGTTTGTGATGAGGAGGGGTTGGATGGAAAGGCACAGGTCTTGCTCAGTTTTGAATTTTTATTTGGAGAATATGGTGAGAATGGGGAGGACACCCTAGGATGGGAAAGATCATTAAAGGACTTGCAATCTTTTTTGGAAGAGAAGGGGGAAGTCAAGGTAATGGCTCAACTTCTCTACAAGAGGGAAGGAGGCAATTGTTCTTCATTTTAGCTAAGAAAAGGTGATGGAGCACGGAGAACTGTGGACAGTCAGAACAAGGAATTTGAGGAATACCAGCATGGCTTAACAAACAGAACTTGCTGGAAATGCGGTTCTGTTGTACTGGGGAGACATCTCGATTGTATTCTGTCCAAAGGTAGAGGGTTGGATCATATAATCCCCCAAATCCACCTCCTTCTACAGGAGAGAGGTTTCTAATCCTTGTTAGAAGAAACCTCTCACCCAGAGAGCTAGCTTGGTACAGTCAGCCCTTGAATTTCTACAGAAAAACTGAGGGTGAAGGAGGGGAAAAAAGCAGCATGTGTTCATGATGGGGAAGAGCAGCAGAGAGAGAAATGTGCGTCATCCAGTTTTGGTTTAGGTTACTTGCTGGGCTGTTTAAAGTGCCAGGCCTGGCTCTTACACAAGTCTCAGCTCCAATAAGCAGGCTGCAGGGGAGACTTCTTGTTGCAATTATCCTCCAAGCATAGCTAAGTCATAAAATCCAGGACTTTTCTGATATGAAATGTGCAGGCTTTAAAAATGAGTGCCACTGTCAACTGTGGCTGCCAGCAAAATAAGTGATTCACATTGCGGCAGAAAACTCCCCCAGAGTGAAGGCTAATGAGAACACACACAGAGACTTCTGGATGTCCAGTCTGAACCCCATATAAGGGCAGTACGGGGGCTGGCATTTCAAAGGTCAGAAATTAATTAGGGCTAAAATCAAGGGGGAGAGAATTCTCAGGAAAGACCAAGACAGACTTGGCAAGGACTTCATGGGCAAAGAAGATCTCATTGCAAACTCCTGTAAGATAGCTTTGGTCCCTGCCACTTCTGAATAAAAGTCTCCGTGATATTGTCCCTGACCCCTCCATTTAAAATTGCAGCCTTTCCCAATCCCTATCCTCTTGCTTTTAACATTTTTCTCCGTCTCATTTACCATCATGTAATAAACTATATGCTTTACTTATTACGTGTCGTTCCCCACCAGAATGTAAGCTACATGAGGGCTGGAAATTACTTCTTGTCTGTTTCCCTCTCTGCAGTCGGTGCTTAGCATATGCTGGGTGCAAAGTATTTGTTGAAAGAATGAACACGATTAAAAAATCCCCACCACAGCCTCTTGCGGTGAGGACTGTCATCAGCATTTTACAGATAAGCAAATGAGAGAGAAGAGATTTAAGTATCGGGCTTCTTAATTATGAACAGACAAAGGAATCCCCGGGGATCTTGCTGAAGTGAAGGCTCTGACTCGGCAGCCCTGGGTGGGCCTCCGTTCTGCGACCACGCCTCAACTTCCAGGGGGTGCTAAAGCCGCTGGACAGCACCCAGACAAAATGAGGGCGCAAGTCCCTGCGGGTGGCTGCTGAAGGAAGTAAAAATGTTTTACTCCAAAACAGATTTCTTTGACACAGTTTGAAATGGCTGCTGCAGGGCCAGCAGACAGAAGTGGACTTGCAAAGCTGTCTCTTGTGGGGAAATTTTGCATCTGTAGAGAATCTCCATGAACGCAGCCAGGCCTTCTCTTTCTAGGCCTTTCCTAGATCTAGGACAGATTGAGTCTGACACCTTTACAAGTCTGAAAAAAAATTTACCATCTATTCTTTCTGGGGGTTATGACCTGGGAGGCTTCATCTACATAACAACACCCCCCTTGCTAGCCACGCCTCCTTCTTTCTCTCCCCTGTAACGTGTCTTGCCATGAAAGCCTGGCTGTGGCCATTCTCTGGGCCTGCATTCTTTCCATAACCTCAAGATGATATATAAGCTTCTGTACCGTACTGGGGGGTGGGGTCTTCACCCTGAAGGCTCCCGTGTATACAGTTAAACAAATCTGTGTGCCTTTTCTCCCATTATCTGCCTTTTCTGAGTTGATTTTTCAGCGAGGCTTCAAAGGACCAGCAGTTCCCCATGACCCCATACTGTACAGTTGTGGCAGGGTGAGCCCCCAAACTGGAGTTTGGCCTGGGAGGGCCTGTGCGTTTTGGCTTCCTAAAGGAAAGAATTTGAGAGCAAGCCCAGAGAGTAAAGTGAACGCAAGTTTATTAAAAAAATCGAAGAAATAAAAGGTAGTTACCTCATAGGTAGCAGAGCCTCAAGGGCTGCTGCTTGGCTAATTTAACGGCTATTTCTTGATTAAATACGAAACAAGGGGTGGATTATTTGTGAGTTTTACAGGAGAGGGGCTGGGAATTATCAGAACTCAGGTTCCTTCTCTTTTCAGACCATATAGAGTAAGTTCTAGGAGTTGCCATGGCATCTGTAAATGGCCATGGTGCTGGTGAATTATCATTAGTGTCGCCATCTTGGTTCTGGCTGGCTTCGGCTGGCTACTTTACCACATCCTTCTTTAGCAGCGGGGTCTCTGAGACCTGTCTGGAGAAACAGTCCTGCTGAACTCCTATTTCACAGTGAACCCTACTGTCAGGAGTGAACATCAGCCTAGCCACTTACCAACTTACCTTGGCCTTCCCTCTAACTCTTCCTTGCCTCAGTTTCCTCACAAAATTATCATAAAGATTAAATGAATTTGTTCTTGTAACGTGCTTGATACAGTACCTCTGCATTATACCTATCTGTAATAAGTTAGTAAGAATTCATTACTTTTTGGTCTGAATCTATCAGCTTTATCTCTGACTCCTGAGGGAGCATTATTAAAGTTATGTTCTACTTCACCAAAATAGGAGAAGTCAACATTTATGCTGAGAACCACGATAATATATCACAAAATGAGAAGTGTCTCCTGGATACATTATGCGAAGCTTTTGAGACAGGTTCCTAAAAGTGGAATTGTTGGTATTCATATTTTAAATTTTGGTGGTTATTGTTAAATTGCCTTTCATACCAGCAGTATTTGAAAGTGCTCATTTCTCTTCATCTTAACCAACAATGGATCTTAAAAGTTTTTTAGATTTTTTGCCAGTTTAATGAGAAGAAAAACCTCATTTTAAGTTTGCATTGCTCTGTCAGTGAGGCTAGGCATCTTTCTCTGTTTGCTATTAAAATTTCTGCTTGAACTCCTGGCCTCAAGAGATCCTCCTGCCTCAGCCTCCCAAAGTGCTGGGATTACAGGCATGAGCCACCATACCCAGCCACTAAAATTTCTTTTGTGAATTTCCTGTTCATATAACTTTAACCATTTTTTTGTAGAAGTAATTTATATATTATCTATTTGTTAACCATGTTGCAAATATGTTCTCCCAAATATCTTTTCCCTTATGATGCATTTTGATCACATAAAAGTTTAACTTTTTATAGATTTAAATTTGTTAATCTTTTCTTTATGGTTTTGGGATTTTATGACTTGCTTAGGAAGAAGAGAACAGCTTCCCATCTAAAGATTATGAAAATACTCAGTTCTGCAAATACTTTTTTAAGATAAAACTTTAATTCACCTTTTTTGTTTGTTTGTTTTTTTCTGTGAAGTACACACGGGCCTTCTCTAATTTCTTCCCAAAGGGATAGCCAATTGTCTTCATATCATTTACTGAAGTCTACACACGGCCACTGTTTTGGAATGATATTTCATCAAATATTTTTTTTTCTGTTCCCTTTTCTCTTTCCTCTTTCTCTGCAACTGCAATCGTATATATCTTGACACGCTTTGTGGTGTCCCATGAAGCACACCAAAGACCTCTGGGGCTTCGACCATTTTGCTCATTTTTTCCTTTTTCTTTCTGTTCTTCAGATTGGATAATCTGTACTGTAATCCACCTTCAAGTTCACCGATTCTTTGTCAGCTCAAATACGCTATTGAGCCCCTCTAATGAATTATTCATTTCAGGTGTTTTACTTTCTCTTTTAATTTTTTCTTTTCTTTTCTTTTTTTAAAAATTAAGACAGAGTTTCACTCTGCTGCCCAAGCTGGAGTGCAGCGGCACAATCTCGGCTCACTGCAACGTCCACCTCCTGGGTTCAAGCGATTCTCCTGCCTCAGCCTCCTGCGTAGCTGAAATTACAGGCACCTGCTACCACTCTTGTGTAACTTTTTGTAGAGATGGGGTTTTACCACGTGGCCAGGCTGGTCTCAAACTCCTAATCTCAGGTGATCCACTTGCCTCGGCCTCCCAAAGTGCTGGGAATACAGGCGTGAGCCACTGCACCCAGTCAGGTGTTTCATTTATTTTTTGAGACAGAGTCTTGCTCTGTCATCCAGGCTAGAGTACCAGTGGCATATCTCAGCTCACTGCAACCTCTGCCACCCAGGTTGAAGGGATTCTCCTGCCTCAACCTCCTGAGTAGCTGGGATTTGAGGTGCCCGCCACCACTCCCAGCTAATTTTTGTATTTCTTGTAGAGACTGGGTTTCACCATGTTGGTCAGGCTGGTTTCCACCTCCTGACCTCAGGTGATCCAACCACTCTGCCTCCCAAAGTGCTAGGATTATAGGCGTGAGCCACTGCGCCCGGCCTGTGTTTTACTTTGAATTCCAAAATTCCCTCTTCGTTCTTTTTATAATTTCCATCTATTTTATTATTCATTTATTTAATTTCTACCTATTTTAATTCATTCATTGATATTACTGATGTTCTCTACTTGATGAATCACTGTTGTCATACCTTAATTATTTAAACCTGATTTTAGTTCTTTAAACATTTATAATAGCTGCTTTCAAGTCTTTGTTAAGTCCTGCATCTTGGTTCCTCAGAGACAATTTTTATTAGCTAGCTTTTTTTCTTCCCATACAGCACATGAGATATATACATGATATATACATGATATATGCAGTGTGTGTGCGTGCGTGCGTGCATGTGTGTGTGTGTGTGTATTTAGATTGGACATTTTAGATAATATATTGTAGCAATTCTGGATTCTCACCCCTCCCACTGGGGGGTAGTTGTTACTGTTTTGGTTGCGCCTGGTGGAACTCTTTGGAGTCTGTTTTCCCTGAAGTGTGCAGTCTCTGATGTTCCTCCCCTGGCAAACTATATATTGCCTATCTCTCTCTCTCTCACTTGTTTTTATTTTTAAGCCTTTTGTAACAGCTTAGTGATCAGTCAATGACTGGTCAGAAGCTATATGTAAACATCTTGATCTCCGACGCATTTCCCCCTCAGCTGGTGGGTCTGTGTCTCTGGAGAAAGCATTTGAAGATCAGGGAGCTTACAGCTTCATCTCTTACCTCCTGTATTCACAAGCCCTCAGAGCCAGTCAGTTGACTATCTTTTTTTTTTGGGGGGAAACAATAACAATTTTTACAATAGGGATACTTTCTTTTTTTTTTTTGAATAAAGGTTATCACTCCAACACAACTAAACTAGAGACACTAACTAGCAGGGACTCATGCTCGTTCCTCACTTTGGTCCAAGTTTCCTCTAGGTTTCTGGCCAAGGGTCTTTGTCAAGCTGAGGAAGTCTCCTTTTATGCCTTCCTTGCTGGAAATGTAATAAAAAAACATAAATAAATGTTGAATTTAGTTTTTAACTTTTGAAAAGCCCTTTTCAAGATTATCATTTGGTTATTTTTCATTTAATCCTTTTAATATTAATAATAATATATAATGAATTATATTAATCAGTTTCCTCAGGGAGAACCAACTTAGCCTTCTTGGATTATGTCCAGGAAGAATACAGAAGAAGATATTCTTCTAATAAGAATCAATTTGCAATTTATTCAGAACTTTCATATCTGTTTTCAAAGTGAGTTTGGCTTAGTGCGTTCTATTTTGGTGTGAGTGTGCCCTCTCTCCATTTCTGGTTTCTGTACTAGGGTTCCATTCGTTTTGTGGAATGAGTCGCTTATCTTTTCCACTCTCTCGAGCAGCTTATATAACATAGGAATTATACATTTCTTGAAAGCTTACTAGAACCTGCCTATATAGCTATCTGGGTCTGTGATGTTTTTTAAGATATAGATCTTTGTCTACTTTTACATTTTTTTCCAAGATAATCAGTCTAGTTGGACTTTTTTTAACCTCATGCATATTTTATTAAGATTTTATATCTTTGTGTGAATAAAATCGTGGAAAGATTTTTTTTTTTTAAGCCAGGGTCTATCAACCAGGCTGGAGTACAGTGGTGTGAACATGGCTCACAGCAGCCTTGACCTCCTGGGCTCAAGGGATCCTCCCACTTCAGCCTCCCAAGTAGATGGAACCACACACATGTGCCACCAGGCCCGGCTAATTTGTTTTTCATTTTTTGTGGAGACGGGGTCTTACTTCCTTGTCTAGGCTGGTCTTGAACTCCTAGGCTCAAGGCTTTTCTTGCCTTAGCCTTCCAAAGTGCTGGGATTACAGGCGTGAGCCAACCGTGTCCAGCTCAAAAGATGTTACAATTTTTACATCTTCATACAAGTATGGTTTTTGTTTTATAAAAAGTATTTCTAGTGTTTTTTGGTATCATCACTTTGTATTTCTTGATGAAACTTGCTCTAGGTTTGTCTATTTTTTTTGGACAAAAAAAGCAGCCTTTGATTTTTGCTAATGTGGAATACTTTTGTTATCACTATTTTTTCGATTTCATGATATGCTTCATCTTTAATAATACCTTCATTTTACTTTGTTCGAGTTGGGTTTACTTTCTCGTCCCTTGTCTAGCTTTTATGTCGCCAATTTAGTTCACTTATTTTCAGTCTTCCCTGCTTTTCACATGTAAGTAGTGGCATTTCCTCTGTGCTGGTTTTGTCTAAATCCCGTTGGTTTTGATACGAACAACTGCTCACTGTCTTTCACTTCTAATTTGTTCGTTCCTTCAACTTTGATTTTTTTATCCAGAAAGTTAATATAAATGTGTTTAAAACTTCCCGGGTGGATTTGGTTTCGCTGGTGCTTGCCTAACCTTTTGTTTTTAGCTTCCAAATTTACCGCACCGTGGTCAGACACTGAGGCTTCTATTACTTTGACTTTTAAAATTCTATTGATACTTTTTTGTGGTGTTATATGTAATTTGTAAATGTTCGCATTTGAAAAGAATGCGCATTCCCTTACTTATGTTAGGATCTCTGTTAATTACTCCACATAAATTCGTTTCTTCGGTCCTTACACTGTGAGATAGGTTACTACTATTAGCTCATTTTACACATGAAGAAAATAAGATTGGGGAGTTTAGGTAACTTCCTCAAGGTTACCATAGCAGGTAAACGACAGAGCACGAATGAAACTCGGACATTCTGACTCATTCTGTCTTGGTCTCTGTATAAGTGATCACAACTGCCAGTTGCATTATTCAAATATTCATTGTTTTACTCCTACTTGTGTGATGATTTTTGAGAGAAAAGCATTAAATTTTCTTGCAATGACTGTGAATGTGTCAATTTCTCTTTGTGTTTCTATGTTTAAAACTGTGTTGTTGGTTACATAAAATTTATGTTACAAATTCTTAGTGGGCTAAATCTTTAACACTCTGAAATATATTGTTTTTTGCCCTGTTTAATGTTTGAGAGGTTTGGGTTTTAATTATACTTTATTTGCTGTTAATATTACTATACTTGATTTCTTTGGGTTAATATTTGCCTTTTTAAAAAATGCCTTATATTCTGAGTAACTTTAAAGGTGTATTTCTTACCAGTTATTTGGTGCTTGGATTTTTAAAATTCCAATCTGACAGTGTTTTCCAGTAGGGCATTTAATCCATTCATTATTATTTTGATTATTGAAATGTTTAGGTTTATTACTTCCATCTTATACACATATATTTTTTTCTTCATAAATTCTTTCCTTTCAGTTTGTTTTGAATTTTATTATGTTTTATTCTTTAGTGGTTTGGATGTCCTATATTGTTTTTATGGTTGCCCTTGCAATTTTACATATTTAAACATTTATTTTACCAAATCCTTGAGCTAATTGGTGCATAAACTTGTCCCCCAAGCATGACAAGAATCTTAACTAGCTTTCATTTCCACCTCTCTTGACTTCTAGCTGTTGTATTATGATCATCTGATATTTTCTTTCCAGATTGCTATTTAAAAAAAGGAATAGTAAGTTTAACTGGCTTGTTCTTCTGCAATGCATTCTCAGAAAATCTAAGTTCCTAATACACTACTTTATCCTTTCATATTCTTTCTACTCTACGGCTCATACTGAGGTTTCATTTGAATGATCAAACTCTTACATTTACAAATCTCTAGTTTATTCTGCTTCATGGAAACACTGCCTTTCTACATTGCTCTGAAGACATCAGTCTAGCTTATTCAGAAGCCTCCTGGTGGCCTTGTTACTGCACCCTCTGGAATCAGTTCTGTTGATTATAGTTGCTTCCTCTCTGCCTTGGTGTTGATGCTGCTCCTCGGGTGGGTGATTCTTGGAGGTCTACTCATCGTCTGTCTGTCCTCCTGACTGAGCCTGCCTCTGGTGATCAGGCAGTGGGCAGCACTTTCAGGAGCAGGGTGCAATTCAGCACAGTGGGAAGCAGATGAACTTGGAGTCAGGCCTGGTTACAAACTCAGCTCTATTTTTTAGCAGCTGTGTCAGGTTGGGCAAATCTTTGATGCCTGGTTCTTCAATTTGGGTTAATGACCTTACATTATGGAGGTGCCGTGCGATTAAATTTGACAGCACATGAAAAAGGCTTTGAAAGCTTTGGGACAGCAAATACATGGTATTCATGTTGAGGGTGGCGGTCAGTTATTCAGGAGCAATTTCTTCATTCTTTAGCCTTGGATTATATCGACTGATTTGATGGCCCCAACTTAACAAGCTCCTCCAGCTCATCCTTGGGGAAAACAATTCATTCCTTCATTTAAGTCTAATTTTAAGCTCCTGTTATGGTCAGTGATATATCAGGTGCACATTTTCTTCATAGGGATAGGAACAGCCTCATCATAAAGTCATTGAAGTTCCCACATCAACTGACTCATTGTGGGATACTCACCCTACAACACAGGCAGCCCTGTCTGGTATATATGCATGGGGAGGGAGGATTTTACAATTTACTAAAATATGAGTCCTGGCACCAACTTGGAATATTCTAACAGATGTTGGTATTCATGTTAGATTGAAATCAATATCCTAATGGTACCCTATGGCAAAGATATTGATGTATCTCCTTAGAAAATTATCATTCATCCCCACCCAATTTTTCCTCCTGGAAATCAGGTCAGTTCTTTAGAATCACTGCCCCATAGCAAGCACAGAGCAAGCCAGAGAGGCCAATATTTTCCGTTGGTTTTGCAGGAAGAAAGAATGGTATGACAATCATTTTATATCTCTTCTAGAATAACACTGGAGTTCTTTGAAAAACCCAGTACTTTCACCTGGAATAGAAGTTCTAGCCCTTCACTCTCTGTTAACCATCATTTATGACGTTTTCCCTTCCTGCATATTAACAAGAGCCCAACCCCAAAGCCTTCTGCTCCAGTGTGAGAAAGCTGCTTGCAGATACAGGTTTTTAGCTTCATCAAGTGAAGCTTGCAGTCTGAGATAAATCTTCCATCTCTTCCCTTGAAGTTTCAGGCATTGTAAGTAAAGCTTAACTTTGGACAGACCACCACCCCCTTCCCTTCATGAGCCGTGAAGCTTGTGACGGATGTGTTACCTTGGTGCAATCTTAGACCTGTGCTCAGCGGCTGTGCTACATGGTCATCTCTGCAGAAGAATGGCAATAAAGTAAAGCAGTTCAATTTTTCAGGTCCGTTCTGAAAAACTAAGAAGGCCGGGTGTGGTGGCTCATGCCTATAATCCCAGCACTTTGGGAGGCTGAAGTGGGTGAATCATGGGGGGCCAGATTGAGACCATCCTGGCCAACATGGTGAAACCCTGTCTCTACTAAAAATACAAAAACTTAACTGGGCATGGTGGCATGCAACTGTAGTCCCAGCTACTCGGAGGACTGAGGCAGGAGAATCGCTTGAACCTAGGAGGCGGAGGCTGCAGTGAGCCAAGACTGTGCCACTGCACTCCAGCCTGGTGACAGAGCAAGACTCTGTCTCAAACAAACAAAAAAACTGAGAAGAAGATATATCTTTACTTCAAGCAGAAATCTCTGAGGAGCAAGTGGCCACAGCCTGCCTCCCACAAGCTGCCTGGCTCACTCTATTTCATTCCTGGAAATCAGGTGAGTTCTTTAGAATGACTGTCCAATAGAAGGACAGAGTAAGCCAGGGAGGTCAACAGCTACTGCTCATTGCAGCAGACCAAGGGTGGCTTGCTGACAATGTCCATGACGTGTAGTTAGACAGACTCCAGTAGCAAACAGGGAGCCTGGCCTTCTCCATGCCTAAGTCAGCAGACAGGAAGGTCCAGGTCTACAGCACACACACGATGTACCCCAGACGAGTGATTAATTTACCAACTGTCAGAGGAAATGACTGTGGTTTAGTACTGTCATTCTGCCAAAATATCTGACTGCTGTGCATCCTGCAGAAGGCACGTGGAACACTTATTCTTGCCTGTTTGTATAAGAGCCAGGCAAACAGAATGGAAAACTAGTTGTAGCTCCCAACACAGCAGATACTCGTCACACACTCACACGTGGTGACTGTTCCTCTATCTGGAATGTTCTCTTCTTCACCTGTTCTCTTGTGAACTCCATATCCTCTAAGTCCTGACTTGGGGAGCTTCCTTTGTGAAGCACTGAACCTCTGTAGCATCCTTGGGCCTGGGCATGCCTCCATTACTGCATTTATTAGATGGTATTACAATGGCATTTTATATATGTTTCCTGCAAGACAGTGGGTTCTGGGGCAGATGTGGGCCTTACTCCTCTTCTTGGAGCCTGGCATGTAATAGGTGCTTGCTGAGCTGTGTGTGCAGAACAAGTCAAGAATGACTTCTTATCTGGTAATTATGCTATCTTAGATAGACTAGAGAGGCCTGTCATTCTTCCCCTCTATTATTTTTACGGTAATTCCAAACTGGCTTCCTGATGGACAGACACTAGGTCCACAGTGACCTGTTTCATTTTTTTATTGTGCTGTGGGAAGTCAGCGCCGGGTCCACACAACCCCAGTGAGTGGGAAGCAGTGGAAATTGATATCCTTTCCTCAGGTCACCCACTGTGGCTCTGTTTCTAAGTTAAATACAAGCACAGCAGAGGGACTCAGAGACATTTGCTACAAGGAAAGAAGATCACGAGCCCACGGGAGTTTGGAGTGGTTACACTTCATTAGGCTCCCCATAAAAAGCTCCCCTATATAAGCCAGGAACTCTCCACTTACAGACAGCTGGACCTCAAGAAATCCTTTGGCAAACACAAAAGACTCTTCGGTGAAAGCTAGAGGCAGGTTGGTCCTGCCCAGGGACCCCAGAGGCAGCCCCAAAGACTTCTAAATGAACTGAACCAACAGTCAGAAAACTGCCAGACACAGGTCGATAGGTGGGGTGACAGCCCAGGGCCCACAAGGCCAGTAAGCTCACCCCCTGCATGCTCTGTGGATGGTGATCACAGGCAATACAGACACCAAGGGCACTGTTAAAGAGAGAGAAACAATTTGAGGGTCCCAAGGGTGTGGAGAGGAATGACAGATGAGCCTTCCCTCCATGCCTATAATCTGTTTCTAGCTTCAGTTGGCTTAACATGTCCAGCTGGTGCCCAGCGGCTCAGTAGCCTGTTGGAGGCTGGGGAATGGTGGTGGTGGGAGTGGGGGTGGGGAGAGAATGCCACCAGGCCAAAGGGTCACCTCCTAGTGCAGTACAGAGAATGAGTGCTGGTTTCTCCTCATAGGACTGAATTTCACTTGCACCAAGCCACCCAAGTCCCCAGAATGAAAGCCCTGCTCCATCCAAAGTCCCAGAAGGCCATAGTGGAGACCGTCATGAGCTCTGAGTCACACCTGACCGAGTGAGCATTCTCAGGCCCTGCTGAGCAAGGGAGGGGCCGCGCCACAGGAGGCCCTGGCTGAGGGCTTTAAGGTGGAGGGTGTGCCAGCCGCGGGCCTCTGAAACAAGCACCTGGGGACTCCTACCTCTTCACTACAGCACCTCATGCACTCGCCTTCATGTTTCTACTCTCGTTGTCATTCTGGGCTCAGTGGTGACCATTTATAAGAACACAGAGAGCTTTCCTGCTTGCTTAGTGAGATTTGCCAGTGAATTCACGTTTCCATACCATGAAGCTGCCCACAGCCTTTGACCGTAGGCTGGGCTATCCAGATGGAGACCTGGCCGTCCTAGGGAATTCTGTTACAGACTTCATGAAGATTCTAAATACAGTTTTGAAAATCCAAAGGATTTGTTCCTCAGAAGCCAAAGAACGAGTGCAGCCAGCTCACACCACCTGAGTGTCTGAGGGTCCACTAGGCCAGACGGAGAGCCAGGCAGTTCTCCAGATTTTCAGGAAACCGCTAATGCCTTCCATGCAAGCCAGCTCTTTGTAAGTGTGAGCCAAAGTCCCTTCCAGTGGCTTTTCCTTGGCTCAATGATCCGTAAAGAGGAAAAGGGGTGTCCTTCGTTTTGGGGTGCCTTCAGAATCTAAGTGACTTAAATGTCTGTTTTGGTCAATAGATGATTTTGCTCATAGGAAAAAAAATGCCTCTCTGCAACACTATAGATGTTCATGTGAACAACTCAGAAAGCACACGCTAGGAAGGGAGTACTCCTAGCCGCTGGGGAAAAGGCAGCGTGGTCACTACGGTTGATAATGTTTAAGAGGGTAGCCTAGAGCCTGTGTGGTTTGCGCACCTCATGCTAAGTTCCGACCACAGCACGCCATAGGTACAGAACACTGGGGGCTTTCTTCTGCTGGGTCAGCACAGCCCACTGCCAAGGCCATGCCATGGAACATGAATGGAACATCATGAGGGATGTTAACAACTGAGTCGGCATCTCGGGAGGAGTGACCTGTTCTATAGGCAACATTCACATGGCTCTGGTTTTCAGCCCACATGACCCAGAAGGCAGCAATGCCAGAAACTCTCATTCCCATTGCCAATGTTTTCTGAACCTCCGCCCTGTGGGATGGGTCCGCTTCAACTCTGGGCTCAGATGTGTCACCTGCTATGGGTTTTGCTGCCCTGATTTTCAAGCTACCTATGAAGAAACCATCCCTTTGGCTGAATGTCCTTTACATGCCCCTATAGAGAGCAATGCTTCCACGATCCTCTCAACACGGACTGCAGGCACTTTCCCTGTGCAAAATGCATTCAGACACACGCAACTGCGGACAGCTGCTGGGGGTTCCCAGAGCCGGCGAGTCCATCCCAGGAGTTGGTACATAATCAACCCTTCCCCATCCCCAAAGAGAGACCTCTCATGGCATTAGCCAAATGGTTATAGTACAGAAGTTCAGGTATCACAGGTCCCCTGGCCTCTCCAGATTATGTCTCCAAAGGGTAGAATGAGTTAAATTTTCTGAGCCCTCGTGGTAGATGTCAGGGTGGGGTGGAATACAAAATTTGAGTGGGCTGGCTCAAAGCTGAAAGCAATAATGAAAACAAATGGAGAACTCACCACCATTTCCTGGACATGAAACATCTCTGCACCATCAGACGACAGTCGATTAGGGAAAGAGATGCTGACAGATGACCCTGGAAGGGTGCTCGGGCCAGTGTTGTAGATCTGTGGGTGTGGAACACATACAGCAAGTCTCAGTGGAAAATAGCAGACCTCCATTTCCTGTCATGCCATATATATTCTAAGATTCTTGGAAATCATATATAGAAACTCTAAGGCTTGGATCTAGAAGGTCATGACTGGAAGTGAACTACTGAACGATGGGAAATTTCAACAAAACAGAAACACTTCTAACATGCATTTAAAAATCCCTAACTTTGAAATTACCGTATTCCCTTTCAGCATTTTTTGGTCTTCCTACTAAAAATTCTTTTTCTTTTTACATGCATAGGAATTTAGTCATAGACTGTTACACTTGGTGAAAACTCAGACATCATAATTTAGTCCAGTGGTTCTCAAACTTCAGCATAACATCAGAACCACTGGAGGGGCTTATTAAAACACACACTGGTGGGGGTCATGGAGTGGGGGTCATGCCCAGAGTTTCAGACCCAGCAGGTCTAGGATGGGGCTGGCAGTCACATTTCTAACACGGCCCCAGGAGGTGCTGATGCTGCTGGCCCAAGAACCTCCCCTTGAGACCCACTGATCCAGTCCAACCCCTTTCCTTTGCCAGTATGAGGCAGCTGAGGCCCTCAAGGACCGAGTGGGTCATCCCAAAACCAGGTGATCTAATATACAGGAAGGGCTGTGTTTACTGCAGCAGTCGGCCCATGTGCTTTCCAGGCCACCTGCGGCTCACCACGTGCACAACTGCACCCGTCTTCTGTCCCAGCATTTGGTTCTATAAAACTTTGCCCCTCTTGTTTTCCCTAGCATTTCTCCATTTTCTGTCTCCAGAAGTCAATCATTTCCTGAGAAATGAGGAAAAAGATGGAGGGCACGGAGACCAATAACAGCAAGGAGGGAGAGAAAAAGCTGAACATGAAGCTCAAGGGAGAAACGGAATCTACAGAGGAATAAAAAAGGTGAGCAGATCTCCAGAGACACAAAGTAGATTCGCGGTTGCCTAGGGCTGGGGAGCAGGAAGAATAGGGAGTATGACAGGCAGCGTGACAGGCCCCCAAAGACGTCCAGGTCCTCATTTGTGGAACCTGTGAATGTTATGTGGCCGGGGGAATTTGGGTTGCTAATCAGGTGACCTTAAAATAAAGAGGTTATCTTAGATTATCCAGGTGAGCACATTGTACTCACAAGGGTCCTTCTAGAGGGAAACGGCAGAAGTCAGATCAGAAAGAGAACATCCTAAGACTCAGCCATCCATTGCTCGCTTTGGACAGGGAAGGGGGCCATGAGCCAAAGAATCCAAGTGGCCCTCAGAGGCTGAAAAAAGGCAAGAAGTGGATTGTCACCGGTGCCAGGAACGGAGGCCTGACACTTTGGTTTTAGCCCAGTGAGGCCCATTTTGGACTTCTGTTCTCAGAACTGTAAGATAATACATTTGTGTTGTTTTAAGCCACAAATGTTGTAGTTATTTGTTGCAGCAGCAAGAGGGAATTAATACAAGAAGTTATGTCAATGGGTTCGGAATTTTTCATTTTTCAGTTCAGAGGTCTCTTATTATTATTATTTTTTTGCACCTATTTATGCCATGAATTCATAGGGAATAGGTTCCAGCAGTTCAGGCTCCTCTCCACTGGTTCTCACAAAGTGTGCCTCTCTGGGGGATCAGGCTGGTACTTCAGTTGAACCCGGGTACCTTTCTCTTTGGCTTCCTTCTTCTTCTTCTTTTTTTTTTTTTTGAGACAGAGTCTCACTCTGCCGCCCAGGCTAGAGTGCAGTGGTGCAGTCTTGGCTCACTGCAACCTCCACCTTCTGGGTTCAAGCGATTCTCCCTGGCTCAGCCTCCGAAGTAGGTGGCATTACAGGTGCCTGCCACCATGCCTGCCAAATTTTTAGATTTTAGTAGAGATGTGGTTTTACCATGTTGGCCAGGTTGGTCTCGAACTCATGACTTCAGGTAATCCACCTGCCTCAGCCTCCCAAAGTGCTGGGATTACAGGTATGAGCCACCACGCCTGGCCGGCTTCCTTCTTTTTCTGATCATTTTCCTTCATGTGCTTCAGGAAGCTATCTTGACTCTTTACAGTCCTTAATGTGCTCAATACACACATTAATTCTCTTGGCAAGAATCTTGTCCTTAACTTGTTTGTATACAACAATGCCAACAGCATGCTGGTAACACTGTAGAGTCTTCCAGTTTAGCCATGGTCACACTGGTGGGGCATTCCTTTTTGAGCCGTGCCCATTCCCTTGATGTCTACAATATCACCTTTTTTACAGATTCCCACATATGTGGCCAAAGGAACAATTCATGTTTTCTTCTTTTTTTTTTTTTTTTTGACACAGAGTTTCGCTCTTGTTGCCCAGGCTGGAGTGCAATGGCATGATCTCGGCTCACCGCAACCTCTGCCTCCTGGGTTCAAGTGATTCTCCTGCCTCAGCCTCCTGAATAGCTGGGACTACAGACGCCTGCCTCCACACCTGGCTAATTTTTGTGTTTTTTAAAGTAGAGATGGGGTTTCACTGTTGGCCAGGCTGGTCTTGAACTCCTGACCTCGTGATCCGCCCACCTTAGCCTCCCAAAGTGCTAGGATTAGAGGTGTGAGCCACCGCGCCTGGCCCAATTCCATGTTTTCTAAAAGGCATAGAGAACATACAGTAGGGGCCTCTCCTCTTTCCCTTTGTGTTCGACATTTTGGTGAATTACTAGAAGATGGTGGTTCTGGCCAAAAGGCTGGAATTTCTTTTGGGGGTGGTCAGAATGTTCTAAAATTTTGCAACAACATGGATGGAACTGGAGTCATTATGCTAAGTGAAATAAGCCTTGGGAGACTGAGTAGGCAGATTGCTTGAGGCCAGGAGTTCGAGACCAGCCTGGGCAATGTGGTGAAACCCCATATCTAAAACCCACCCCCAGCCACCCAAAAAAAAATTAGCCAGGCATGGTGACATGCGCCTATCATCCCGGCTACTCAGGAGGCTGAAGTGGGAGGATTGCTTGAGCCCAGAAGGTTGAGGCTGCAATGAGCCGAGACTGCACCACTGCACTCCAGCCTGGGTGACAGTGAGACACTGTCTGAAAAAAAAAAAAAAGAAAAGAAAGAAAGGAAGAAGCCAGGTATGGAAAGACAAAGACAAACAACACATGTTCTTATTTGCGAAAACCAAACAAAATTGAACCACAACAACTGAACTCATGGAGGCAGAGGGGAGAGGGCGGGTAACCAGAGCCTGGGAAGGGCAGTGGGGGGATGACTGTGGGGGAGAGGGGGATGGTTAATGGATTAAAAAAAAAGAGAGGCCGGGCGCGGTGGCTCACGCCTGTAATCCCAACACTTTGGGAGGCCGAGGTGGGCAGATCACGAGGTCAGGAGTTCGAGTCCAGCCTGGCCAACATGGTGAAACCCCATTTCTACCAAAAAACACAAAAATTAGCTGGGCATGATGGCACATGCCTGCAGTCCTAGCTACCTGGGAGGCTGAGGCAGGAGAATCACTTGAACCCAGGAGGCTGAGGTTGCAGTGAGCCGAGATTGCACCACCGCACTCCAGCCTGGCGACGGAGTGAGACTCCATCTCAAAAAAAAAAAAAAAAAAAAGAAAGAAAGAATAAGATGTAGTATTTGTTAGCACAATAGAGTGACTATAGTCAATAATAATTTAATTGTACATTTCAAAGTAACTAAGAGTATAATTGGATTGTTTGAAACACAAAGGATTTCTTGAGGGGAGGGTTACCTCCATTTTACATGATTATTATGTACTGCATGCTTGTATCAAAACATCTCATGTACAGTATAAATATATAAACCCACCATGTACCCACAAAAAATAATATGAAAAATTTTTGTAAATATTCTAAAATTAGATGATGATGGTTTTACAATTCTGTAAACATTAAAATAATTACATTGTATGCTTTAAAGGGTAAACTTTAAGGTATGTAATCATATCTCAATAAACATGCTATTTTTAAAAAGATGAGTAAAATATATAAGTTTTGTCAATTAAAAAAATAAATGTTTAAAAAGGATGAGTAGGAGAGAGGAAGAAATGCCATGCTGCTTGGTGGCCTAGCGACTAGAGAGAGAATCCAGGGACTCTGCAACTCTGAAGTTGAGGTCAGAAGGGCAGAGCCAAAAACAAAAGCCAGAAATCTTACCAGGTCTTCACACATGACTGGAGGTATGAAGACCCAGCTCAGCCAGCTCTTCCCTAGAAAACCGTGTCTTTGGTATTTTGCAATAGTTGATTCTGCTTCAAAGAATAAACAGATAAAAACTGATAGAGCAGAAGAGTGGTTGCCAACTCTTGATTCAAAAAAGAACGATGTTCACCAAAACAACCTGAAGTCATAGCAAAGGAAGGAACATCTGACCGTTGCTGAAATAACTACTTTGAAATGAAACTTGAATGCACAGAATTAAAAAGACGCCTCCTGGCGTGTCTGGGAAATCCCAACTCAAGCATGAATAGGGGTAAGCAATGAAGAAAAAGATACTGATTTACACTATTTCACTCATCAGAGCCAGGAGGACAGGAGAGCTTGTATTACCATCTTTATTTTTAACAAATGTCTTTATATTGGATTCTCTGCAAAAGTTCATGTGCAATATCTGCATGATTTTTGGCCACTGGTTTTCAGGTGCGGAAATGGTTTAAATTTTGATGCCAAAAAAGCCTTTCAGTGTCGACAAATTAATGTGTCTGTTTAAAAACTGTGCTGAAATGTAGAAAGCAGGCCCAAGACTAGTGTTTTTGCCTCTCTCCCGTTGTCAGCGACAGTGGAGTCTTTAAACAATTATGTGGCTTGCTGAATAACCAATTTCTTGTAAAAACATGGAAAAATCTGTCCATATGGAAAGTCTTATGTTCTCCTTCAGGAACAATATTACTGAAATCAGGAAATATAGAAGCATCTTCTCCACATTCCTGGCCTCCTCCACACTATTTTCACCTTCTGGTCATTGTCACCGCCAGCCTGGTCAGGGACCTTCCTGCAGGACAACCACAACAGCCATTCTACCAATAAATCAGTAGGCAGACAATTCTCAAGGAAAAAGGGGGCTTTGCAAACACAGGAGGATCTCCTTCTAATCAATGGCACACACCATCAATCTTTCAGACCCAACTCTCAGCCCTAGATTGAATGCTGTGCACTTCCTCAGGCAATGGATCAGGGAGGAGTTTATGTAAGGGGCATGCCAATCACTCATTCCCCAGGGCCGGATTCTCTAGCCTGGGTCCTATTTCAGGTCAGATGTGAAGAAAACTATTTGCCCGAATACCAAACTTTAAGCTCCCTGTAAAAATTACCTTCAGAGGAACAACTGAAAGGTAAGCTTCAGACCCTCAGATTTCTTTCTTTTTTTCCAGAGGATGAGAACAGTCGGTATCTTCTGTGCAAACCCCGTTCTCCTTTCCTTCCCCCAACACTCGCACCCTCTTCATTGCATGGTCTGTGTTACTTGAACCCTTCTAAATAATTTTCTGAGCTCTATCTTTAATTGCAAGACATCCCCAAAACGATAAAAGCAGAAAGGAGTATAAACAACTAAAATGAAATAAACTCATCTAGTCTTTATCTATTTCTTACCCAGTTACGAAAAGCAAAGGAGAAAAATAATTCTGAGAAGCAATTCAGAAATGCAGAGGCGCTATTCACAGCAACCACTCTGCTGTCTCAAAAGCAAACTCTAGCCCCATCCTTCCCTTCTCCCCCGTAAATCAAGGGCAGGGTATGACAGCGGGGGCTTAGCTGGTTAGAAGGCACATCCTCTGTGAGCTGGGGACATGTGTTATCTATCATGGTTTCGGGGGTCGGTTGCTGGGCGAATACTCTGGAGAGAGGAAGACTATTGTTTGCCAGAGTCCACAAATGTTTTACTGCCACATTCTCCTGACCCTCACTCTGTCATTATTTGTCACCCCCTAAGTCCACCTAGGAAAGAAAGGCCACAAGGAAAGAAAATAATTATTATTTAGCCGCAGCAGTGAATGCCAGAGTGGGAAACCATTTCTCCAAGGGGAAGGATGCAAGATGCAGAGAAGGGCTCTGGGAGGTAGAACCAGAGAGCGAGGAGATATGGCCTGCAGGGTCCTGTGGGCAAGCTGGGCCCATCTCCCTCACTTCATCCACACGGGGTCTGGCCAGTGCTGCCAGGTCTTGATGCCAGCCTGGCTTCTCCCAGCTCTGGGACCATGAGCACATCCTTTCTTGCTTGGGCCTACATTTTCTTGTATTTGTCAACTGAGGGGTCTGGACTAGAGGATGTCAGGTCCCTTGAGCTTTACATTCACAGACCCACAGGTTGAACTGCACTGGCCTGAGAACTCAGAGTTTAAAACACAGGTCAGCAAACTCCTACCCAAGGCCAAATCTGGTCCAGTGCCTGCTGTCCTACAGCCTACGAGCTAAGAATGGTTTTATGTCTTTAAACGACTGAAAAAAAAAATCAAAAGAAGAATCACATTTCATGACGTGAAAATTGTATGAAGTTCAAATTTCATTGTCTATAAGGAACTGACGTTTCGTTTTGATGTTATCTATGGCTGCCTTTGTGCAGAAGTATGGGTGAATAGTTGCTGCAGAGGCAGAATGGCCCACAAAGCCTAAATTGCCCTGTGGCTCTTTTCAGAAAAAGTTTGCTAACCCCCGACTAAGAGAAAAAACAGTGTCCTTCCTGATGTCCCCCGTCTACACCAAGTGGACTTGCTGGAAATGATGCTTGTGTGCCTGGGGCAAGCTAGCACGGCTCAGTGAGGGAGCAGCACGCCTCCCGTGAGGGTTCACAGGGGCTCACACGGCTCTGCTCTCATAAAACTGCCCTTCTGAAAGGCTGTTCCTGCGGGAAGAGTGGGCTCCCGGATGAGTTGGCAAGAAAATCCCAGGAGGAAGGCACACAGCAAATCCTCTGAGGCAGCCCTGCCTGGAAGGTGGAGAATGATGGAGAACAGAAAAGGGTCCTTATGAGGACATCTGCGCTGGGACATTGGCCGATGCCTCCACCACGCAGAGGCCTTCTTGGGGAAAGTGGCATTCATCACATGGACCTCTCCTTCCAAGTCCTGGAAAGCAGAGGGGCATGCACAGCAGAGCACCAGGCAGGGAAAGGATTCATTCTGTGGGTGGTCGCACACACACCACACCAGCCAACCACAGAAGGGTTTCTCCTGACAACAGCCTGGCCCTCTGTAGGAGAGACATCCCATGTGCCCTTCTGTTAGCCCCAGGGACAGAGGTGGTCCAATATACCTGAAGGGTGATATTGATGGGCTGAAAGTGACACTCCAGGTCATCCAGCTGAACGAAGTTGGCTGCGTCCACGGACTCGCCATACACAAAGGAGGTTGGAGACATGATTCTGAAAGAGCAAAGCATGAAATCTGTCATCCCCACCTACAGTCAAGCACCCACAGCCACTGCCATTCTGGGAAGCAAACATTTGTCTCCATTTAGTCCCCTGCCTTCCACCCAGTGCTTCCCTGCTGGGCTTTTACTTCTGTCTCCCATGAACAGACAAAGCCAGATTGTGCTGACCAGGCACGTATAGTAGTGTCTTCTCATGTTAGGTTAGGCCGATAAGCTGCATGCAGAAATACGTACTGGGATTACGATTACCTTTCTGAAATGACAAGATTATCGTAGCTCTGAGCTTTTAAAAACTTTTTGAAAAGTATATGTTTTGTTTTGACATTTGAAAAATGTTTTATGGGTTGAAGAAGATGATGATGAGCTTTTAAAAAATAAATATAAATGAGCTATATATTTGGCATCCTAAACCCCACTCTATGACAAATTCACTTAAAAAACTTAATTTGTCAGACTACCAAGATGACTAGAAGTTAGGCATTTGAAAGCTGAGTCTGTTCATTGATAGCATTTTCCCTTGGATTTCAGAGGCTACCTAAGAGGTGTGAAGAATTCAAGCTCAGTTTGCAGCCATACTATCCATGTTGCTTTGTGAACAAATCCCTGAGAAGAAACAAAGGTCAGACTGACACTCCCAGACAAACGTCAAGTTCCAGATGCTGGAGGCCACTCACTCATCTCTACCTAAACCCAGCAACGTCAGATTTCTGAGACTAAGTCCCAATGGACAACAACTCATCTATTTTCATCGTTTAGTGCATTATTTTAGTAATGTAGTGAGTTCCCAGCATTACCTAATGGCAAGAACAGTTTCAGGTTCCTGGAGAGATCAGAGGTTGACTCATTTGTTTAACTGATGAGTTCATCAGGGGCTGTTAACACCTCCCAACCAGGTCCTCTAAGGCCTGACTACATGATCAAGTGTCATCTGAGGGGGGCAGGGATGGATGTTTTCTCTGTGTCCCCAAGGATAGGGCTTGGTTCTGGATATATGCTTGCTGTGCCTTCGATGAGACAAGTAAATAAATGATACAGCTAAAAATAGAGCTGTGAACAGGGGCAAAAATATGCTAATTTGCAAATATATTCCACCAGTGCCTCATGTTTAAAAAACATGACCAAAAATACCAGGAGCTCAGCAGCAGAAAAGCCTGGAGTCTCATTCCACTGGCTCCCAGCAGAGCGTGGGCGAGTACAGGGCTGGCTTTCCCTGCCACGGATCAGCATTCCCACTTCTCGTCAAGGCTGGGACCCAGAAGCATGTGAAAACTGAAAAATGAGAAACTGCGAACTTCCAGAAAGTTCAGCTTGCATCTGGGTCAAGGGTTCAGTGGGTCCTCATCTGATCTAAACTAATTGTGTAAATCTTTTTTCCCCCACTATCAAAGAGGCATGCGCTCAGTTTTCTGAAGCTGGAAAGAAACTGAGTTCTCGTTTTTCCAGGTCAGGGCTTAGGCTGAAAGCTGGCCTAGGCTGTGTCAGGTCTCCACAGACCGCAGCTCAGGGTCCTGCTTTCCAACAATGCCAGCGGCACTGAATGGCCGTGGACTTCATGTGGACACAGGGTGTGGCCGTTGGGATGGTTCCCTGCCCATTCCAGACCATAATAGACATCAGGAAAATCCACCTCTGGCTCCGCAGAGGGCGTTAACAGAAACAAGCAGGGCCAGCACTGACCATGGAGCTAATCAAAAGCGGCCCACCTGGAGCCAGGGCTGGAGACACACCTAGGGGTAACCTCTGGTCCAGCAGCTTCCAGCTGAGATTTCAATCCCAGGAGCCATACTGCCTGCTACTGTACAGCACTCTGAAGGACCTGGGGTGGGTGGGAATGTGTGTATATAAAGGTATATGGAATGTTCAAAGAAACTACGGGGCTTAGGCTTGTCATCAAAGTTCTCAGGTTATCTGTCAGGTGTGTGGGTAGCTGGGACAGACGAGAAAAAAGGAGGGAGGAGGGTAAGAGTTCCTGCAGCTAAGCTTCCTCCTGCTTTTCAAGGCTGGAAGGAAGTGAGGGTGGCACAGCTCCTGACTCCGGGCTGGCTACACATGCAGATATGAGAAGCACAGTGTTCCACTGGAGGGCACTCCTGTGTTGTGGCAAGAAGGACCAGGTTACTCACCCAGTGATGGACGTGTCCACCTCGTGCATCAGCGGCACCACCAGCGTGAGGGTGTTGTCATGCAGGGATTCAGAGCGCTCCATGTTGCCACTGTGCAGGGAGAGAATGAATGAACGCTGGCCAACACGAGCCATCCGGCAGTAGGTTTTCGCTCTTCCACTTTAGAGCTGAATCTCCACGTTCTCAAGGGCAGATGGCACCTCACTGTCCTCAGTTCTGTCTGTGGTTCCTGTACACATCCATAGAGGCCACTCTATTGTCTTGGTTGTGTTCCACACAAAGATGTGAGTGTAAGTGGTTTACTCGGGAGGCGGCCCAGGAAACACCAGCAGAAGTGGAGAGGGAGACAGCAAAGGAAGGACGACAGTAAAGGCACGCCATGCAGGAGGGCTGCACTGTCAGCAGCCAGGGCCCTGCCTCATGGGGACTCCGGGGGCAGAGTCATCTTCCTAGCTGAGAACATAAGAGCCAGGCCTTTATCCACTGTCTCATAACAGCTGCTGCTGCTGGGGCAGGGGTGGGGGAGGATGAAGCCCCTGGCACCTGCCTGTCAGGCAAGTGAGTAGGCTCTGGCCAGAGAAAGCCTCAGCAGGGTGGCCAGTGATGGGAGCCGGAATCTGCCCAGTTTCCAGTGGATAGTTTGGGAAGGGTGAGGGCTGAGGGGTTATGGGCAGGGCACCCCCTGTGTGTACTACTTCTGTATGTGCCTCTTTCACAAACAATGGACCAGTGAAGTTAGGTCACTGCAGCCAGGAAGGGGGTTGCTCGACTTCAGCAGCTATGTCTCACCTGAAGGGACCACCCATCATCCATGGACAGCCAAGCCCAGGAAAGAGGCCCTGGCCACACCTTCCACTATCAGCATCATGGAACTCTTGCTACAGACCTTGGCTATAGCAGGTTCACATAAGGCCTCCCGCTCCGGGTGACAAAGAACAGAATGGGGATTCTTCGGAGATCATTCTGGAAAAGTGACATGAGGGAACTGATGCTGTTAAGTGGCTACTATGTGCCAGGCACAATGTCAGGCATTTCTCAGCATGACCTGAGACCTCAGAGCAGCCCCAGAGGGAGATGGGGCACCCACCTTTGATAGGTAAGGAGCAGCTCGATAGGTCAGGGAACTTGCCCAAGGCCCCTGCAAACCAGAGCTGAGATTGCAACCAGCTCAGGGTCAGACTTGAAACTAAGGCTGTCTTGGCTGTGACTCCTGTTCCTGATGCCAGATTTGGGGGTGAGAAGGAGGAGGAGCAAAGGCAGGGAGGAGAAGAAACAGGAGAAAAGAGAAGACCTAGTTTCCCTTTATTACTTTATTAAATTTCTAATATGAATTGTGATCATCATTCCAGAGAAATGACTGCTTCGGGAAAACGCACAGCTCTTGGGTGCATGTTCCTGAACCTGCACTCACAGCTGGTTCCCAAGTTCACCCTCCACGGGCGGAACAAGAGTCCCCCAGACCTGCTGAGGCTAGACTCAGCTCATCCTGACCACTCCCCACCATGCCATTCCCAGAACATCTGCTGAGCCCCTGTCTGCTCTGCGCCCTCTCTCTGCCCCCCTTCAAGCCCTGCCCCACTGCCTTCCTCTCCCGCCCAGCAAGTGCTGAATGGCAACAGTACTTAAATAGCTCTCACTTCCCTTCTCCCTCCTATTGTTCTGAAACAATGGTGCTGTGTGATGCCGACCCCACAGGGCCACAGTCTCTGCCCTGGCTCCTCCTCTGTCTTCTTACATGGGGTGACATCCGTCCCTCAGGGGCAGCCACAGTATGCAAAAGCGCAGGATCAGGTGCCCACACAGCCTGACTTCTTTGTCCTTCCTTTCCCAAGGGACGACAGAAGTCTGAGGACCACTGCTGTGGGCAGGCCAAAGGCGACTGCCCTGTGAATAGTTAGACACCATCCTGGCCTGCTCCCACCCCCACCCTAGCATCCTGCTGGGTCTTGCCCTGCCCTTTGTTTGGCCAGCTCAGGCCCAACAGTCTCATCTGTCATCGTGTGACTGCTCCAGAATGAGCTAAGTTGAAAAGTTGAGATAAAGACGTCAAACATCAAAAGGCTTCCCATCATTCCAAAAGCTCATGAGCTGGGATGGTTTCCAGTGGTCTGCAAAAGCCAGGCTGGTGGCTGCCAAGAGGAGAGGTCTCTGGAAACTGCTCAGTCTCAACTTTATGTCCTCCTACATCCACGAGGAGGCAAAGAGACCTTCAAAGGGCAGTGATGGAAGAAAGGAACGGTTGAGATTTTAACGGTAGTTTTCAAGATAAGGAGCTTTAAGGATCTTTCTGTGATAGCAGGGAGTCAAGTGATGCAGGTGCCCTCAGGGGCAGTCAGACCATATCCTCACCGATGCCTGAAATGAGTGTCCAAAATATTCTGGTGTGCATTTAAAGATACTATGGCCACCTGAACGTTGGTGATGTAAGAAATTAGACATTTTTATATTATCGAAGCTACAGATCCTAGGGCTTCCTAAAGCTATGCAGCACTGTTAATGTACACGGGGGGTGTTCTTGAATTTAGTAGGTTACTGTCATTTTCTCATGTGCCCAGCATTTAGCACTGCAACTGGTAAACAGAAGGTGCACGATACATATTTACTGAGTGAAAATGTGCCCAGTGCAGAGAAAGGGATTATAAACGGTGGTTCTTAGCTTTGGCTGCTCATTAGAATTTGGTGAGCCCCTTCGAAAACCCCATTGCCCAGGTCTCACCCCAAGCCAATTTGGTCCGAGTCTTTGGGGGTAGATCAGGCATCAATAGTTTTGAAGGCTCCCCAGGTGATTCTAACATGCATTCCAAACCAGAGGACGGCTGCGGTGTGGACATGTTATCCTGACAAATGAACCTTTCCTGATTGCATGATTAGCTCCCTGCCCTCTGACTGCCATGATTAGCCCTGAATGAGGTGGGGGCAGGAAGTATCTTCCTTTTTGACAAGGGAAATCTCTTCCATGTCACATTCCTTTCCAGGCACACAGGCTGCCTCAGGTGTGGAAGGACCGAGAGAGCACATTGATGGGTCTGCCCAACAAAGGCCAGTGTTCCGCGGATCCAAGAAATGGCAAGAGAATGAGAATCTTCAGGTCCGAATGGCCATCTGCCGCCCTTACGAAACTCAACAGCCTCATGCTCAGGGCCAAGCTATTGCCCTGTGCCACCCTCCTTTTCAAAAATGCTCAGTGGCTTCTCAGTGCCATCAGGATATAGTCCAGATTTTCTGTGGTGACCTTTGCCCCTCATGGTCTAGCCCAGCTCCTCTTTCAGCCCCACCTCCCACTGTGCTGTGTGCTCCCCATTCTTCTTCTGAGAAGGTGCATGAATCCCCAGTGCACTCCTGTGCCCACCATCTACACAGGTGTAACGGTGCTTCTTGCCCCATGGATGCCCTCACTGCTGTGCCCATGTTGCTTCAGCCTGAAAACAGACTCCTTTGTTTAAATGCTACCTCCCCACTGAAGCCCTTCTGGATTTGTGCAGTGGGGCACATAATAGAAACTATGCTTTGCATGAGTTTCTATTAGATGATAGTCACGTTTTATGTGAATGTAAATTGCGTGATCTTGAAAGCAGTGTGAATAGAAAATTACCAAGTCTTGTCAACCAGTAAAAAGAAGTGGCTAAAAAGACGCTGAGACAACTGGCATCATCAGAACATAAACTGCAGATTAGCTAATAGCATAGTGTCAATGTTCAACTTCCTGAATTTGATAACTATACCACAGTTTCTTAAGAGAACAGCCATTCTTGGGAATGCACACTGAAGTATTTATGAATCAAGAGGCATGATTTCTGCAACTTACTTTCATGTGGTTAAGAAAAAAATATATATATAGAAAGAGGATGATAAAATAGATGGCGTGAAATGTGAGCACTGGGCGAATCTGGGTAAAGGGCATATAGCAGCTCCTTGCACTATTATTGCAACACTTCTGTTAAGATCATTTCCAAGTGAAATTGAAAAGGCTGCCTTGGGTGTCCAACCACCACCCCAATCAAAGCTTGTGTCTCCCTGTACACCCACCCAAATGCCCCTCCCTCCACTGAAGTCGCCAGCCAAGTGCTACCTAGATGCTGCTTCAAGGCATTTTGGATCTGGCCTGGAGAAGGTACCTCGTAACTCCCCAGAGGCCCTCGCAGTCACTGGTGGCCATCCTGGAAGGCGCAGGCACATGCTCCTGAGGGGAGAAGCTGCCATTCCATGATCCCCTTCCCTATCCATCCACTTGGCTTCCAGGTTAAGCCCTCTCTCAAGTAGCATCTCTTGGGAACTCTGCCAACAGGCTCGGCCAGGCCCTCGGGCTGCAGGTGCCCTGCCCCTCCCCATCACGAGATGCAGCCCTATGTCCATAAGAAGCAGTGGATCCAGCCTGACAATTTTCAGAGGTCATCTGTCTGATCTGGGAAATATACGGCTGAGTGGGAACTGACCCTGGACTAGAGCCTCACCCCTCTGGGCCTGTCTCTCCTCAGCCGTAGAATCATCATCTCTGAGTGGCTGACGCCTAGTTCCTCTCAGCTCAGTCTGCAGAGGTGGCTATGCAAGCAGCACTAGACAACCACGGCCCCCAAGAGATCCAATTCCACTTAGCGGCTCAAGGCTTTATCACTGAGTAACTATTTCTTCCTCCTTAGCATCCTGGGAATTATCAAAGCTTGACCGGGACACGTCCTTTCCTGGTCCCATAAATCTTTTATCTTTGAAAAAAGTGTTTAAAGCCCCCTTACCTCTGAGCAGTAACAATGAAGCTGAGAACTTCCTCTTCCCCAGACAGGTGGCTTGTATCAAAGATCACGCTGAATTCATACTAGGGAAAAAGGAAGTGGTATTTGGCATCAGCAGGCATTCCAAACTTAAACTGCTCTCTTCCATCTTCTGCAGTGTGTGACCTCTGGAAGCTCATTTGCATGAGGAGCTTTATGTTTTATGCACAGCTTTCTGACTGTCAGGCCAGACACAGCTTTAACAGTAAAACCAAGCCTGACACATACTCTGGCCAGGGACCTGTTTCTCCTGTTCAGCCCCCGAGGCTCTCTTTAGGAAGTGTTGCATTTACACTTTTAAGCCGGGACTTTCTAAGTTTCACTCACCTACCGTCTTTCCAATTTCTGCCACATCTGCAAATTATATCACCTGGGATATTTGCTTCATATTTTTGTTGCCTTACTCTTTTAAAGATTATTTTAAAAGAACGATTTATAGCACTATCATAGATGGGAATCCAGGATCACTTGCCAAAAAGAGATCGTGGATTCCCATCTATGATAGTGCTATAAATTGTCCACGTGTAAAAATGAATACAATGAAAACAGAGCAATGCTGAATTCTTCTGCCTATGGAAGCCTCTGAGCATAAGATCTTCTCCATCTTCGTTGAAAAGGGAGATGAGCTAGTGATAGAGAAGAGTTAAAGATATGCTGGCATGATGGGAAACGTTCTCCTGCGTGTGGTTAGGATTGGAAGAGTGTTGAAAAGTCTTCTGCACTGAATGTTTGTGTCCTCCTACCACTCCTCAAATTAATATTTGGAAGGCTAACCCCCCCATGTGATGGTATGTGGAGGTGAGGTCTTTGGGAGGTAATTAGGTTTAAATGAGTTCATGAGGGTGAGGCCTTCGTGAGGGAATCAGTGCACTCAGGAGGAAAGACAAAGAAATCTCTCTCCCTCTCTCCAGGCACACACGCCAAGGAAAAGCCAGATGAGTAGATATAGAGAAGGTGTTATCTACAAACCAGGAAGAGAGCTCTTCCCAGGAACTGAACCTGCCAGCACCTTGACCTTGAACTTCTCAGCTGTTAGAACTGTGAGAAATACATGTCTATTGTTTAAACCACCCAGCCCATGGTAATTTGTTCTAGTTATGGGAGTGCACGTGGGCTGCAGACAGAGGGAGCCCCGTCTCTGCTGGGTGACTTGCTGGGCTTTCTCCGGGAATCACCCTCTGCTCCCACACCCCCAGCCCCCAGGTTTAGTCAGTCTTGCCACAGGTCCCAGCATCTGTGAGAGGAAAGTAGTGGCATTACCAGCCCGGAAAACAACACACATTCCAATGTTCACACTTCCTTCAGCTCTATCACTATTTTGAGGGTTAATAAATGTTGGCCAGGCACGGTGACTCATGCCTGTAATCCCAGCACTAGGGAGGCTGAGGAGGGTGGATCACTTGAGGTCAGGAGTTTGGGACCAGCCTGGCCAACCAACATCATGAAACCTCGTTTCTACTAAAAATACAAAAAAAAAAAATTAGCTGGGCTGGGCACGGTGGCTCAAGCCTGTAATCCCAGCACTTTGGGAGGCCGAGGTGGGTGGATCATGAGGTCAAGAGATCGAGACCATCCTGGTCAACATGGTGAAAGCCCGTCTCTACTAAAAATGCAAAACATTAGCTGGGCATGGTGGTGCATGCCTGTAATCCCAGCTACTCAGGAGGTTGAGGCAGGAGAATTGCCTGAACCCAGGAGGCGGAGGTTGCGGTGAACCGAGATCGCGCCATTGCACTCCAGCCTGGGTAACAAGAGTGAAACTCCGTCTCAAAAAAAAAATTAGCTGGGCATGCTGGTGGGTTCCTGTAATCCCAGCTACTAGGGAGGCTGAGGCAGGAGAATTGCTTGAATCCAAGAGACGGAGGTTGCAGTGAGCCGAGATTGTGCCACTGCACTCCGCCTGACAGTCAGAGTGACAGAGAGAGACTAATCGCCAAAAAAAAAAAAAAAAAAAAAAAAAGTTGACAAAATTTAACACTCTGCTAGAGAGAGAAAGACACATCTTAGGTCTGGTATGTGACATAGGCTGGAGTTTAAAATGAAATGGAAACTGTTACAAGTTTTTCAATTAAATCTAGTATCTGTTACTCAAAGGATTTTAATTACATTTGTGTGGAGAGGTGCCACATACATAACTACAGGCAACAGCGTCCATGGATTGGGGTCGTCCTCCCTTGTCTCCACGCTTACCCTACCTGGAGGCTAGCAAGACTTGACGTATTCATCCATTTTCCAAGGGCAGCCCCTTATTGGGGTTTTGCTCCTCCTGGGGTGAATGTGGACAGAACGAGGAACAGAGGCAGAAAAAAACCTGAGGAGTTGTGGGCATAAGAGCCACTGTGGTTTGGCCAAGATCACATAGTGTGTGGTAGAGCCTGGTCCTGTAACCCCTACCCAGGGGTTCCTCCCACATTCCTGACATGCACAGGGTAAAGGCCATTTGTTTGGGGCAGTGCTCCCCAAATCACAGGATGTTCACGCTGGGAGTGGCACACTAACATGATTTTTAGGTTCACGAGATTACAACCTGGGTGAGAGGCGAGCACAGCACTGAACAACGCTGACCCTAATAGTGAGAAAGTTAACACCTTCTGCCCTCGTCAGTTTGGGATTCTATCACAAATTATCCTAGCCTGGTGGTTTAAACATTTATTTCTCACAGTTCTGAAGGCTGGGAAGTCCAAGATCCAGGTGCATTCAATGGGGTTTATGGGTTCAAGCGATTTGCTAAGAAATGACCAAGTCTTCTCCATCACCAGAACGTTCTCACCACCGGTTTACAAAACAGCTGCTAGATACTGGGACCAAAGAGCCTTGGAGATTAAAATGATCTGACTGTATGACCCAGGTAGATGACATTTTCACCTTTTTTTTTTTTTTTTTTGAGATGGAGTCTCACTTTGTCGCCTAGGCTAGAGTGCAGTGGCACAATCTCAGCTCACTGCAACCTCCACCTCCCAGGTTCAAGCGAGTCTCCTGCCTCAGCCTCCCGAGTAGCTGGGACCATAGGCAAGTGCCACCACGTCCGGCTAATTGTTTTTGTATTTGTAGTAGAGACATGGTTTCACTGTGTTGGCCAGGATGGTCTCAATCTCCTGTCCTCCTGATCCACCTGCCTCGGCCTCCCAAAGTGCTGGGATTACAGGCATGAGCCACCACACCTGGCCAGCTTTCACTTTTTTAAGGGAAAAAAAGGCAGAAAAAAGGAATATGAAATTTCCTTCAAATCATGGCAGGGAAAATAGCTTCCATTTTCAAAGGTAGATTTGGTCTTTTAGGTCCTGGTTCTGCCTCCATACACCACGTATTTTTACCTACGTTTGTATCTCCTTACAATGATGGCACATTATATACTATTTGAACTTAGAAAATCTGTCTCCATACCAATACCAAAGTGATTGAATTTCATTACTCTTTTAACAAATGAAGTGGGATACATTTATTTACGTTTTGAGAATTTTGAGAGGTCTCTTCAGAAAACTGAGCACCCAAGGGAGTGACAGAGTCAGGACTATAGGTGACAGACCACATCTTCTTCTGTGTTGTCTTGGGGACTCAAAGAGGTACAGAATGTCCCAGAAAAACAATATTTTAGGAAGGCCAACTCAATGGTGCCTGCCAAAGTGCAAAGGCCGTGGTGTGTCCCTCACTTTCACATTTGGGGTACATCATGTGAATCAAAGAGAAAGACCACATGATGCAGCCCCTCTGGAGTAGACCTTGGTGCACACTGCCAGGGACAGGAGCGTGTCAGGGCTGCAGTGGCCGCCCCAGCTGCGACGGGAGGCAGGGTGTGGGAGGACACCTCACCTCAGGGAGGCAGTGGTGGAACTGGTGGCTGGCGGGAAGGGCTGGGGGCCTGCTGCCGAGGAAGGGCCCTGTCTGTGTCCCTTACCTTTGACTTTGACCTCATGAAAGGAAATCCCACACTGCATTTGAGGAAGTCCGATTCCAGCAGCTCACAGGAGATGCCCATCTCTTCCTGAAAGAAAAGGCACCAACAGATGGGCTGGCTGCATGACAGGCAGGTGTGCAGCAGCAGGCCCCACAGGGCATTCGAGTCCTTTGGAGCAGTGCCCAGACAGCAGGCACCGGCGGGACAAGGTGCCCTGACCCGGCTGTCTCCGGCCCTCTTCCAGCTGCCCACCTTTCCCATGGGTTCCCTGGGAAGACAGGTAAGAGGACAAAACTTCTCTTCATTCTTAACTAATGCTTTGGGTTCAAACCCTAGGGTGGTCCTGGTGACCTGGGCTGGGCCATGGGTAAGCTGGAGACCTCCTAAGGTTTGGATGAAAAGGCAACTCTGTCACCTTCCTGATCCCTTTCTCCTGAGCCCACACCCTAATCCTGCCTTTTCAGATCCTGGAGGTTTAGGAAAGACAAACTCTAAGAATATCACACCAAGAAAAGAGAGGGTTTCTTCCTAAAGCCTGAAGCAGTGAGGGCTGGGCTGTCCACCGCCAAGTCTCCCCAGGGTGTGGGGCGGGTACAAGGGAGAGGAGAGGTTTCCAAGTGTAGCCAGCGTAGGCCAGACTCTGCACACGGCAGCTTGAGGGAGCCAGAAGACAAAGGCTGTAGGGAACTGCTGTCTTTCCACCTGGGTACATGGCTTCCAACCAAGGTTAAAGGAAAGCCAAGAGGCTCTTCACAAACCACAGGGCTTCTCAGAGTCACTGAAAGCAAATCAGGACTTCCAAGGGGAGACAGTATGTTTACAGATTTTGGAGGAGAAGGTACAGAGGTCCTCCAATTTCTAAGATGCACATCTCACCTCAAACTAACATTTCAAGGCATTTAGACAGGTGGATGAAAAAAATGTTTTACTGTTTGTTCAACTGGTAAAAATACATGAGCATTTACCATAATATGTCTACTTAAATTATCCAGCTATGCATATCTTATTATTCTAATACATCATGAACATTATCAAATGCACCAAAAATGCACTTTTATCACCTTAGTCTATGGGGCTGAAAATCAAGACAGTAATTGTGGAATAAGTGGAAGGCAGTTCTCCATGCTGGTCACACATGTTTGATCATTTCATGAAAGTTCATTCAGCTGGAAACTTAATAACTTGTATATTTTTGTTTCTTTGTTTGCTAAACATCCATACACCTTTGCTTAGAAAATAGCAATGAAACAAAACCCCCAAAAGCCCAAATGCAATCAAACAAAAGAGATACACAAACATAAAACTAAACTCGAATGTATCTTTTCAGCATCCAGTCTTCGAGATAACTAACTCAATGATGCTCAGTTTTCTCACAGCTCTCCGTGCTCTTAGACAGTGCTATTCACACAGAGACCTGGGATCACCTGCGTTAGTATCACCGTGGGAGCCTCTTTAAAAATGCAGATTCCTGGGTCACACTCTAATTGTATTGCATGGGTCTCCTCTGAGTAGACACAGAGACTGCAGGGTCTGGGATGAGCATTTTCAACATACAGTGAGTGATAAAAGAAGTGGTTTTGCTGGGCAGCGATGTTTGGGAGCTGCTGCTATGAGCTTTCCTTCCCTCAGTTCACTCGGCTGGCTGCCAAAGGAAACTTCTTAAAATATGTCCCTCCCCACTGCAAACAGAATCAAGTCTCAAATCTTAATCCCAGCTTCCATTGTGGCCCATCCTTTCCTGCTACTGTTCGTCCATCCCTTGCCCCCCAGCACACACATGCTACTGTTCTGCACACGCCCTGCCTTCCCTCACGTCCACGCCTCTGTTTACGGCGTCCTCACGGTCAAGCAGCAGCTTTCCTCAGCCCTTCCTCCAAGGCTTTCTTCCTCTGCGTGGCCCCAAACACTCATGGATGGCATCCGCTGGGGAGCTGAGATCTAATATCACACGCCACATTTCAGCACTGAGGGAGCCGTTCTGAAAGATGTTAGTCACTGCCCTTGCAGAGCTCAGAGCTCAGAATGGGGACCTCCCAACAGAAAAACAGATATTTACAGGGCGGTGTGATGGCAAGTGTGGGAGCTGCTCTTAGAACCTAGAGAGCAGGCATTGGCAATTTCAATAAGGAAAACCAGAGAATAGTTTCTCAAATGCTGTCTCAAGGGCTGCATGATATTAAAGATTCACCATAGGTGGCTTTTCACTACCATCTTCTTCTGCATACTCCTGCCGCCAGAAGCAACACCCACAATTGTCCCAAATAGACACTACCCTGAATGCTGGCTGATCCGCCTGTGGACATCAGAGGCAGCAAACCGAAGTCTAGGGTGACCTCTTGGTTTCCTCGGATGGTCGTGGTTCATGTCTGTCATTCTTGTGTAATTACTCTCAAGTGTGTCCCAAATATATAAAAATGTGTATGTATCTGTGTGTATCTCACACACACACATACACACATATTATATGCTTCCCTAACTCTGCTCCCAATTTCTCTTGTAATGCCTAGTACTCAGTGGGAATTCCTTTCAAACCAGGAGAGAGGCTTTAATTTTAAGTCAAAGCACTATCTGTTCTTGAAGTAAAGATTTATTGGCTGGGCATGACAGCTCACACCTGTAATCCCAGCACTTTGGGAGGCCAAGGTAGGCAGACCACGAGGTCAGGAAATCGAGCATCCTGGCCAACATGGTAAAACACCATCTCTACTAAAAATACAAAAATTAGCTGGGCATGGTGGCGCACGCCTGTAGTCCCAGTTACTCAGGAGGCTGAGGCAGGAGAATCACTTGAACCCGGGAGGCGGAGGTCGCAGTGAGCCAAGATTGCACCACTGCACTCCAGCCTGGTGACAGAGTAAGAAAAAAAAAAAAAGGATTCATTGCCTCAAAGACTTATTCGGTTTTCACGTGTGAAATATATGTCTTCAAAAATTTACTCTAGAACTCGAGGAAACACCAATTTAATTAGCTTTGACCTAAGATAACAGTACTTTTGATTACTCAAAAGCTGATCAGCTACCTTATTTTTATTAATTCCAAAATACTAGAAAATAACATTTATACCAGCATTTATTTAGCTATTTAGCTATTCCTGGGCTCCCACCTCACTCGGTCAAATGAAAGTTTCAAAATTCGGGTTGGATCTTGGTGAGGATGGGCCAAAAGAGTAAAGCAAAGACAGCATCTCTAGGAACAAGAGAGCTGAGCTTGTGGCTCATGACTCCTGTGCTCAGGGATGGTGCTACAGGAGGAGATGTCACGCGTTACCCTTCTGCCGCCTGTCACCCCCACCACAGCCGTTTATACTGGCCATGTAAACTGCCCTGACCACATGTTCTTAATTCTCTACCCCCTCTTCTACTACTGTGATTTCCAAGGAGGCCCAGAGGTATATCAGGGCATGGACTTTGGCAAGTACAGCGACTTCCTGTGTAGTGCTGGGGTGCTCCACTGAGAACCCCCTTACTAGACAGGTGCAACAGCTTTAATGGAGTTGCTTTGCTTGGGAAGTTATGACACCTTCCCCAAAGGCATTTCGTAGCCTCTGATTGACATGTCATCACTGAAGGGACCAACTCTGTTGTACAATTAAAGTTCCAATGAAGCAGACTCCAGCAGGGCCCATATCCCTGTTTGGTTCCTCTTCTCCCAGTAAATCCCCTTTATAAGAATCCATCTCGAGTGCTGCTTCTGGTGAATCTGACCTCAGATAATACTCTTCCCTTAGGAGGCTGCTGGCACCAAGAGCCACTGGCAAGTCCTGGGCATCTGCCCCCAGGTGGGGGGAGGCAACGGAAGGAGGATGAGGGGAAAGCTCACATTTGTGATTCTTGTTTAAATTCATACTAAGGAAGAGCAAACAGTCCTAACTGTAGTTTGTAAAGGCTGCAAGGCCTCCCCCATTAGGGGAGCCCTTCATTCAAGGCAACAGCAGTGCCCACTTTGTTCTCCTGGTTTCAGATCATGCTCAGGGCACAACCTTATAAAGCGGGGTCATCATGGAGCCACATGTCTTCTTGGTAGCCAGGCAGGTACCCAAGAGTTACAGACAGACCCACAATGTAATTTTTTAAATAAAAATAAAATCCCATTTTAAAAATGGATTCAGTTTTAAAAATCAATTCATTTAAAAATAAAAGCCCAAGGCGAATGGATCACGAGGTCAGGAGTTCAAGATCAGCCTGACCAATATGATGAAACCCCATCTCTACTAAAAATACAAAAAAAATTAGCCAGGTGTGGTGGCACACACCTGTAGTTTCAGCTGCTGGGGAGGTTGAGGCAAGAGAATCACTTGAATCCGGGAGGTGGAGGTTGCAATAAGCCAATACCACACCACTGCACTCCAGCCTGGGCAACAGAGGAAGACTCCGTCTCAAAAAAAAAAATACAAATTTTGGGGAGATATGGCTAAACTAAGCTGTCCCCAGCTCTAGGCAACATGTCAGTGGGGAGTGCTCTGGTTGGGGGTTGCCTATGACCTCTGCCAGGCACTTGGTATCCACCAGGAGGCATATGGAAGAGATTCCAGAACAGGCTTCTCCTATGCTGATTCCTTCCATGTTCCAATCATTTCCTGCACTGGCTTTAACTTAGAGAACTTAACAGTAGCATTTTATCAAGGCTGATGGTTATGAGACTCTCAGTTGACTGGGAATGTGGACCAGTGAACAAACTGTCTATCCAATGTCCCTGACTGCCAGACAGGGTAGACATCTGATTATCTGATTACCATACTATGCAAATCAAATACAGAGTGAAACAGAAATCTTGCTCTAAGATTTTCATGAAATTAATGAACAGATAAAACTATTGCAAAGCTGCTGATAAATCGATCTGGTAGTCAGATCAGTTAACTGTTGAAGGAATCAAAATTCTCCTGGATACTACTTTAAGATGCTTCAGAAGACAAAGATTTAAATTAAAAAGATCAAGAAAAGCCCTCAGGAAAAACTGGCCATTGTAAAAATGATCCTTTTGTGATTGTACCAAAAACCAGACAAAATATGAAGTAAAGGATGTTATCTTATGAAACTGTAGGAAAATCCACATCCCAAAGCTGCCTATCCAATACTCAGTTCCTTCTTTTGTTTCAGAAGTCAGGGCACTGTTATTTTAAAGACTCTAATAAAGCAAATAAGCTTTTGCCTTGGGTCTAAGATATCTCTGACAATTACCATTACAATGTTTTGAGTGCCACTGAATAAATGCAAGATAAAACTATTTTCATCATTTTTAGTTTCATATTTCAAGCAAAGTCTCAATAAAAACTTCTAAAAGACATTTTTGTTATAAAATTTTAGACCCTATTTTAAGAGGATTCACATAACTGGCCTTTTCCCCAGTCCCACTTTTCCTTGCCTGGCAAGGACGTTCAACACTCTTATGGCTTCTCGCTGAAGGTTACAGAAGATTCCATTAAAAATTTCTACTAACATACAGATGGTCCCTGACTTATAATGCTTCTACTTAAGATTTTTCAACTTTCTGATGGTGCAAAAACAATAGGGGTTCAGTAGAAAGCTGTACGATACTCTCAAGAGTACTGTACAAGGGCAGCACAGTGAGCCCCAGCACCTCATCAGCCATGCCATCACCAGGGTAAACAACCGATGCTCTACGGTGGGCTGTGTTGCCAGGTGATTCTGCCCAGCTGCGGGTTAATGGAATTGCTCTGAGCACGTTTAAGCAGGCTAGGCTAAGCTATGATGTTTGGTAGGTCGGGTGTATTAAATACATTTTCCACTTATGATATTTTCAGCTAACTATGGGTTTATGAGCACATAACCCCAACATAATTCAAGGAGCATCTACACATTACTCTCAGGAGCAGGAAGTCATCAGTTAACATTTTAGAAACATAGTGCTGAAAGGCATACTTGATTTATACACGCTCATCTCTGAATTTTCAGCTCCTGGCACCAAGCCTGGCATTTAGTAGCTCCCGAGTTTGCGCTTATTAAATGAATAGGCCTTGGCTTGTGGGGGATTCCAATGAAGGGGCTGCAAGAAGCAGCTCATTTCCTGGTCTGCCTGGCACAGGAGATGCTTGCCTTGGCAAAGACCTTCTCTCTTCCAGACATACCTTGGCTGTCCCAGCCCCGGAAGCTTGGCCAATAGAGCCAGGCTCCAGCCCTATTTGTAACGTGCAGCGGTTGGGAGAATCAAATGATGAAATTAATGAGCCTGTTCGGGCTCCTTCCTCCCAATCATACAAGCATTTGATGTCAGTCTAGACTCAGGCCTTACTTGACCGTGAATGCAGCAGTCTTCGGGAACAAAATATCTATGTGGTCAGTGACCTGCTTATGCTCAATGCTAGGTAGAGTCTGAAGTCTGACTTCCAACTTTCTAGTTCTCACATGTGTTTGTTAAACAGAAGACGACCCTCGTGTTTCCGTATCTGACTGTTGGTCTGGTAATTTTGCGTTCCTCTAAGACCCTTTCCTTCTTCCAGGCACAACAGTGGGATCCTTGTGGGCTGATAAAAGAGGCCTCCACATTAGCTCACTTAGTTAATTTAGAATTCAGGTTAACTTTGGAAGTACTTCATCCCAAATTCCCTAATCAACTGAGGTGTCAGAGGTGAGCAGAGGCCCAGTGAGGTAACAGAAAACACTCTCAGCAAACACTTTATTGGCGGCACACAGTGATGAGTCAGCCTGAACCTTACTAGAACAGACGGTCGTATTCCCAGAGGGGAATCCTTTGGGATTGAGCCATGAAGCTCCTGTCCATGAAGAAAAACACCTAGGCTTGCAGCATAGAGAGTGTATAACCTTCAGCATTAGTGTCCCAATTTTTGATTCTTGGCTCCGATATACACCAGCAATGTGCTGTCAGGGAAATTAACCATCCTTTCTATAAGCCTCCAGTTCCTTACCTGTGAAATGAAGTCAACGTGTGTCTTATAGGAGTACTGCTGGACTGCCACTGCTGATGTGTGCAGGATGGAGTACACGGCCTCTGCTTAGTCATGGTTTACCATGTGCCAGGACATGTTTGAAATCCATTATCTAAAAACTCTATGTATAGCTTCCCTTTACTCCCGTTTTATGAGGAGGAAACTGGAATACGAAGTTGTATCACTTGCCCAGGGTTTCCCAGTTGGTAAATGATGGAGCCAGGATGTGAGCTGGGCACATTCCTTCCCAAGGCTCCTCTGCATGTTCTCCTTCAATCTTAACTTCCTTCTCCCAACCCAACCCCCTTGCGTATCTCCCTACAGAACATGACGTGGTGCTGTGAATACACATGGGTGTGGCGGAAAGGCTTGTCATTGAACAGCATATGAATTATAGACCTCAGTTGTCAAGACACACTCTTCCATGTACTAGATTCACACAATACCTTGTCTCCTGCCACTTGCTCAGGCCCTGATGATACACTCTTGGCTGAGGGTTTGTCAGGAATAGTCCTGGAGTCAGAACAAATACAAGTCATGGTACTCTTGAATCAAGGAAGAGTACACAGTACATAACTCAGAAAATACGGACCTCTCATTGAAATAAAGCCACACAAGCAAGCACTCCTGTTGATCCCTGAGCAGAGATGCTGAGGGTGTACTGTTTGGTTGATTCCCTAGTCAAACTTCTGAAAGAGGCTCCCAGGGCCCACATAGTCAGTCCATCAGGGATCATGAAAAATCAGAGGCAGATGGGATCTGAGAAGTCATAGTGAGGGTGCTTTTCTTTGTATCCAAAATGTTGGCAACATGAAGATCAAGTATAAGCCTTCCTGAGGTCTTAATATACTCAAAGTTTCTGAAAGGACTTATACATCATCTATCTGTACATTCATTCATTCATTTACCTATCATCTAACAAACAGCTACAAGATGTCAGACACAGAACGGGGAGAATACAAATGACAGGGAAGAAGGGATTTGGCTCAGCGCGGTGGCTCATGCCTATAATCCCAGCACTTTGGGAGGCTGAGGTGGGTGGATCACCTGAGGTCAGGAGTTTGAGACCAGCCTGACCAACATGGTGAAACCTTGTCTCAATTAAAAATACAAAAATTAGCTGGGCGTGGTGGCAGGCACCTGTAATCCCAGGTACTTGGGAGGCTGAGGCAGAAGAATTGTTTGGACCCAGGAGGCGGAGGTTGCAGTAAGCCAAGATCACGCCATTGCACTCTAGCCTGGGCAACAAGAGCAAAACTCCATCTCAAAAAAGAGAAGGGATCCCTATTTTTGAGGAGACAGCATTTAGTAAGCAAAGACTCCAAATTAACATATTTTAATAGAGGGGAAAAACTATTGGTTTAATATGATCCAGGCTTCAAGGGACCTAAATAAATGGTTCCAAGAGCTCGTAGCAAGGTGCCACCCTCTTTGCCTGGTGGAGTAAATAAAAAAGCAAATATATTTTAAAAGGTGACTCTAGGGTGGGTGACTCTAAGGGGGTCAAGAATTTGCCTCATTTGGGTGGATCACTGTGATGGGAGGGGCAGTGACATGGTAGCAGAGAGGGTGAAGTGAATGGGGTACCTAGTACAGGGTAGCACTAAGAGGGCAGCACCAGGGGTAGCTGCAGCTGTGTGCCCAGAGGCTGAGTGGCATTTCCGCCCTTGATGTGAGCCTAAGGCTTCCAGCTATGCAGGCTCTGACATCAGCTTTTGAATGACACTGCAGATCTAGCTGTGAAGAACTTCCATCCTCTGCTCCTTGGGGAAATACTGAAGTCAGAGGGCAGATGTGTCAATTTCCAATGAGTGATACAGTTGCCCTGTGCAACATGGGGCTTCTATCAGCAGGGCCAAAGAATTTCTGTCTTGGAGACCGAAAAGGGAAAGCGGTTGCCATCAGAAAGTTGCTTAGTGAGTCAATGAAGAATTTTGCATTTTGAGAACCGCTTTGTTTATTCATTAACTTGTTGAAGAGCTATTCACTGACTGTTGCCCCCTATCAGGCCCCGTTCTAGGGGAGGGGGCTATAATGGCAAACTTGGCCTGGCCTTCACAACACATGTAGCCTACAGGAGGTGATGGCAAAAATAAAAAACTCAAAGGAAATGAAAAATAACTGGCTGGGCACAGTGGCTCATGCCTGGAATCCCAGCACCTTTGGAGGCCAAGGCAGGTGGATAACTTGAGGCCAGGCGTTTGTGACCAGCCTGGCCAACATAATGAAACCCTGTCTCTACTAAAAACACAAAAATCAGCCCAGTGTGGTGGCACACACCTGTAGTCCCAGCTACTTGGGAGGCTGAGGTGGGAGGATTGCTTGAATCCAGGAGGTGGAGGTTGCAGTGAGCTGAGATCACACCACTGCACTTCAGCCTGGGCAACACACTGAGACTCTGCCTCAAATTACAATAATTACAAAAGTAGCAAAAGAAAAAACGGATAACCTGGGCATCACCAACATTTTAAACTCATGTGTTTCAAAGGACACCACCAAGAAAGTGAAAAAATCCAAAGGATGAGAATATGTTTGTAAATACTATGTCTAATAGGAACTTTATCTAGGATATATTTTTAAAAACTTGCAGCTCAATAATAAAAAGAGAAGTAACCCAACTAACACATGGGTAAAGGATCTGAATAGGTTTTCCAAAAAATACATATAGGTGGCCACTCATCACATGAAAAGATGCTCAACATCATTAGCCTTCAGGGAAATCTAAATCAAAACCACAATGAAACACTATTTCATACTCATTAATGGCTATAATCAAAAAGACAAATAATAACAAATGCTGGACAGGATGTAGACAAACTGGAACCATTACATACTGCCAGTGGGAATGTAAAATAGTATAGTGGCTTTGAAATGCATCCTGGGAGTTTCTTGACAGTGAGTTGTAAGTTACCATGTAACCCAGCAATCCCATCTTAGGTATGTGCCCAAGAGAACTAAAAACATAAGCTCACACAAAAACTTGTAAACAAATATTGATAGCAGCATAATCTGTAACAGCCAAAAATTGGAAACAATCTAATGTCCAGCAACTGATGAATGAATAAACATAATGTGGTATATCCATACAATGGAATATTAGTCAGCCATGAAAAGGAATGAAGTATGATACATACCACAAACCAATGAACTCTGAAAACCTTATGCTTAGTGACAGAAGCCAGTCACAAAGGACTGGCTCCATTTCATGTAAATGACCCCGCTTATAAACAGTGTTCAGAATAGGCAAATCTAGAGGGACAGAAAGATTTGTGGGTACCATGGGCTGGTGGAAATAGGAGAAAGTGGATGACAGCTAAGAAGCATGAGGATTCTTTCTGAGGTAATGAAATTTTCTAAAATTGACTGTGGCAATAGATGCATAACTCTGAAAATATACTCAAACCCACTGACTTCTATACTTTAAAAGGGTGAATTGCATGGCATCTGAACTATATCTCAACGAGCCTGTTAAAGGAGGCAAACAACATTATACCTGGTATAGGTGGAGGAAAGGCCCTTTTGAGGGGGTACCATTTAGCTGAGATCTGCAAGCTAAGAAGGGGCGAAGCACACGAATGGAGAGTGAAAAGCGCCCCTGGCAGAAGAACCAGTATATGTGGGGAAGGGCATGGTAAGTTCCAGAAACCAACCAGAGGCCACATGTTTGGGAAGCGGCAGATGAAAGGCCCGGCCATGAAGAGCCCTGCTGCTGCTCATCAGGAGGAGTTTGGACTTGATTCCAAGTACAGAGGGAAGGCACTGGAGGGTTCTGAGCAGGGGAGTCATACCATCTGATTCACATTTTAAAGAATATTTTTAGTTGTGATGTAAGAATGGATCAGAGGGGGCCAGAGTGGGGAACATGCAGCAATGAGCAGCAAAGGTTTCTTCCTCACTCCTCCCAAAACGTTCATGGAAATGGAGCCTGAACAGGCGGGGAACGCAGATCAGATAAAGTAAAAGTACCCTGAAGGAGCCAGAGCACACACCGAATCTAGCACAGATGACAAACATGGACGACGCCTGGCAGGGTTGGGAAGGAGCTCGCCACGAACAGTCTGAGGGAACCAGAGGTAGTTATCCATGCACGTGGGGGACTCGGGGAAGCAGGGCAAAGAAAGCACTACAAAGCCAGTCGCTTCCTTGAAATTTTGTCAAGATATCCGTTTGGAAGTTAAGGCCTACACTATTCTGAGTTTGTTCTTTCTAAGCTTAAAACAGTGAAGCAAGCAAAAGCTACAGTCAAAACAAATGTTTGAGGCAGAGGAACCATGTAACTGCGAATGCAAAATTCCTCTCCCAAGTTAGGCCGTGAAATTTGGAGGCCAGGTATGGGTGGCTCACACCTGTAATCCTAGCATTTTAGGAGGCCAAGGCAGGAGGCTCACTTGAGGCCAGGAGTTCGAGACCAGCCTGGGAAACATAGTAAGACCCTGTCTCAACAAAAATAAAACCTAGCCAGATGTGGTGGCATACACCTGTGGTCCCGGCTACTTGCGAGGCTGAGGTGGGAGGATCGTAGGCCCAGGAATTGAAGGTTGCAGTGAGATAGGATTGCACCACTGCACTCCAGCCCGGGTGCCACAGTGAGATTCTATCTTAAAAAAAAAAAAAGGAAGAAAGAAATTTGAAGTGCACATGAAATAACCCTGTGCCAATCACTGGCAGTTGCAGACCAGCTGGCATCAGAAGCAATTATGTGATCAAATGGAGACTGCAAGGTCTCCTCCCAAACAGTCCACTTGGCCCTGAGCAAAAAAGTGCTTTGAAAGATTTAAAGTGAGTAAAAATAACAATCTTACATTTTAAAAAACCAAAACAAATTCAAAAGCACCTGAATAGCTGCCTCATTCCTAATATGTCCCTCTGTGGCGCAGTGAATCAACCCTGTTTAGGGCTAATCTTTACATTTCCCCAAAGTGAAGACAGACAAAAACACTGCCCTAAATCCTGGTGATTGTCCTCTTCAGGCCCACAGGATACGAAATAAGGAAGCTAAATAAACAAATAAATCTAAGTCAACCAGTCACAACAGAAAGCCCAAAGTACAAAGACCAGCAAGCCACCCCTTCTAAAGTCTAAGGAGTAAACCATTTGATGTTCATTCAGGAAGTTTTTCTTTCTGTTAAACAGTCACAAATGAATTATTCTCAGATTTGTAAAAACTGGGTTCTATTCTTCAATTTAAAAAATTCCCCCAGAGGCTACAAATTCTTAGTCAACAAACTCAGAATTCAAATCAAATTATTTTTATTTTCTATCACTCTTTTCCTTTGCCTTATAGCTTGACTGAAAACTCAACAAGTGGGGACCTCCCCTGAAATGACAGGAAAGAATTTAACATCATGGCATAAAAACAATTCAAGAATGGTGTTTGGATGAAAAGGTTACGCAGGTGTCAAGTGTTTGAAGAGGCTCAGGTACTTACTAAAATCCTGGCCAGAAATCTCCATAGAAATGTACCCACGGTGAAGTATTCCTTCTCACCTACAAACCCCCTTCTACTCTGCTCATTCAAAACTGGTTTGCAGCTTGAAGTTGTGAAGGACTTGCTATTCAAGGTGTGGTCCCTGGACCAGCTCACTGTTAGAAATGCAGATTCTCAGGCCCCCACCCCAGACCTGATGAATTAGAAGGCAACCTCTGTAAACATGGACATTTGAGAAGCACTCCTCTATGTCGCTAAGCCCTTCCCCAGGAAACATGATATTCACCCCAGGAAGACCAACATCCTCATGCCCTCTGCCCTCCAGAAAAAGATGTATTCTGTCCAAATTATTTGAGAGATATTGTCTGTGTAAGTACACACTTTTCTGGAACTGAGGACCCATCTGTTCACATGCCCTGTATCTGAGCAGACTTTGGGACAAGCACTGAGGTGCAATTAGTTTCTTTGGGTGGTGATCTCAGGGAGCTCCATGAGAGACTAGTGAAGAGTTATCAACAGGTGAGAAAGCTGGGGCATCTACCCACCTCATGAGTCTCTCCCTGGTAGAGAACTGTTTGGGGAATGTTGACTATTCTACACTTCCAGTCCTCCTGACTCTTGGGTGCAACACCCTCCTGTAGCCAGAGAAAGTCCCCAACCAGAGAGACATTGGCAGGGCTCAGCCTGCAGAGGAACTGTCGCAGGTGGCCTCCAGGGTGGGTGGAGGGGACCTGGGAGGGCGCTGACAGCATCTCTCCACATCCTCTCTCTCTGCACAAGCAACTGGGCTGGTGGAGCTGTGGACTGAGAACAGAGGCCGGGGCAGCTACCGAACTTCCTTTGGCTGCAGATGAAGGGTCGGGGCTTGAGAGAGGACCTCTTCCCCGTCTAGCACCCTTGGAGTGTGTCTCTGCAGATCACCCTGAGGGCTCATGGAGCCCTGTCTTGGGGGCAGCAGCTTACTCATCTCCTCCCTCTGGTTGGCACATCCATTTTGCTACTGCTAAGCACATCTCAGGACTCTTCTTAAAAAACTGGCATCCGTTTTTAGGAAGATCCCTCCTCCTTTTCTCTTCGTTGCCTCAACAGGTCAGCTCCAATCTCCTCTACCGAGACCAGCACAGAACCGCCTTCGGGTGGATGCCCTGCTCTCAGCTCCCTCCCCTGATGTGTTCTGCAAACTCCCACAGATGAATCCCAATATGATACTGTGTTTTTGCTAAAAAGCCTTCAAAGGTTGTTAACAAGCAACATTCTTCATTGGTTCCTAAGGGGGTGTGCTCTGGAACCACGTGGGAGCCAGAGAGGCCATGCCCAGCTGTGTAGGCTGATCACGGTACAGAAACCCTGGCTGCTCTCACCAAGCCCTTCGCCTTGGCATGAGTCTCTCCAATTTGTATAACAGTGCTGGAAAGATGATGATGATGATCCTATGAAAAGCTTTGTAAAAAAGACCTAGATGCAGGCTCCTCTGTGTCACCACAGAATCAATGCATGTGGCCTGGGCATGCATTTGCTGAAAGCTCCCCAGGTGGTTCTGATGAACACCCAAGTTAAAAACCCTCAAAAGTAAAACTGCATTGACATTCTCTGATGGGTTTGTTAAAGACGCAGACTGCAGGCCCCAGCCTCCACAGCGGGATTCTTTACAGCAGAAGCAGGGTCAGGAAACCTGGATTTTGAACCATCCAAGGCAAGTGTTCTATGCTAATCTTTGAAACACCGGTCCCAAGGGCTAATGACCACTGCCACTTTTGAAGTTAAGGGATTGAGACCTAGGGTATGTGAGAAAAAAAAGAGAAAAAAAACAAACAAACAAACAAAAAAAACGCCTTCCCTGGGATTCTTATGCTGGTGAGGACTGAGGAAGCCTGGCATTATGGTCCTCTCCGCCTTTGAGTCAGTTGTCTGGAGCCTCCTGTGTCATGTGCCCTGGGGCATGCACTCAGAGAAATGAACTCTACAGACCATGGCTGGCTCCAACATGGGTGCCCACCTGCTGCTGCTCCCAGAGGAAGCCATCTACTCGTTCAACAAGTGCTTCTTATTTTGCCTCAAATGGAAGACAGCTTCTAAGAATAACTTTCATGTGTGAGACACGTATGTTTTCTGTTACTTCTTACATTCCTTTGTTCATGCTCTCATTTAATAATTATTAAGTAGCCTCAGTGTTCTTCATTGGGCCATATGCCTTTGTAACACAGTCCCTGCTGTCTCCAAGGAGAAGTTCCCAGCCTGGGGGAAGGGAGAAGAACCAACTGGTTCAAGGAAAGACGTTTATCATCTCACATGATGAATGCATGGGGGTGCTGTTGCTTCAGGGGCCGAAACCGGCCCCCCTTTACCAGAGAAGCATCAGCTGTCTCCATTCCCACTCCACAGGTCCTATTTTACACTCATTGTTATTATCATTGTTTTACTCTCCTTTTAACTAACTAGTCTACTAGTTCTTTAAATTATGGAATCCAGTCCTGGACTACCAGAGTCACACCAGTGCTTACTTTAAAATTAGTTCATCATTTGAACACTGACATGGTCTAGATTTGTGGCCCTACCCAAATCTCACATTGAATTGAAGGAGGAACTTGATGGGAGGTGACTGGATCATGAGGGTGGATTTTCCCTAACGGTTCTCATGAGAGTGAGTGCTCACGAGATCTGACGGTTTAAAAGCGTGTGGCACTTCCCCACCAGCCTCCTTCTCTCCTCCTGCCACCACGTGAAGAAGGTCCTCGCTTCCCTTCACCTTCTGCCATGGTTGTAAGTTTCCTGAGGCCTCCCAGTCATGCTTCCTGTTAAGCCTGTGGAGCTGAGTCAATTAAACCTCTTTCTTCATAAATTACCAGTCTCAGGCAGTTGGCTACAGCAGTGTGAAAATGGGCTAATACAAAGACATGCATCAAAAGCTACTACAAATGACAATAACAAAAAACACCATTCCTAAACTGCCTGATGTAACTGAGGGTTTACTTATTCAGAACTTCATCAGACTGAAAGACTGTGAATAGACCTTTGTGGCTTCAGTAGGCAGAAGGCTCCAACTTATTCAACAGAGAGTGAGCTTATCTACTGTGCCAGGTGTGGAGGTATGTGGCTATATCCCTGTCCTCAGAAGCGTTTCCATTAAATACCAGATGTAAAGGAATTGCCTTGGGAGTTGATGTAACAGAGAAACACACACCAGCTTAGGGCTGAAGCTTTAGGAAATGCACATGAGGACCAGAGGGGTGCACGGGCTGTCTCTTAATGAGTTCTGATCATGCACACATCAAAGACAAGCCCGATGTCATGAACCTCAGTGATCAATACGCAATCAGAACTGCAAGGCAGTTTTATAAGAGCCCTGAGTGAAGGACGTGCTAATATAATTAAACGATGAAGCCAGGTGTCTCTTTTGTATTTTTAAGAACAACATAGGGAGATAGGCTCTGCCTTCCAGGATTATCCTGGCTTTCTCCCATGTTTGTTTTTGGCATTTTTCACTTAATGGGACAGCTGTTTAAAACAACTAGCACATACAAATAGTAAGGGATGCTTTTGGTTATGGCAATGGCTAAGCTCTAAATTCAATTTGAATAGCCATTTTTTTGAAAACTACTTTCTTTGGGAAGAAAAAAAAAGGACAACCCGCAGGGCCATGAGATTGCCTTAAGATCTAGTATGCTTGTTCTGAACTTGCTGGAAAGTATTAAACTTCCGATTACGTCAGGAGCTCAGCTTGGCTGTGAGGGAGAGGTGAACTGGCGTTTACTGATTACTTCCCATGCTTTGACCCTGCAGAAGCAGTTGACTGAACAACACTTTCTGTGTCTGCATATGTCATTTTCAATATTTCTCTCCTCTACAGGACAGTTTTGCTCATTCTTTTTCTTCCTTTGAAAATGTTTTCATGTGTCTTGCTTTCCATACTGTTTTTCAGTTCTGCTTCACATGGCTGGACTGACTGCATACCGTCTCTCTCACAGCAGAGTATGAGCGGGATATAAATCCCGCATCACGGAGCTCCAAGCAGGGGTCTCTACCATGCCTGGCCATGCGCACTGACTCCCCAGGTGCCCGCATCTGTGTGTCTTCTGTTGCAGGATGGCCACGGGGCAGCTGGCATCTTCTTTGCAGGAACATGGAGAGATGGAAGGGCTTGGGCGTTCACATCCCCTTGGGGGAATCCTCAGCCGTGCTCTCTTGTCCCTGATTGGGACACTAAGGTGTAACCTACACTTTAGACTGTGCCAAAGTCATCCACCTTCTTTCTTCCTCTGGGGACCCTGCTTGATATCACATCCTTGCTTGGCCTCCTTCCCTTTGAAGCTCTACTTCCCATTCCCCTGAGAACACTTCCTAACAAATTAATTTTACATGATGTCTTATCTCAGGATTTTGTTTTAGGGAACTCAGCCTAAGACAGCAGGAAAGAGACTATCACACAAAAACATCTAGTCCCCCTCTTCTCCTTTCTGGTACAGAGATGCCAGTCAGAGGCAGTGTAAACATTTCAGGCTCTGAGCAAGTGGCCTTCCAGGTCCCGTGAACCTCTCATCCTATCTCATGCTTCACCGGGGCACCGGTTTCAAGCAAACCTGATCTTTTAAACAAAGAAATACACCCACCAAACATTAAGGATGGCTTCGAAAATTTACATGACTACATATTGATTTTAATCCACTTAAGTGTCCCTTAAACACGGATTCATTTAATTATCATTCCCATGTGTTTTCTCTTTGTCTGCTTTGGGAAGGATGCCTCTCACACTGTCCCTACCAGCCTCCAGGGAATGAGGGCGGAGGCCCTGAACAGCATGTTGAAGCCACTCCCCTCTTTACATTTTCCTAGGGGATGGAACTGGGACCCTGAAAATGTCTCAGTTTGTGATTGCACAATGATTGTTTTTTCAAACTGACTTGGCTTTACCGCTTAGCAAGCGATGCCTTAAGTACCTCCCTGTAAGAATACAGATAGTATTTCCTAACCTACAGTCTATAATGAGTTACTCTGGTGGCTGCCGCCATGGTGATGATTATTGCTATTAGGCTCTAAAAGAAATTTTTCAAGTGTTTTCTTTGCTCAGGATGAACCAACCTTTCCTGAACTCTGACCACGTGGGCTTTTGCCAGAATGGACAGACTGATGCATCTCAAAAACCCTACAAGTATCATGATGGTTCCATTTTGCAGATGAGGACACAGAGGCTCAGGAAGGGTAAAGGAACTTTCCAAGGTCACACAACAACTATATGGTAGAGTGAGAACGAGAGTTAGGAGTCTGGCCTCAGGTCCCACAGTGCCTCACGGATGCCCATATGCAATGAGGCCGAGGTTTTCTTTCCTCCTCTCTGGGATATCCTGCCTGTAGCACAGTGGCTCCTCAACTGAGTCATGGAGGCTTCTAAAACACAGACTGCTGGGACTCCCTCCAGAGTTTCTGACTCAGTAGGTCTGAGGAGGAACCCACAGTTGTTTTTCTGACCAGGCCCCAGCTGGTGTGGATGCTAATGGTCAGGAGACCGTGCTTTGAGTGGCACTGATCTAGATTCTAGAACCAGTGGTGGCTGCTTTCCCTTGGGGAGGAAGCAGCTTCCTGGGCAGACCCACATGGAGGACGGTCTCATGCGAGAGGGGAGGAATCTGTCTGCTGAGCTCATGAACTCTGAGCGCCCCTTCTCAGCAGGGGATGCTGAGGAGTCTGCAGGGCCACTTGCCCTTGGCCTGTGGACTCCTCACCAGCCACCAGCTGTCACTGCGACGGCCAGATGATACCTCCCTGCAGGCTGCCTCCAACTCCCCTTCTAAAATAAAGCGGGCTCAACTACTTTAGAATGGTGCTGTGGTGAGGAAATGCCGGAGAGGAACCCAGAGGAGGAGGAGGGAATGGACAGGCAGCACAGAGCACCTTCACCACATCTGCCTGTCTGATTCATGCTGACACCATGAGGTAGGTCTCATGCTCCCCACCTTACAGATGAGGAAATCAAGCCTCTGAGAACTCGGGCAACTTGCCAGTATCCATGCAGCTAGAAAGTCGCTGAACTTGGGATTTCAACCCAGTTCAGTCTGGCTCCATGGCTCCTGCACTTGCTCCACCCCAGGCAGCCTCCCTGTGACTGTCCTGACAGGAGACATCCTGCCAGGTTCATCACACAGCCACTGTACCCTCGGCGCTCACAGGATACAGAGGGAGGCCTGTGGCTCAAAGCAGCATTTCTGCCAGGGAAGGAAATGTTTCACATGCAGCCTTTTAAACCATGAGACCGACTCTGGTCTGTGTGGGGTTTCCCAAGCAGAAATAAAAAGATTAGAGGGAATCTCATCCACCTGGAGGGTCATCCTAAGCCCAGAAACAGCGTGTGGCTGCAAGTGGAGCGGCCCTGGCTTTCAGGGCTGGCCAGGAGACCCTTGCTGGCAGCCAGCATGCCCATTCGTGAGTCCCCACTAGCAGCTCCCTTGTGAAGAAAGCTCAACAGGCTTTTTATAAAAAGCAAAGCGAGTTTTCTTTGGCAGCAGATTCAGATTTCCTGCCCTGTTCCATGATCTCACAAAGGAGTGCTGACAGCACCTCCCACGCCCCACCCCCAGCTCCAACCAGCGCTGTTCCACTCAGACTTTCTGCTCACTTGGGGAGAGCGCTTGTTTCTTGTTTTCCTAATTTGAGACCTTCCTCCCTCCTCCCTCTGTGGCTCAATCCATGGCCCCGCTCTGCATCTGGAGACGGCATCAGTCCCTTCCACTGAAGCTTCTAACGGATGGTGGAGGAGGGAGCACCAACTGTGTGGCCTCAGCTGATGAGTTTTTAACTGCTGAAAAATGACACGTGGGAAAAGAATGCTGTACTTAAATCTCACACTTAGGCAGCACTAAAAGGTGAAAGGAAAGGTCACATGAACTTTTAGACAACAAAAGCTCCCACTTTTGTTGTCCAGACAGCCGAGTTCTTCAAAGGGTTTCTGAGGAGAGACAGAATGTCTGTCTCCTATCAGTGAGCCATTGTCCCACGCCACTGCCTCCAGCCTGTGGGGTTTTAACCCAGTCACTCCCAGAGCTGCTGGTCCATCCTAGAGCTTTAAGTGGAAGACGGCAAAAGCGCCCAGGACCAAGGACTGCCGTGGTGAGACCCTCGTCCTTCACCGTCGTGGGCAGGGCAGAAGGGTGTCTGCACCTGCTGTTAGCTGTGAGACTCTGGCCAAGCTGCTTGCCGGCTCTGAGTGTCAACACTTCACTGGTAAAAGAGGGTAACAGTACCATGGCAGAGAGCTGTTTCTTGCCACCCACATGCATCCACGCTTCCCTCTGGGGAGCCATTGCCTCCCCATTCCACCTCACTCCCAACCCGTTAAGAGGTGGGCATGAGACCCAGACTTAATCCAATTGGACCAATGAGACTCAATGACATTTTTGCAAGAACTTATAGAAATGAGATTATTCATTCACTGTGGCCTGGCAACCATTTTCCCACCCTGAGGGGACAAACAGCCTGTCTGAGAATGAAGCCGAAACAAGGAATAGAAGCTAACAGATGGAGAGCGAGAAAGAGACACAACTTTCAGAGGTCCATCCAGAAGCTGTGGTTGAAGCCAACCCTAGGTATTTTCAGTTTGCAAAACCCAACATGCTTTTACCTACACCAATTCAGGTTTTCGATGGCTTGTCACTAGAAGAGTTAAAACAGGTACCAATACCTCACAGTGTTCAGACAAGCAAACTTAATCAAGGCCTTAGAAAGGATAGTCCACAGAGTAGGCCTCTGAGCTGTAGCTCTGAGGCCCGGTTTCCCCAAGTGGGAAGGACAACAAGCCACCACGGCTTCAGGCACCAAAGGGTGGAAGGGTGCTCAGCAGAGGGTTTCAGGAGGATGCACGGGAATGTCCACACTGAGGCAGGACCCTCTGCGGCCATCCGGAGCCCTGTGGAGTGTCCCACATCTGGGGGAGCCTCAGAGCTGACCTAACTTCCTCAGGCCCCAACTGTAAAGGTGACTTGGGCTCATCTTTATCTGCAGGGCTGCTCAGGCTTACTGGACATCCGACCCCGCCCGTGTCCACCAGCATTCAGGACTGCAGCTGCTGGAACCTGGAGGGCCCAGATTCTGTTTTTAATGGGTGCCAGGTACTACTGTACTGCGGACACCTTACACATAGTATTTCACTTCTAAGGGTAGAACACTGACTAAGTACAGGGTCACAAATTATTTGTTCACAAATAAAATATGTTCACAAATTATTTGACACTCCTCCCTTTAAAGGTGAAGCCTAGGCCAGGTGCAGTGGCTCACACCTATAATCCTAGCACTGTGGGAGGCTGAGATGGGAGGATCACTTGAGGCCAGGAGTTTGAGGCCAGCCTGGGCAACAAAGCAAGACAAAACAATTTTTCTACAAAAAATTAAATGAGCAGGACGTGGTGGCACATGCCTATAGTCCCAGCTACTTCAGAGGCTAAGGTGGGAGGACTGCTTGAGCCCAGGAGTTCAAGGTTACAGTGAGCTATGATTCCCCTCCCACTGAATGTAGGCCAGACTTAGTGACTCGCTTTTGAAAAATAGAATGTGGAGTGATGTGGTGTGACTTCTGAGAGTCATGAAAAGGTGAGCTTCTGCCCAGCTCTTGCTCTCCTGGATGGTTTCACTGGGGAAAGTCGGTCACTACGTCATGGAACACTTGAGCTACCTGCTGGAGGGACCCATGTGGAGAAGAACTGAGGCTCCCTGCCAACAGCCAGCCAAGCGAGGGGCACAAGGAAAGCAGCTCCTCCAGTGCAGCCTCCAGACAACTGCATCCCCAGCCAACATCCTGACTGCAGTCTCATAAGACACCTGGAGTCGGAACCACTCTGGAATCCCCAACCCACAGGACGGCTAATCGATGTTGCTGTTTTAAGCTACTAGACTTTGAGGTGTGATCTGTGACACCACCACAAATAACTAACACAGTGGGGCGTTGTCAGCTGCTTTCCAGATGAGGAAACAGAGACCCAGAGTCAGACAGGGGGATACAGTGGTCCCCTCAGCTGGCTCCAAGGCCCAGAGCCTTGCCCCTCATTCCCTCTTCAGGAAGCTGTGCAATCACCAAGGCTTCCTTGTATTTTAGCCATAAGTGAGGTCACCATGCATCTTAACTGCCCAGGACAGTCCCGGTTTATACCTGTTGTCCTACAGCTAATTATTCATACTGTCCCTTTCAGCTCCTAAAGGATCCCAGTTTGATAAAATAAAAGAGTAACACATGGTTAAATTATGTAGTCACTCCCCAAATAAAGAATCCATCTCCAATGTTCAGGACTCAGAGCTCCTCTGAAAGGCTACCATGAAGCCAGGATAATTGTCATGCTCAGCTGACAGCCCCAAGAGCCCAGGATCAAGATGCCCTCCCACACAAGCCATGCTCGTGCGTTCATCCTCCGACGTTATATTTTATTGTTCTCTATTTTTTTGTGTATGGGGCGCTATTTATTTTCTGACAACACACGTCAGGGATCAGGGATCAGGTGCTGCTCCATTTCACTGTGAGGCAGAATAGCAAAAGAGGAAGCATTGCCATTAGACAGAAGGGGGTTCCAATCTCAACTCTGCTACTTACCAGCTTTGTGACCTGGAGCAAACTGCAGTCTTTCTGAGCTAAGTTGTCACCCGTGAAGATGGGAATAACAATTCCTGCTCCACAGGGCTCACGTGAGTGTGCTCACAGGAGTGTCCCCTGGGATGACGCAGGTGGCTGTCCCCAGTATAGCTCCTGTGACACAGGAGGTGTGTTCCTCCCCTCCCTGGCGCATTCTGAGCTGAATATTTGTTAAAATAAGTCTAGAACAGTAAATACAACACTGAACTTGGTTGGCCCTATCACAAGGAGTCAGCTAGAGTCTTTTCCTCTTTCTTCTGGCAGAATGGAAGTTTCATGGAGAGAGTATTCTTTAGAACCCCTGGATTCATGCTGTCTACTCCGGACTTTCCAAGACCTATCTTCTCACAAAGATGTGCTCTGTCTCCTCCCACACAGGCTTCTCAAATTGAAGACAATGCCCCATTCAAGGAGGCCTCAGGCCTTCTTCCAAAAGCATAGGTTTGTGTGTGAGGGCAGGCATCCGCCCAGTCCAGCCACGGTGACCCCAGTCACACCCGCCCTTCTGCCGACCGGGGGGGAAGAGCCCTCCTCCCATGCTGCCACTCAGCTCCCGACCATCCCCTTCCTCACATCCTCAGGTCAGCGTTTCCGAAGCATGGACTCACTTATTTGGGCCCTATTTAGTCCCCCGTCTTTACCTTGCAGGGGTTTTGAATGGAAAAGTGATGCTCAAAGATGGCTTCCATGGTTCAGGATTGGCCCTGGGACACTTAAGAGAAAGGATCTGTCCTGTGTGCAAAGCTCCCAGGTGGATGAATGCATGAAAGCCTGTTTACTACTTTGCTGGGAGAGAAAAATCTATTTCCTCCTGGCCAGCTTCATCATATGCCAGGTCAGCACCACGACTGTCCTGTGCATTGTTGGATAATTCTTTGTTGTGTGAGGAGACTGTCCTGTGCATTGTTGGATAATTCTTTGTTGTGTGTGGAGCTGTCCTCTGCACTGCTGGATAATTATTTATTGTGTGGGGGGCTGTCCTGTGCATTGTTGGATAATTCTTTTTTTTGTGTGTGGGACTGTCCTGTGCATTGTTGGATAATTCTTTGTTGTGTGTGTGGGACTGTCCTGTGCATTGTTGGAGAATTCTTTGCTGTATGTGGAGCTGTCTTGTGCATTGTTGGAGAATTCTTTGCTGTATGTGGAGCTGTCTTGTGCATTGTTGGATAATTGCTTGTTGTGTGTGGGACTGTCCTGTGCATTGTTGGATAATTCTTTGTTGTGTGTGTGGGACTATCCTGTGTATTGTTGGATAATTCTTTGTTGTGTGTGTGGGACTGTCCTGGGCATTGTTGGATAATTCTTTGTTGTGTATGGGGGACTGTCCTGTGCATTGCTGTATAATTCTTTGTTGTGTGTGTGGAGCTATCCTGGGCATTGTTGGATAATTCTTTGTTATGTGTGTGGGACTGTCCTGTGCATTGTTGGGTAATTCTTTGTTGTGTGTGGGGGACTGTCCTGTGCATTGCTGGATAATTCTTTGTTGTGTGTGTGGGACTGTCCTGTGCATTGTTGGGTAATTCTTTGTTGTGTGTGGGGGACTGTCCTGTGTATTGTTGGGTAATTCTTTGTTGTGTGTGTGGGACTGTCCTGTGTATTGTTGGGTAATTCTTTGTTGTGTGTGGAGCTGTCCTGTGCATTGCTGGATAATTCTTTGTTGTGTGTGTGGAGCTGTCCTGTGCATTGTTGGGTAATTCTTTGTTATGTGTGTGGGACTGTCCTGTGCATTGTTGGGTAATTCTTTGTTGTGT
>NW_022436944.1:56920086-56947121 GCF_009761245.1 Sapajus apella | reverse complement strand
GGGACTGTCCTGTGCATTGTTGGGTAATTCTTTGTTGTGTGTGGGGGACTGTCCTGTGCATTGCTGTATAATTCTTTGTTGTGTGTGTGGAGCTCTTCTTTGCGTTGTTGGGTAATTCTTTGTTGTGTGGGAGGCTGTCTTGTGCATTGGTGGGTAATTTTTTGTGGTGTGGGAGGCTGTCTTGTGCATTGGTGGGTAATTCTTTGTTGTGTGGGAGGCTGTCTTGAGCATTGGTGGGTAATTCTTTGTTGTGTGTGGAGCTCTTCTTTGCATTGTTGGATAACTTTTTGTGGTGTGGGAGGCTGTCTTGTGCATTGGTGGGTATTTAGCAGCATCCCTGGCATACTCACTAGATGCCAATAGCACTGCACTAGTGGAAACTAAAAATTTCTCCCAAAACTGTCAACTGTCTCTTAGGGGACAAAATCATCCCTGGTTGAGAACCAGTGGGATAATTATACCTAGTGCTCTGAAGTTGGAGTAATTTGCCAAAATGACGACTCTCCACCCTCCCTTTAACTTCACCCCTCGCAGTTTTGACTTTGCAGCTACTCTCACCACGAGACAGACTTTATTCCCCCACCTCGAATTTGAGCTGGAATCATGGCTTGCTCTCACCAACAGAATGCAGCAGAAATGATGCTGTCTGTTCCAGGCCTAGATTTCAAAAAGCCTTGGAACTTCTACTCACTCTTTTGGAACCCTACAGGAGCCTGGGCCCACCTGCTAGGAGATGGGAGCCACCAGCTAAACCATTCCCGTCATCCCACACATTTGGGTTCCAGCTGACCTGCAGCAACCACAGACACATGGGCAAGGATGGCCAAGAACAGCTGAGCCTGGCCCAGAACTGAAAACCTGCCTAGCTGACCCCTAGAGTTACAAGGAAAGAGAAATGGGGGTGATTTGTTCCGCCAATGAATACAGAGCTGCTGTGGAGAACCAATGAGAAGCCTTCGAGCTATCTCGGTCCTGCCTAGCCCACAGGAAGCACTCAGGAAGGGGCGGCCATGATATGTGGTCACCCACCCACCCCCTTTGCAGAGCCTGTGCTGCCAGCCAAGGGCAGGGCAGCCCCAGCCTGTCCACACACCACTTTCTAAGAAGCCACGGCCAATTCTTCCTTTTTGGTTAAAGCCCCAAGGAGAGGTAGAACTGATATCCACAGGTGAAAACAGTAGAGAGGAAGAATTAAACAGTAATTGCAGACCAGTAGCATGGATTTTCCTAGGCTCCAGGTGGTGAGATCCAGGTGGTGAGATCAAGCTCATCTACTGGAAAGAGGAGAAGCAGAGCCTTGAGAGAAGCGGAACGTGCACAGGCGACCCTGACGTCGCCTCATTTCACTTTGCACTTGTGTTCTCCTGGGCGCTGAGGAGTGAGATTCTGAACGCAGAAAAACAACCAACTCAGAAGATACATGACAAAAGATGGCCATCAATTTTATTTACTGTCCCCAAACCTTCAAAGTACTCGAGGGTACTGCAAATACAAAGAAATGTAAGAAGAACACAAATGTAATAAAAACAGGAGAGGTGTTTCATAAATGTCTTCAAAGAAATCTTTTCCTTGCCTGCTGAAGGTGCAACCACTTCTGAGAACCCACTTAAACAGAAAAGACCTCATTGAAAAAAATTACTAAACATTACTAAATTACTAAATCCTTAAGTAAATATTTACAAATTACTGAAGTACATTTGATTTTTTTATATGAATTGCACTGAACTTTGTTAAAGTTTTTAAAATTTCAGTATGAATCATTTTGTAAGCAGAAGAAACTTGTGATTAAAGTAAATCAGTTCCTTATTTTTACCTTTTTCAAAGTCTGGGTTTTATTTGCTTAGGTGATAACTTCTTGTTCAGTAGAGGTTAAATGTCCTAACTTTTAAGATAATTTTAGATTCAACATTTTTCTTAATTTACATCCAGTGTCAAGAACAGGTATCAGAAAGAAGCGAGGTCTAGATTCAATCCCGACCCCAAACCCCTCCAGAGCACAAACTTTTACTTGTTCATCTCTACTTAGAACATAGACTGTCTTTTCTTTGAGCCTATGGAAAAATCCTAGTAAACTGATTGTGGTCGTGAGAGGAACTGCTGATGCTTTTGCTCAAATATCAGAAAGCAATTACAGGTTGAACTCCTGTTCCGGGATCCTGGGCTGGGATCAGGGTAGGAAATGGCTTAGAATATGCCTTAGATGTTCTGTGTCACTTCCTTCTGGCCCACCTCTGATGGTTTCAGCTTTGCACCATCTTTAGTAGTGTTCTGAGGGCCCCCAAACTCAGTAAACCCCCTGGCCAGGGTAGGACAATCCATTCCTTGGAGGTAACCCTTAACCACCTGGGATTGGAGCTTGGGGGGTGAGTGCTCCAGTCTCCTGTCCTGCAGGCAAGCATCCCTGGGTGACTTTCTACATGCGTCTCAAAAAGTCTCAGCATCAATGGAAGTGACCTCAAAGACATACCCACTTTCAGGCTTTTCTTCCTTCTTTCTTACCTCCTGGGATCACTACTCAAATAAGCCACTTGCACCTATGCATCTATGGCTTCAGGCTTTGCAACTGACAGGTACCATTTACCCTTGAGTCAGTACATCTCAGGAAAAAGAATGGAAAACAGCACTTTGGGAAGAAGCAGGATCAAAAAGTCCAGACAGCCCAGCTGAGACCTAGAGGGAGATTTCCAGAGGGAGAAGATGGAGAGAGGGCATGTTGATAGCTTGAAGGGCTAGCAGGAACAGTCCAGGACACGGGGTCCTCCTGGAGCCGACTCGTGCAGGGGAAGGAGATGGAGCCACAGCGTAAAACTCAACTTGCCTGGGTCCTCACTCTGCAAAGTCAAACTTCCTCTGGTTTCACTTCCACCCCACATTTGCACTTTCCCCCAAATGGCACGCCCGCCCCACAGAGCTGCCAGACTCTCTACCAGCCTTTCCATTTTTTGCTGCCTCTAGCGTTAAGTCCCCACCAGGAACAGAATGAATGGATGACTTCAGAAAAGGAAGATACCACATGGGGCCTGGCCCCACTACAACATTCCCTCTTTCCAGATGAACAAATGGGAGGACTGAGCAGCGGGTGAGAGTTTGCTCGGGCTGGGCCAGAGGAAGTGTTTTATACTAGAAAGCTGGGTGAATCACTGCTTTAAAAAAGCTCAAATGCTCCGTATGCATGCTCTTCCCTCTCACTGCCCTATTAATTCATGAGGCATAAGAAAAATAAAATGCTTGCTGTATACTTCCAGCCAAGTCAAAGAAACCTTATTTCCCAAAGCCAAAACTAATATTGCACACTGCAACTGGCTAGAAAGCAGGTAGAACATTTCACGGAATACACATGGTACCCCCGAGCTGAAAAACGAGGGTTGGGAGGGGGCCTCAGAGCTCTTCTGCACCAAGCTGCTCGTTCAGAGAGGTGGAAGAAATTCAAAGAAACTATTCTGAACCTTGATTTAGTTTTCTTAAACAAGGACCGAAAACCTGCTATGTCATTTGGCCTGTGACTTTCAACAGACCGTTTCCTTTCCCAGGGCTTTGTTCCATATGTAACATTCAATCTTTTAGGTCTTTTACAACGTGGGCTTCCACCCTTCTATGACAAGATTCAGATTCAAAGTTTGGATCTATCCACGAGCTAATGACTGTCAGCATCAGCAGTGACCACACGTGTAAACGGTACTTTTATAATAAAAATTCTGGTCTCCATTAAAAATCCTCTATTTTCATTAAGGTCAATTTTTTTTGGCTTATCTTCTAAAGTAAGGAAAAATGATAACTGTATGCTTAATACCTGTTAAACACATGATAACTGTGCTGAAGGAAAGAGTGAATGCCATTGTGATCCCACTGCTGATCAGGCCAGCCAACACTCATGCCATTCTAAGCACCCACTTTCCCATCTGTAAGTGTGGTACTGACCAGAGGGGCACTAACTCCTTGAGACCCCTGAAATCGAGGTAAATCATTGTCTTCGCAATGCCTAGCTCTGACCCATGCAAACAAGGGAATTCCTGTAATTCATTCAGTCTCTTACTGGTAGAAATTGCTTTTGACTTAAAATAAAGCAAACAAAAATAATGGCTTTTATCCCATGAAAATCACAGATGTTTTACAATCCAGTATCACCCGCATTGTACTCTGAACACTAGGAAACTAGAACAGGATTCCAGCTGACACAGGATATAGTCAATGATTCCATAACTTACTGATTTCTTTGGTGTAAGAGTTTTAGACCCACCATGCCAACAGCACGAAGCCACCAGCATCTAGCAAGTCACTTGTGTTGTATTCCTCAGAGAATCTGGGTTTTTCCCAATGATATAGGGCCTGAGTTGGATGGTGGTGGTGGAGTTAGAGACAGTGTGTGCAGACAGCCCAAGCCACCTGACTCACAAAGGATAAGACTTCACATTGTACTCCACTTCCAATCATTCAGTGCTCAAAGGCAAATGAGAAAGCAGGATAGACCATGCTATTTCCACCTTCCCGGCCCCATTCAAGGGCAAAGCTCTCATAGGTGCTCTTCCTTTTGAGTTCACCTGGGGACAAATTAATTCCAGAGAGGAAAACCCAAGAGTGAGGCTGCTGCCAGCTTTCCAGGACCTGGAGTGGAGACATGTGGGTACCTCAAGAAAGCTCACTCCAGGGGAGACTGGTGGGGAGCCGGGTCTGTGTGCCAGAATCCTCGGGTACTGAAGGGAAAGCCTTGTTTAGACAAATCGCAGCTGTCTCAGAAAATTCATCAATGCTTCCTTGCCCATCGCCCCCCTGCACGAAAAACTGGCCATGATGTAAAGAGAAAGATCTAATTCACAAGCACCTGGCCCTCCAGAGGGTAATATCTACAAAGCCATGTGAGCAGCCAGCACACCCCATCAGACATGTAAATAAGCCTCTTTATGCAAAGAAGATGCATTACAGCACACTGGAGTCAGCCTGCCTGTGCCTCAACCCCAGTCCCACCACTCACCACTCACCAAGGAAGCTGGTACCTGTGGCAGGGAGATTAGGTACCAGCCTGTCTGCACCTGAATCTCAGCCCCGCCACTCACTAAGGAAGTTGAATCACTTCCTTAACCTTGCTAAGCCATGGTTTCCTCACCAGGAAAACTGAGATGGTAACTGCACATGCCTCACTGGCTCGCTGTGAGGATTAAACACATTAATAAAAGTTAAGTGCTGAGCAGCCTCTGGCACATAAAGACGCTCTCAGTAAGGGTCAGCTCCCACTCCCTGCCGTTGCAGCTATGGTGGCTGTGTCTTCAGAGCAGAGAGAAGTGCAAGCTTTCTGCTTATTTTCACAAACATCAGCAGGAGTCTGCCACCAAAATCTGACAAACACACAGGAAATAAAATTACAGAGAAATCTTGTTTATGACTATAGAAACAAATATACTAAATAAAGAAGGATATGCAATAACCAAATAGAAGGTGAAATGTTTAAGATATAATTGATCTTTTTTAAAGGTCAAAAAAAGTAAGATTAAAAACTTAACATGTCAATAAGTATTAATAGTTAATGAAAAAGAAAGTTGTAATCTCAGCAACCCAACTGATCAAAAACTTTAGATTGCACTGAACTGGATTGGGCCTCCTTCAGAACAAATAATCTCTCAGAACAAATACTTTCAAAGTAGACTTACGTTAGGTTGTATTGCAGAGGTAAGATAATCCAAACAGGCTCGTGTGAAGGAAAAGATTGTGGCCGTAAAAAAAAATGAAAACATATCTAATTGTTCAGATTGGTAATTTGGAAAGTTTCTGCTATAATAAACCAAGGTTACTAATTAAAAAAGGGGGGAACCTATCTGTTTAGGTCTGGTTAGAAGCAGACCCTGAGATGAGAATTTATGAGCAAAATATGTTCAAAAAAAATATGTCCCCAGGGAGACCTACGAGGGAGCAGAGGAAGCAGCGGGACCTCCGTTCACCCCAACACCTGGAGCCTGCTGGGAGGCAGAGCTCTTTTGCTGTGCATTCCCCAGGGACAGGCCCCCTATGTGATCCACCATTGGGTTTCAGGGTCTCTGGTTCCTAGGTGCTCAGTGTCAATGGAATTCTCAAGTCTCTTTTCAGAGGAGAGCTGGGCTGCATTTAGAAAGACTGAGCTTTCATAATGAAGATGCCCAGGCAAGGAGGCACCCCAAGACTGCACATTTTCCAACTGTGACTGTCAAGAGAGCGACATTCTTAAGAGGAGGGTTAGCAATTCCTTTCCTGCAGCTGACCACACAGTGAAGTCTCCCACAGCTCACCGCACTGTGAGGTCTCCCGGGCCACTTCCCACCCTCTCGAATACAGCCCCACTCTCCTGCCTCATGGTTTTTCTCTGCTCCACCCCAGAGAGCAGCCATCTCATTTTTTGCCTTTAGAGAGAAGCTTTTTGGTAAAGCTTTAGAGAATTGCATTTGCCTTTTGAGGAGAGTCACTACAGACAGAACTGAGCTCTCTATTCAAAGGCCATGGGCTTTGCAAGGTCCTTCTTTAACCCTCCCAGAAGAAAATGGATACCTTGGAGAAGACCTCTCAATGCACCTCTCTAACCACCTGGCCAATCTGCAGGAATCTGTCAGAGGCTGTCACTGTCTCACACAGACATTCCCCTTGGATGAAGGCAAATCTTCATCGGGGAGAAATGCATGCACAGTGGACAAAACACAAGCTCAGTGTTCAGACAGGCTGGGCTCGAATCCCAGCTATGCTATTTCCTGGCTGCATCATCCTAGAGCTGAGAAATCTTTCTGGAGCCCCAGTTTCTTCATTTTTATAATGGCTCATTGTGCCGCTATAGTAGGTGATTGTAATTACCATGACTATCACCCAGCTTCACAGGGAGACCTGTACCCTCACCACCTAAGCCCTTCTAACTGGCTTCTGCGTGTTGGCAGCCTTGGCTACAAACAGGCTCCTCCAGTGCTAAATTAATCACATTTTCCCCAATCCACCCTGGGCCTGAGCCACACTCTGGTGGGCCATGTACATCTGTTCCCGGACTCTGAGAGCTCCCTGAAAGCAGAGATGACCTCGCTGTGTCCCCATCTGGAGGCCAAAGCTTCCAGATGGCCTGTGTGGTTGGAGCCCTGTATTTAATCTCCTCAAATGCTATAGCCCGTGAACGGCTGCTCTGCATTCTGTATTTTGTCTTAGTGAGGATCAAAAAGAAGAGTGAATGACAGAGAGATGGGCCCAGTCACTGAGGAGCGAGGCTGCCTCGTCTGTGAGGTTGTCACAGGTTGTAGCAGACCCCACTGGTGCTCCTCCAGATCTCCTGCCCCATGTCTCCAGCTGCCAACACCTGCAATTGTTCACTTGAGGACGTTTTCTAGTCATGAAACTGCTCCAGCCCTGTAAACAGCAAGCCAGCAGCATCAAGATCTTAATGCCTTCAGGAGCAGCCCTCAGTCAACAACTGTTGGGGGCAGGTGGATAAAGGCCCCAGACTCCTCACCACTCAGGAAAAAGAACCGCAAGGAGCTTTCTCTGTGGACCCAGGGCTCCCCAGTGGAGTAAGCCCAGCTGCCCCGAGCTGTGGCTGGCTTGACCCCCTGTCCTTTTCTGCTGCTTTCTCTTCTCTCTCTCACTTCCTAATATATCCCCTTACCTTCACCTCCCAGACAAACTACAGGTCCTTAAACTTGAATTCGTATCTCAGGATTTGCTTCTGGGGATACCTAACCAAGACGTGGGTGTTACTTGGGATTGTTTTAAAGAACCCATAGCACAGATGATCTCAAGTCTGTAGGATTGAGCATACACTCCAGCCCTATGAACGGGCTGCAAATGTGGGCTACTGCAGAAACCCATGTCAACAAAGAACTGTTCTGGCTGTAAACAGATGTTGGTTTCAAATGAGGGGTACATGGAGGAATCTGCAGGCATGGCCTTGGTCCACTGTCTGTCACCCCTGAAGGCACAGACATAGGCTGCTCCTCAGTGATGAGTTCCAGCATCAACGGACCTAACTCACTTTTCAGGCCTGATCCCATACAGCAAGACGTGATCACCAGGTGGGGGGAGCCTTTCTCTGATTTCTGATGGTTTCTGTTTTCAGGGAGATAAGGAATTAGCATACTTCTCCAATCCATTACATTGTTTACTAGTTTTTAAAAACTACTTTACTTAAAACTACGAGTGTAATATAAAACAGTAACTGAAAGAGTGCTCATAAAGTACAGAGAAAGACATATCCATCTTCTATCCATTATTCAACAAATAACAAATACTCAGTTTATTTAACCATCCATTAATTTATTCAACAAATAATGAGATCCTATCACATTAGCACTGCTGTAGTTACTAGGTATGAATCAGTGAATAAAAAGTCATTCCAGGCCAGGGGCGGTGGCTCACTCCGTAATCCCCAGCACTTTGGGAGGCCAAGGTGGGTGGATATCTTGAGTTCAGGAGTTCAACACCAGCCTGGGCAACATGGCAAAACCCCATCTCTACAAAAAATACAAAAATTAGCCAGGCATGGAAGTATATGCCTGCAGTCCCAGCTACTCTGGAGGCTGGGAGGATTGCTTGGTTCTGGGAGGTGGAGGTTGGAGTGAGCCAAGATTGTGTCATTGCACTCCAGCCTGGGCAACAGAGTGAGAGCTTGTCTCAAAAAAGTCATTCCGTATTACATGGATAAACCTAACCTAATTCCAGCAGGAGGATTAAGACAATCAGCAACTAAGAAACAGTACGCCAGAGAGAGGCAGTGGCTCACGCCTGTGATCCCAGCACTTTGGGAAGCTGAGAGGGCAGATCACTTGAGGCTAGGAGTTCGAGACCAGCCTGGCCAATATGGCAAAACCCCATCTCTACTAATAAGACAAAAAATTAAATTAGCTGGGAATGGTAGCATGGGCCTGTAATCCCAGCTACTCGGAAGGCTGAGGCAGGAGAATTGCTTGAACCCGGGAGGCAGAGGTTGCAGTGAGCCGAGATCATGCCACTGTATACCAGCCTGGGTGACAGAGGGAGGCTCTGTTTCAAAAAATAAAATAAATAGTATGCTAGATGGTCTCAGGTTCTATGGAGAAAAGCAGGATAAAGAGGACAGGATAGGGTGTTTGGAGTAGCAGGATATTTCTCATTAGGTGACGTTTAAGCAGAGACAAGAAGGAAATAAGGGAGTGGCCTATGGGCCTATTTAAGGGAAGAGCCAGTGTCAAGGCCCTGAGTCAGGGGTAGGCTTAGCGTGTTTCAAGGAGCAGAGGAGCCCACTGTAGCTACAGTGGAGAGGACAAGGGAGAAAGTGATAGGATGCGTGTTCAGAGACGCAGCAATGGGACCAGGTCTTCTAGGTATTACAAAAAGCTAAGCTTTACAATGAGATGAGAAGCCACTGGAGGCTTCTGAGCAAAGGAGTGTAAGAGGTAAAGGTGGAAGCACGGAAACCAATTATAAAGGAGGCTATTGTGAATCAGTAATGAGGCAAAACACAATGGTGACTCAGACCAGGATGGAAGCAATGGTGATGGTGAGAAGTGGCTGGATTATGAGATATTCCATAGGATCAGCCAACAGGCTACTTGAGAAACAGATGCGGGGTATGAGAGAAAAGGCAGAGCCAAGAAGGATGGAGTTGCTGTTTCCTACAAGTGAAATAGGTGTCAGGAGGATTAGGAATCCACTTTTGACATCTTAAGTGTGAGAAACCTGTTAGACAGAAAGTGGGAAGGCTGAACAGGCAACCTGGTACCCAAGACTGGAGTTCAGGAGTTGTCGGCATGTCCATGATGTAAAGCTATGAGACCTGACGAGCTCATCCAGGGAATGCATACACACAGAATAAAAGGATTCCAAGGACTGCACCCTGGGGCTCTCCAGTGTTGAAAGGCTAGCAAGACAAGGAGACTCCAACAAAGGAGGCAGAGAAGGAGTGGTCAGTGAGGAGAGCTGTGGTTGGGAGTGTCCCACAGCACAGGAGAAGAAAAGTGTCCCCAGAAGAAGGGAGTGGAAAAGACTTGAACAGGGATTTTATAAAGTAAGTGTCCCCATGGCTGAGGGGCACAAGAAAAGGTGTTTATTTAGCCATAGGGGAGATGCAGATCTCAACCACCAAGAAATACAATTACATACCAGAATGGCTAAAATAAAAGTGACTGACAATACTAAGAGTAGACAAAGATGGGGACCAACTCGAACTCTCATATATTGCTGGTGAGGGTGTAAAAGGCGGAACTACTTTGGAAAGCTATTTGGCAGTTTCTAACCCTTCGATCCAGCACCTACACTTGCTAGCATTTATTCAATAAATTAAAAAAGTCCACAGGAAAACTGGTACAAAAATGATCATAGTATCCCTATTCATAGAAGATAAAACCAGAAACAACTTTAATGTCCATCATCAGGATAATGGAGAAAACATATTGTGGCTTATTCACATGATGGAATTCCACATAGCAACAAAAAAGAACATGCACTAATAATTAATATATATTAATATATATATATATACATACACATACACATATAATATGCATTAATCTCAAAACCAATAGGTCGAGAAGCTAGACAAAAAGCACATATTAGATTATTATGTTTCATACAAAATTTAAAAACAGGAAAACTGATCTATGTTGATAACAGTTCAAATATCCTCTCTGGGAGTGGGAACAGATATTGCCTGGGAAACGGCATGAGGGGATTGTCTGGAATGTTCTGTTTCTTGATGTAGGTGGTGGCTACAGGGGCGTCGACATGTATAAAAATTACTGATCTGTACACTTACGTGTGTGCATTTTACTGTATGTAAATTACACCTCAATTCTAAACATGCTATTAAAGACCTCCCCCCATCCCCACTAAAAAAAAGAGGTAGTTGTTATCTGTGCCAATAGATGGTGATGGGTCCAGAAAGAAGACTGAGGAGCAACTACAGGAGTTAGCCAGGGGGAGGCCATGCTTGTCCTGTACGTTACCTGTTAGTATACAGCCAGTCTGAGTACAGTCGCCTCTCCAGCCACTCTCTGCCCAGGGAACCCTTTTTCCTTTACGTTAGCTGTACACAGACACATTCTCTTTGTCTCAATCTTAGGCCATGGCAGCCTCTGAGTGACTTTCTCATCTCTAAAGAGGGAGCCCCCGGACCATTTTAAGCTAAGATTTTCCTCTGAGGCCTTAGGCATCTCGCCCTGGTTTTTTTTATTTTCATACAAACACCCAATGATCTTGTTAAAATGCATATCCTGACCACTCAGGGCTGGGGCCTGAAATTCTGCATTTCTAACATGCTCCCAGGTGATGGCACATCGCTGGTTCATGGACCGCATTTGAGTAGGGAGGCTAACAATGACATGATTACACTTCCAAATAACTTAAAAAGACCAGGAAAATAAAAAAGGGGCTGCCTCAAGCATCAACATAATTGTGCCACGGCCACCACCTTAACAGAGTACCATGTTTAGACTGGGGACAGTAATAGCTACGCTGGGCTGGGTGGACTGCAGTTCACGCCTGGGTTCTATTTTAAAAAGGAAGATGGCAAACTAGAGACAGCACAGGGAGTGAGGAACAGAACAGTGAAGAAGGGCCTGGAAATGATATACACTAAATGGTCTGAAGGACGAGGTTCTGGAACTTGGTTCTATTGCACGGATTGGCCTAGGTACGGAGCTGTGGCACCTCTGCTGAAGGACAGGAATCCAAATACATGGACAACATCATTGAAATGGCTTCATTTTGTGAAAATAATAAATACACATGTCAGTGAGGATGGATAAGGTGGACAGATAAAGACCACCTTATTTATCAGGGTCTGACATCTACCAAAGGGAGTGGACTCACCGGGCATCGTTCCCCAGCTCTGCTGCTAATCTCAGGGATACACACTCACAAACTGCCTCGCTCAGGTCTCTGCCCTGCTGACTCTGCTGGTGCTTCCCAGCGGCCACTCTTCCCTCCCTCCCAATAAACACAACTCTGAGTCTGTCTAGAGTGGCAATGTGCCCAGCTGAGGAAATTCATTTGCCACCCCGTCTTGTGGCATGGTTCTGGCCAGTGAGATTTACGTAGAGAATGTCAAGTGGAGCTCGAGGAAAGCTCTTTAAAAGGGGGCAGACATTTTGTCCTCTGTCCCCCTCCTCCTCCTTGCTTGGAATGCAGCTGTAGTGTTGAAAGTGGAAACCAAAAAGCAGCATCAGGGAAAGAGCAGCCTTTGAAACCCCCTATGAAGACAGACTGAGAGCAAAGACAGAAGAAGCGGGGTTCATGTGGGCACCATGCAGGCTCATACTAGCCCTGAAATGCCCACCTCTGAATTTATTATTGCCAAAGAAAAACAAAAATCTCATGAGGATCAGCTGCTAAAAAAATTGGTTTTTCTGTTACATATATCCGAACATATTCCTAACTGATTTAAAACACAGACTTGCTAGGGAGAGCAGGACAGGCTCACTAGTTATGCCCAGATGCCTGAGTACGAACGATGCCAGGGGCCACCACACATCACAGGCAGAGCACGGGGCAATGGAAGCCCAGGCTGTCTATAAGCCCAGCTTCAAAAGGATAAAATGACAGCTCTGGCAAGCTGGGTGGTGATGGACTGCAGCTGCACATTCACAGTCTCTGTTAAATTCCACACGCATCTATATATGTCAATTCCCCAATTCAGACGCTGGCAGAAACATCCCCTGTGCAACTGACACAGAATATCACGCAAACACCTCAAGCGTTCAAAGACCTTCATCAACATGCTTGTCATACACCCTTCAGAACATGAAGGAAACCAGCTGCAGGTAAACCTACTGTAGCAGACGATTTCAATGCCCCACCCAACGCTCCGTGGACTCCCTTTATACGCACACACTGTGGCTTCAGTCTTCATTGGCTTCCAAGAGCCAGGACTGTGGGTCTTCTTCTGCCCTGAGGCTATTGGAGCCCTGCTGTCTGTACCTCACCCTTGGGTGGAAAGTGCCTGGGACCTTTATTCCTCCCCTAGTGGCCCTTAACCAATGACTGGTGTTGAGAACAAAAGCCCAGCTTCCTAACCTGGAGACGGAACAGTACCGTGGTGTAACTCACACGTCGAGCCCCCTTGCAGACAGGCTGAGGCCACACTCTGGGGGACTCTGCCTGAGTTTCCATCCTACCCTGCGTCTCTCCACTCCCTGTCTTCCCCTGGAAACACCTCCTTCGTGAACCACTTGCATGTGAGCCCTCATCTCAGGATCTGCTCAGGGAAACCAGGCTAGGACACCGAAGTTCTCGATTTTTAAAATTTTATTTCATTCGCCTAAGCTTAGCCGTTTATTGTGGCTTTCTTTTTAAAAGATGCTGTGCTGCTTTAGAAAAAAGATTTAAAATCCAAGACTGCCCCTTTTCCTCTTAAAAGAGGAAATTATTAAATTGCTGTTTTGCAATTAGCTAGAAAAAAAAAAATCCAGAGGTTTAACACATGTTTTCTAAATTCCCCCCACGGATTCACTCAAGTTTTCGGCTCTGGGAAACGTCCTTCTTAATTGATCCTTGTCAGAGCTACGGCTCTGTTGACATTTCTAAAGCAAAACATAGCCTTCCTTCCAAACGCAGTGAATACACAAATGAAGCTTTTCATACACGTGAAAGCTGAGCCCCGCCACGGAACACTGAAGCCGCCTTGTGATTTGAAATGGACATCTGCGTTTCTCCACCACTTCCTCACTGCCCACTGCTGCAGGAAGGGCCCAGCCTCTCTCCCGGGCAGTCCCCCTCAAGGCTGGGGGCTCCCTGATGCAAGACCCACAGGTAATCCAGGTGAGGAAATACAAACCCTGGCTCAGGGTGCCTGCTCCCCGCCACCTCTTCTTGTCCTCTCAAGGAAGAAGGGAAGGGCCTACAAAAGGAACCAAGAAATGCCACAGGGTCTCTGGGGAGTGCCAGTTTCCCTCTGATAAGCGCATGGGAAGACCAACGAAGCAAGATAAAGAGCTTGCCTTTGTGTTAGAGCCTCAAGTGGACCTAGAGCCAGGTGAGGCTTTTCTACCTGGGGTTATGCAGGAAGTTCAAGGTAGAGTCACCAGGGGGCTGGGGGCACTGGATTAAAGACAGGAAGGGGGCGGAAAAGACTTATTATTTTCTGAGTATCGACATCCACCCTCAGGGCTCTCTTACCAGGGAAAGCAGCAAGTTCATTCATCATCTTAATGGCCGGGCCAAGATGACTACAAACATCTAAGGGTTGCATTTTACTTGAGACCACTATTAACTTGAGGAGAGACACCAGAGAAAGCAGAACACAATGAAAATCAGTCCTGGTCCTGAATGCCAGCGGCAGAGTGAAGGAGGGCTGTAACCTGCCGCAGCACCGGGGATGAGGTGCACTTCTGCCTAAGAACCGTTCTGTTGCCCAATGCTTGATTTCCCGGCTCTGCTAAGACAATTTGCTTTGTTCGCCTGCACGGGTCCAGTTTCTGCATGGAAACTACTGTCTAAAAACAGGCCAAAGCACTCCCTCAAATAAAGGTATGCAAACACGTAAGTGTTTAAGTTCTTCCTGCTGTATCTAGATTAGCAAGTGTCTGTTTTCTCACCTGGCGCCATCTTGAGTGGGCTGCCCTGAACGTGAGGACAGAACCACTCCTGGAAGAAAGGGACCGCCCTTTCTGCGGTAAAGGCAGACACAAACTGAAGAATCACTTGATAAGAAAATAAACTTATAAGCCCTCGATGCCTTTCATCATAAAAAAATAAGCCACTGAAAGCCCTGAAGGTTGACCTGGTGGCTTACTGCCTCCAAAGCCCAACTGGGAAGACCAGTTTACTTTGGAACTCAAATTACACTCCTTAGGAATGGCAAAAGTGTGCTTCCCTTCTAAGGTCCTCACCCCTCCCACAGTGCCCTGCGGTGGAGGAATTAAGGACCTAGGGCCTATCCACCTATCTCAGTCTCTCAAGGGGATTAGAAGACGATGCAACCTCTCATCAGCCAAATTCAGTGACTTGCGGCCAACTGATGCCAGGCACAAAGCACACTGCTCATGAGCTTACAGTGCTCTGTGCACTGCAGCATGGTCGGGAGTGAGGACTCTTCCTCACATGTCTTCCTTCCAGAAGCCCCGACACTGGGCCTCTACCTTCCTGGCCTGTCAGCGCTGTTCCTTTGTTCTTCCTGTAAGAGGTCTCCAGCCTCTGTTCTTCCTTCTCTGCTCTCTCAGTCCAGACCTCACTCAAAACCCACCAATGGCCCATCACTGCCTACCTGAGAAAAAGGCTGAATCCCAAACCACATTCCTCTAGCCCTTTGCAGCAGCTGCCTCCCTGCCCAGTCTGAGAGACTCAGGACCTAGCCCCCTGCCATTGTTTCTGGAGGGCAGTATTCTCCTCATTCTCTACACTTCGCTATCATGTATTACGTGCATCATATATTTGAACAATTACATATCTTGGGTTTTAAAGAGTCAATGTCCCTAAACCAAAAACTCCAATACTTAAGCAAATGGTAAGTAAATGAAAAAAAAAAAAAAAGCAAGCATTATTATTATTATTATTATTATTATTATTATTATTTTGAGACAGAGTCTCACTCTTGTTACCCAGGCTGGAGTGCAATGGCATGATCTCGGCTCACTGCAACCTCCACCTCCTGGGTTCAGGCAATTCTCCTGCCTCAACCTCCTGAGTAGCTGGGATTACAGGCACGTGCCACCATGCCCAGCTAATGCTTTGTATTTTTAGTAGAGACGGGGTTTCACCATGTTGACCAGGATGGTCTCAATCTCTTGACCTCGTGATCCACCCGCCTCGGCCTCCCAAAGTGCTGGGATTACAGGCCTGAGCCACCGCGCCCGGATCAAGCATTGTTTTTTTAAAAACCAGGAGTCACGAAAGCCACCACATTTATTGAACTGACCTATATTTACTGCTTCATATTTTCACGTAATTTTCTTAAATATGAGCAACTTATTAAATTAAAAAATGTTCAGTTTAACACTGTCTCTATTTTTTATTGTATGTAGACACACACGCATGCACACACATACACACACACCCATTCTCTCTCTCCAGCCTTAAGATAATGACTCTAATTTTCGGTTTAAAAGGAAGAGCTATCACCCCCTGACATACCTTCTATGTTCTATATTCCGACCTTATTTTCCTCTTCTCCCTCAGCATTTAATCTTGGTCTGAAGTAGGTGATCAATATATCTCTTCTGGGTAAATGAATGAGCTATAAAGTTAAGCTCATGCGTGGGAGAGAGTGGGGGCTACCATGGTAGGTATCCATCATATACAAGCGGGACTGACTGTATGTAATGGTACAGGACTCATTTAATCCTCGGCACAATCCCCACTCCACAGAGAAAGAAACTGAGGCACAGAGAGAAGACCCTTGACCCAAGGCCACAATGGCCACAAGAAACAGAGTTGGAATCTCAACTCTGCATCTGCTGGTCACCAGAGCTACACTTTCCTCTATTCCACACTGGTTGCCTGTTATTTGACTTCTGGCAACTTCTAAAATTTGAACTTCTTGCAATCACTGGGAAGTACAAATATTCCAGCCAGCAAATAGTTTTCAAAACATCATGAGTTCTAAAAATTCCACGGACACTACATTCCATTGACCCTCTCCACTCCTCTCCTACCCCAGACACTCATATACTTGAAGCCTGACTCTCATCTCCTTGACTCGTTTATCTGCTGCCAAGGGAAGAAATGAAACACAGTAAGGCTACAGACAGACTAAATTCTACCAGAAACACAGATCCATGCAATAAACAAGCAGGCAAGAGAATGGGGCTAGAACATCCGGAAAACAGCCAGGCTGGTGGCCTACAGGCTAGATGCAGTCACTGGACATGTTTTGTTTGGCTCATATGATGTTCAGAGAACATTTTAATTAGCTGCCAAAGTCATAAGATCTCTGGGTTTTATAAGAAAATGAGAGTATGGCCGCACTGGCCCTCACTCCCACCTGGAAACCACTGAGCACTGCTGTGAGCCCACTGCCCTGTGGGTGAGGCTGGAACCTTCCATCTTCCCACTGTCTTCATTGCTTCCTCCTGCCTCACCCTGTCCTCTTCACCTGCCACACCTGCCTCACCCCACTCCTGCGCACTGCCAGATTTATGCTACTACATCTTGCAGGAGAGCCTCCGTGAGGCCCTATCAGACCAGCTTACAACTTCTAGGAGCCTAGAAAGTGAGGTGCTCAGGTTAGAGATACTTCTCACCCTGTGGGCCTCTCCAGCAGAGGCTGATGAGCCCTGCCCACATGCCTTGTACTCCCAGGATGCTGCAGTGCACTTCCAGCTGCCAGCGGCTGTATCCTGGGAGCATCTCTGTGCCCAAGAGCATTTTTCCAAAACCATGTAGGTTTCTCCTGCCAAACGCATGAGAGAGCAGAAGTACCGGGAATGTAAATAGCCCCAGGAAACCTCAATTCTTGACTCTTGGGGAAAGGAGTATGAATCTCCCAGCTCCCTCACTCCTCCTAGAGGTGCCCTGCGAGCATAAGCCCCACTGCCCACCGCGGCAGCTGGTTTCACAGCTCGCTTTTCATTCACTACCTCCTGCCTGTATCATTTCACCTCCCCGCCATTGTTTCACCTCCCTACCATATCACTTCACCACCATCCGCCACCGTTGTTTCTTGCATCTCCCAAAGGAATTTCCCCGAATTCCTTGCTATCTGGGAGACCCAAACCAAGACACCATCTCACACTGTGTAGAAGAGTTGGGCCAGGGTGCCTGCACCCCTTGTTCTCCCTTCTCTCCCAGCATGGCCTCCTCCGTCACTCTTTGGCAAGCTGCTGCATCTTCTTTGTACCCAAAAGTCAGCTGGGCGCCCTCATGCACCTGGCTTGAAGCTTATCCTTTCGCGCCCATGTCTGCTTCCATGCAAGCCGTAACGGTCAATACCATGAAGATGTATGTACACATGACTCCAGCCCCTTCGAGTTTTTCTCCCCCACCTACCCCTGGGCACATGAGGCATTCATGAGTGCAGAAATCCAAAATAGGCTAAAAACAATATAGAATGAGGTGGGGAGGAGAGACTTCTGAGAATCTATGGGTGGAGACAGGCCTGTAATAGCAAGCATCAGATTTCTAAAATGTCCTGACATCTCCCTGCCACCAGATGTGTTATTGGCCCTTTGTTCTACCAGAACATGGGCAGCCCCTTTCCATCCTACTGGGTGCTCCTCTCCTGCCCCTCCTCCTTTGCTCTTTTCTGCCCTCTCATCCCTGCTCCAGCCCAGGTCCCTCCTTCACCAGCCAAATAAATTGACGCATCCCACCCACCCTAGTTCTGCAATGTAGGCATCAGCTGAGTGACACCAGCTCCTTCCTTAGCACTTATCCAAGGATTCTGTCCAACACGGCACTAGCTACTGTGGTAAAGACTTGCTTCACCTTGTCATATCTATGCTTCAAACGACTCTGCAGTACCTCTGTAGAGCAGCTGGCACCTTGTGCTTTAACTGCGTACTGACACGCCTTTGGCCCCCACTAGGCTGTGAGCTCCCTGGGAGCAGGGACTAGATCTTTGTGTCGCCCTGAGGCTGGAACAGTCCCTGGCATGTAGCAGGTACCCAGTAACTGCTGTCCAAACAAATCCATGGCTGTTCCACAAAGGCAACAAGAGCCAAAGCCCTTTGTACCAAATGGCTCCACAGCAAGAAATTAAAACAAGGCTTTACCTTGACTCCAGGGCCACACAGCTGTACATCTGTGCATCTCCAGGGACACCACTCTTATATTTCATGGAGGAGTCGTCTACCAGGAACCCAGTGTGAATGGCGACTCTGTGGTTGTGTGATGCAGCGGTTATCTACTCTTCCTTACGCTCCTTTTTGACCACACCCCCCGCCTCCCCTGCCTGCCCTGGGAGCTCCCTCTCACTCCTCCCACAGGGCACCCCAAGAATCATCACTCTGTAGTGAAGCTTTGCTGGTTCCTTGCCCGGCAGGCAACATGTGCACTGGGCCTGCCCCTGAGGACACCCAGCTGGCGGCCATTATACCCTGAGCTCTGGCTGGACAGCACACACCAGCCAGCCGAATAGCCACCAACAGATTAAACCCTCTTTTATAATGCGTTTTCAAGTTAGCTTTATTTAGGAGAGAAAAGAGCCAGTAGACGGTCATCCATGTATACCCCATGTTTTTATCAGCAGCCTTCCCTCAAAAGAAAACATAATCCAGAATAATCTATGAAAGTGGCCTTGCATTAGAAGAAGATAGAAAAATCCATTGCAGGGGGTATTCTGTACTCAGTCCTAGAAGCTAATATATAATTAATTGACTGTGTGATGACAGAGAAGATAGGTAACTTTGGAGATCTGGGCCTTGAGTTTCTCTGTAACCTTGGACAAGACGAATAACCACCTAACCATCTACCCAGTCAGCCATCCACCCACCCATCCACCCAACCACCCACCCAGCCAGCCATTCACTCACTCACCATCCACCCATCCACCCAGCCTGTTATCCACTCACCTGCCCATTTATCCACTCAGTCAGCAATCCCACCCACCTATCCACATAACCATCCACCCACTCGCCCGCCCAGTCACCCAGCTGGTTATCCACCTACACACCTATCTACCCACTCAGACATCCACCCACTCAGGCATCCACCCACCCACCCATCCATCCATCCTGTGGACAGATCCTGTGCAGCCAGGTGAGAAGCCTGCACGGGGAGTCCCTGAGCTGAGATTTAAGGGCAGAGTAGTTCATTGAACAAAAATGGATGTGGCGGTGATTCCTGGGTAAAGGCAGCTTTGGCATTAAGTGGTGACTGACTGAAGTGAGTATGTGAGGACATGGTGAGCCAGGGTCTGGGGAGGAAGGCAGGCACGTAGACCAGGCTCAGGACGGCCTCTCATGAAGAGCTGAGGAGTCTGAACTCCTTCCTGAAGAAAGTGAAGCAGAGGAGTCACAAAGTCAACTTTCTTCTCAGATTGTTATTGGTATAACTGAGATTATAGGATTATTTTTATTAAGCTTTTAAATTATGCATTTTCCATGGCAATACTTTTTTTACATTTGCTTACTCTTGTTAAGTATTCATAAAAATTGTTTTGCTTCATTCTATGTTTATGTGGCTGCGGTACACTTTTTATTCAACTACTTCTGTATTCTTGAGTGGCTTATTTGTAGATAACTACTTTTCATGAAGTTCTCATGGTGACTACAGCAGATGCAGCCAGGACCTCGCTCACATTCCCCAGAACCAGCCAGAGTCCTGGTCACCTGAAGCCACGCCCCTCCAGGTCAAAGGCTTCCCACATCTTTCTGCCTGCGCTGTTTCCTGGCCCCAGGGAGTGGGGGCCATACTTAGAGAAGGCTGGAAGTGCCAGAGTTCATGCCCAGGGTTCACGGTTCTGCATGATGAATAACAGGAGCTGGGGGATCAGTCCTCCGGCAGCTTCCTCACCCTGGAGGGGAATGGATCTGAGGTGTGTTACACACAGTCTCTCAGATGCTCTGAGGAAGACAAGCCCAGTGTGCCCACAGCAGTAACCTGCCTGAAAGTGCAGCTTTCCTGTCTTTCCTCTCTTCTCTATCTAAATTCACCACTGAGAAGTCCCCATCCCCAAATAAACTACCTGTACCTACATCATTGTATCAGGGTATGCTTTTGGGCAAATCCAAACTAGAAGACGTAATAGCCTTTGAAGTCTCATATATCTGAGGATATCTTTAGTTTGACTTCACAGTGGAGGGCAAGTTGGCTGTATACAGATTTTAAAATTCACAATGGAATATACTGTTCGAACTTTGGACATTAATGTTACAGAAATGTTTGTAGAAACTAGTTTCTTTGCTTTCTGCTAAGTGTTAATCTTTAAAATTAAAAATTTCATGAAACTATTTGTAGACATTATTATTATTATTATTTTGAGACAGACTGGACTCAAAATTACCAGGCTGGACTGCAGTGGTACGATCTCTGCTCACTGCAACCTCCGCCTCCTGGGTTCAAGAGGTTCTCCTGCCTCAGCCTCCCAAGTAGATGGGACTACAGGTGTGCACCACCACACCAGCTAATTTTTGTGTTTTTAGTAGAGATGGGGTTTCACCATGTTGGCCAGGATGGTCTCTATCTCTTGACCTCATGATCCACCCACTTCAGCCTCCCAAAGTGCTGGGATTACAAGTATGAGCCACCACACCTGACTGACATTAAAATGTTTTAAATATTTTTTCTTGGTGTCTGCTGCACCCTTTTTAGGAAATGGAGACCCTCCTTTGCTGTCTAGGGAATGGCTTCTGTTCCAATTATTCTGGAACCATTTCTTTGCCATTCTCCAGTTGCCACCTTCCACAGTATAGCCCTCACTGTCATCCTTTCACATTGCTTTGTTCTTTTTCTCCTAATTCTCAGAGCTTCTCAGAAATACCTCCACATCATTAAATCAGCTTTCTGTTCTGCTGATTCTGCTCTTTCCTGAATATAACATAATTTAATTCTGCCACTGATTTCTTGGTTTCACTGTAACATTTCTTTGCCCCGTCCATTACATTTATCTTTGCTTGCCTCCCAGTCCACTCCATTTTCATACAGTCTATTGTTCTACTATCTGATCTTTCACTACGTTCATTTTTTTTTTTACTTTCATCGAGAACAAAAGTAGATGCTCTGTAAAATTTACTTTTGTTTTCTCTTTATAATCTTTTTAAAAATTATGCATTCCCTCTCTATCTTAGTCATGCTTTTCTTAGTTTATGCATTAGAATTGTTTCACAGGCCCCTGTTGACCCTGTTAGGCCTGTGTATTGTTAAACAGGTTGGATGGGCTCTCCTGATGCTCCTCACTGGCTCCTGGGAGCTGTTAGAATCCTGCTCAGGGCTGGGTGAGGCCATTTACATCCCCTGTTTATAACCTTGCAGCTCGGCTGGAGTCCTGAAAGGGGAGTTTCTGTTTCTTTTCCCTTTGTTTTCCTGCCACCCTGAGGGTCATCTTGCCCATTTGCTTTTCTGGCTGCCCTTGCCTCCACAGCAGCTACAAGATGCCTCCATGCTCCATCACCATTCAGGAGCTAACACTCACCACGTCCCAAAGAGCCCCAGACGTCTTGTCGAGTTTCTGCCGAAATGAAACCTAGGGTTCCTTGTGCCAAAGGTTTCAAAGGTGGCCGGAATTCAATGGCAAAGAGAGCAGAATGATGTGTTCCCACTTTTTTCCATGGTCAGCTACAGTGGCCAGTGGCTTGTACTCGTGGCCTTCCCAGGCACATTATCTTTGACTTCCTAGAGCCTCCTTGTCCAGTATGCTTGGGAGGCTACTCACCACCCCCACATCCCCGCAGTGGCCAATGACAAAACAGGGGTAGAAAATGATGCTGTCCCCTACAGCTTCAAGGGGGGACAATTCTGGAGAGTGATTTATGCTCCAGGGCCTCCCCCACCTCTTCCCAGCCCATAAATCAGAAAAAGGCTAGCTTTGACCTGACAGCACACCCCTTCCAGCTCTTCTCCTGCCTGCCCCTGCTCCCTCGCCCCTCTTCTTCTGAGAGTGCTCCTCCAATAAATCACACTGGGCCTCATGCAGTGAGGAAGGGATAGGGACATGAGTGCAAAAAGTCCCTGGCATACAGCAGGTGGTCAAAAACGTGACTTCACGTCCTCTGAGAAGTTGTGGAGCTAAGGATACGATCATTTGCTGGTACTAACCTCTGCAAAAGACATTCATCATAATTTTGCTTAAAATAAAAACTGGGAATAATCTAAATACAGAGTAAGAAAATCTTAGGCAAATCCCTAATATATCCATATGGTAGATTACGCAATCTCAAAGCTAAAAAGAAAAACATGGTAAAGTGGGAGCAAAGCAAGATATAAGAGGCCACTGAGTTTATAAAATAACATGACTAAGTTCTATATAGTGGGGTCAGCTCTGAACTCTCTAGCAGCTAATAAAGAGAGTGAAGCTTAGTCAGTCACGAGGTAAAACAAGCCAAAATGCTCAGGCAAAACACAGCTATTTCTAAGTCTGAGGCTGAAAAGAAATTTCTCACATGGGTCCTGAGTGAGAGAAATCTGTGTAATGTAATGACCCGGTCACCAACTACATCTTTTCAGTTACCACAGAGACGAGTTCCACGGGTCAAATCCCCAAGGAAGCCCCTCTCCCCCTGCCCACCATCCCACCCTGCACAGGGAGATGGCATCACAGCACATGCGATTCTGTAAAAGATACTGTGTGTGTGGCCAGCAATACTCGAACCCAACAGATATTTGGTTCTCTCTTGACTGGGCTTAATCCAGGGCTCATTTTTCGGGTGTAGAAAGTGGATAGAAAGTCCACTCCTCCTGTAGTCCTTGGTTGCTTTTGTGGCCTCCCTCAACCCTTGAACTCCAGAAAGCTACAAAGTAGCAGGGAATCTGAGATGACTTCTTGGCAAGTTTTGGAGTGCCTCTACCGTAGGCGGCTCTGAGCATTTCAGCTGCCCCCTAAGCTGGGCAGGCTTGGCATACTCCTGTCAACACTATGGAGCCCACAGAGTATGTGCCTGAACAAACGCCATTGACCTGCTCAATGTGTGCCCAGTGCTCACTGGTGGGCAGGGGGAAGCTTTTCCTTAGAAAGTGATTTTGGTTCTGTTTTAACATAAAGAACAAGGCACCCCAGTTCAGTGCTGTAGATACTAAAAAACTGTTACAGCTGAACAGCTGTAACACTCAGAGCAACACTGGGTAGAGTGGAGTCAACTTCTGTCCACTTGTCCCCACTTGTTGTCTGTGGGGGAGCCCATTCCACTTCCCCTGAGAGGTGTGCACTCATGGTGATTATGGGTGGGGAGAACGGCAGCGCTGTACCTTTGAGTCATATTATCTAAACTTCATTCAAATTTATTCACTCTAACAAAAAAATCATTCCATTTGTGGAAATAATTTAACTGCCTCAATTCACTATAATATGTCAGGAAGGCCAGGTGCAGTAGCTCACAAAGTGCTATAATCCCAGCACCTTGGGAGGCTGAGGCAGGCAGATCACTTGAGGTCAGGATTTCGAGATCAGCCTAACCAACATGGCAAAACCCTATCTACCAAAAAATACAAAAAATTAGCTGGGTGCACACCTAGGCTCCCAGCTACTCGGGAGGCTGAGGGGGGAGGATCACCTGAACTCAGGAGGCGGAGGGTGCAGTGAGCCAAAATCATGCCGCTGCACTCCAACCTGGTGACAGAGCGAGACTCTGTCTCAAAAAATAAATAAATAAATAAATAAAATGAATATGCCAAAGCACAGGGCAAAGCAGTGACCCTCTAGGGGAAACATCAAATACTCCATCCATGATAACCAGCACGACAAGCAGTGATCTACCCTTACCTTCAAACTAAAGGCCTAAAAGTGGGATTCTCTAGAACACGTGTATGCTGGAGACAGCGACTGTACCATCTCCAAGAAGGGGCCAGACGTAAAACCATAGGGAGAAGATTTGACAAGAGAAGGGGTGGGAGACTGTGTAAATACAGACACTTCTCCGGCAATCTATGAGTATTTACGGCGGCTTCTTTGGCCGTACCAACATATTTTCTAAGTCCAGGAAGAAAAAGTTCTAATCATTCGAAATGATAGTTCACAGAAAGGACTGGCGCTTGTAGGATCATTGCATCTTCCAGGCTATGATGAAAGTCGGAAAGCGCACGGGACAGAATGACCGCTCTTTACAGGGATGCCCTCCTTACCTTCTGCCACATGTTAATGAAGAAGAGCTCCCGGGACACGTTGAAGGACACGTTGGCGTCATAGGCGTCATCCCCGAGGTTGGAGATAGAGATGTTTAGGGAGATGTTCTTCACAGCCCCCAAAGCTAGATATAGCGTTTTTTCATCCATACTGTAAGGAAAAATAAACAGCAATGAATGCCCTGAGGCCTACACTAACATAACATGAGGCACAAGGGGTAGCTGAAGGTGCAGGGCAGAAACTGAGATCAGAACTACAAGTCCCAGGAGCCCCACTGCTCAGCCACGTGTCCCTGGCAATCAGTTCGCTCTATGGGCCTCAGCTTCCTCATCTAAAACACGGGGTTTTACCTTGCCTAACTCACCAGACTGTTTAGAGGCTCACATGAAATCTTGTACATCAAACTTCAAAAATGATAATGCATTTAATAACCTATGCATGGGATTCATTTGGCCATTAATTCATTTGGTTATTTTTGAGTGCCTACCACATGTCAGCCACTCCTGCATGTGCTAGGGAAGGGGCAGCAAAGAAAAGAGAGTCCTCGCAACTTTAGGGAGACAGAAAACACATACAGAAAGAAGCAAATATGTGTGTCAGATTGTGATAAGAGCTGTGGTGAAAGCTTACAAAGGGTCAGGAGGCCAGAAGCAGCCAGGCTTGCAAGGAGGTGGGGTGCAACTGACAGTAAGGTGATCAGGGCAGCCTCACTGATGAGGTGACCTCTGAGCACAAACCCGAAGAACGAAGAGAAGCAAGAAACACAGGTATCTGGGGACTAGCAAAGAAGTCCCTGAGGTGGGTGTGTGCCTGACACAAGCAGATATCAGCAAGGAGGCCAGTGTGGCTGGAGAACAGCGAGGAAGACTGCAGGAAGGAATGCGCTCAGAGGGGCCGAGGGAGTGCGGGCAGCAGACCCCACAGGGCCTTGTGGGCCAGCACAGGACCTGGGTTTGACCCTGCGGGGGTCTCAGCAGAGGAGCAGCGTGACTTGACGTTCATGTTTAAAGGAGGCTGACACTGACTTTGATGTGAACGGTCTGTGAAGTGGCCAGGAGAGGAGCAGGGGACCTGGTTAGGAGGCTCTTACGACAATCCAGGTATGAGAAGATGAACGTGAAGGCCAGCGTGGTAGCAGCTGAGGGCGTGAGAAGAGGTCATACTCTGGACACATTTCAAAGGCCATGCCAACAGATTTTTCTCATGGGTTGGATGAAGGGTGTTAGGAAAGGAGGAGGCAAGGACTGCGCCAAGGATTTTGGATTCAATAACTAGAAGAGAAACGCTGTCATTTATTGAGATGGGAAAGAGTGGGTCAAGTAGGTCCAGCAGAGAAAATCCAAATGCCTGTTGGACTTAAAGGAAGTACTGACGCAGGTAGATGCATGAGCCCGGAGTTGAAGGAGGGGTCTGGGCTAGAGATACATTTGGGATGACTAGATACGATCACTAGGAAACGAACGTAGATAGAGATGAGGACTCACATTTAGGATTTAAGATGAGGGATCAGCCAAGAAGACTGGAAAAGCGTAGAAAACAGAGAGAGGGCATCCACACGGTCACAGACCACATTTCTACCACCTGTCTACGAGTGCATCTTCAGCTCACCTCCAGCCAGCCCAGAACAGCCCATCTAGCCATTCATCAGACCCCAGCAACTGTCCCTGTCATATTTTCACTAACAGTTCCTTCTCTAATGGATCATTCCCATTAGCATGCAAATAGAGAAAAACTCTAAGGGAAGAAGGACAGTCTCAGGAAAGGAAGGATCAACTTTGTCCAACTGTCAGAACAACGGGAAGAACTAGAACTGGTGATTGGAATCTGCCTTCTGGAGGTCACTGGTGACCTGGATAAGAACTGCTGAAGTGGCGTGATGGGAGGAAAGCCTGACTGGAGAGAACTTCAGAGATGTAGGGGAAGAACAAATGGAAGCAATGAGGAAAGGCAACTATTTGGAGGAGTTTTTCTCTAAAGGGGAACACAGAAGTAGGCTGGCAGCTGGTGGGGGAAGTGGGCTCTTGGGAGTTTTTTGACATTTTTTATTAAGGTGGGAATCATCAGAGCATATTTGCAGGCTAAGGGGAATGATCCATCAGAGAAGGAACAATTAATGAAAATATGACAGGGAACAGTTACTGAGATCTGATTAATGATTCTTGGCTGTCTGCAGGTGGGCTGTCTCGGCTGTCTGCAGGTGGGCTGTCTCGGCTGTCTGCAGGTGGGCTGTCTCGGCTGTCTGGAGGTGAGCTGTCTCGGCTGTCTGGAGGTGAGCTGTCTCGGCTGTCTGGAGGTGAGCTGTCTTGGCTGTCTGGAGGTGAACTGTCTTGGTTGTCTCGGCTGTCTGCAGGTGAGCTGTCTCGGCTGTCTGGAGGTGAGCTGTCTCGGCTGTCTGCAGGTGAGCTGTCTCGGCTGTCTG